>NC_064571.1:53222403-53525433 GCF_937001465.1 Orcinus orca
CTTTCATCTGTTGATGGACACTTAGGTTGCTTCCATATCTTGGCACTTGTAAATAATGCTGCTATGAACATTGGAGTGCATTTATCTTTTGGAATTAGTGTTTTTGTTTTTTATTTTTCTTTTTGGATATATATGCAGAAGGAGAATTGCTGAGTCATGTGGTAGTTCTAGTTTTAGCTTTTTGAGAAGCTTCCATACTGTTTTCCACAGTGGCTGCACCAGTTTACATTCCCACCAACAGTGTAGGAGCGTTCCCATTTCTCTACATCCTTGCCAACATTTGTTATTTGTGTTCTTTTTGATGGTAGCCATTCTGACAGATGTGATATCTCATTGTGGTTTTAATTTGCATTTCTCTGATGATTGACGATGTTGAGCATCTTTTCATGTGCCTGTTGGCCATTTGTGTGTCTTCTTTGGAGAAATGTCTATTAAGGTTTTCCCCCCATTTCTTAATCAAGTTGTTTGTTTTTTTGATGTTGAGTTGTATGAGCTGTTTATATAGTTTGGATATTAACCCCTTATTGGTCATATCATTTGCAAATATTTTCTCCCATTCAGTAGGTTGTCTTTTCATTTTGTCATAGGTTTCCTTTGCTGTGCAAAAGCTTTTACGTTTAATTAGGTCCCATTTGTTTATTTTTGCTTTTATTTCTTTTGGCTTAGGAGACAGATCCAAAAAAATATTGGTATGATTTATGTCAGAGAGGGTTCTGCTTATGTTTTCTTCTGGGAGTTTTATGGTTTCTGGTGTTACCTTTAGGTCTTTAATCCATTTGGAGTTTATTTTTGTATATGATGTGGGAAAAGTGTTCTAATTTCATTCTTTTACATGTAGCTGTCTAGTTTTCCCTACACCACTTACTGAAGAGATGGTCTTTTCCCCATTGTATATTCTTGGCTCCTTTGTCATAGATTAATTGACCATAAGTTTGTGGATTTATTTATGGGCTGTCTGTTTTGTTCCATTGATTTATGTGACTGTCTCTGTGCCAGTACCATACTGTTTCGATTACTGTAGTTTTGTAGTAGAGTCCGAAAGTCAGGGAGTGTCATACCTCCAGTTTTGTTCTTCTTTCTCAAGATTGTTTTGGCTATTTGGGATCTTTTGTGTTTCATAAAATCTTTTATATTATGGAAGTTCCTTTGATTATTTGAACCACAAAGAATTGTCTAGGGAAGGGCTGTTACCCTGAATATCATCAGCCATTTTTGGTGTTTGCTGACAAAAGTCACCTGATGAAATAAGTTTTTAAAAAGAGGAGGTAAAGCAACTTAGTACTGATTTTAGAAATCATTCCTGGAGGTTTGACCTTAGGATTGTAGGTGTTAGATGTTATAAACAAGCTCTCTAAGACCACTTAAAAAGCAGTCACGTTGGGAGTTCCCTGGTGGTCCGGTGGTTAGGACTCAGCACTTTCACTGCCGTGGGTCCAGGTTCGATCCCTGGTTGGGGAACTAAGATCCCGCAAGCTGTGAGGAGCAGCCAAAAGTTAAAAAAGTAAAAAATAAAAAAAGTAAAAAAGCAGTCACATTAAATGTCACATTCTGGGGAATGGGGTTGGGCGGGGGGAGAACGATCCTAATGTTTTACATATGGTACTTATGGCTCCAGTTAAAATCTCCAGTAGCCACGTTATTCCAAAAATTTAAACGTGCCCTATCTTATATGGAAATGAAAATGAAGCTTCTGGAAAGTTGTGTTTAATGACCCACATGTCTGTAGTGCAGATGAAGATCCTAATGGCAAAGATGCATGAGTATTTCTAAAATAACTTCTACAATGGGATGAAACATACATGTAACTCTATTAAGAAAATATAATGGATTGAGACCAACTGTAGGTCCTTGAACAGCCATAACAGACTCAGGAGGGCTAAGGTCTCTCTTCGGAGCCCTGTCCCAGGCACCCCCAGGGTGAAGCACTGGGATGGTGTGTGTGCTGGGCAAGAGGGAAGGCTACGGTCAGCCGGTGGGTGGGGCCAAGGTGGCTTTACTCCACATTTGTACCCCAAGCCTCCCACTGGCAGGAGAGCCTCCCTAAAGGCCAGCTGGTGTCCCGCTCATGAGGGCACATGTAGGTGTGGCTGAGCCCAGGTGTGTGGGATGTGGGGGCCACACCTGGGAAGCAGAACCCCCAGGGCCTGTGTGCCAGCCCGAGTGTTCTGACAAAGCATAAGGGTCCTATGAGGTGAGTGGTGAGAGGTGCAGGGGGGGAGGGAGGGAGGGAGGGAGAGAAACTTCTGGGAGGTGTCGGAACTGGGTCTTGAAGAAGAAGGGGCACAAGGTGAATTCTGGGAAGAGAGGCCCAGTAGGAGTGGCGTGGACATGGGAGAGTGTGGGTCATTGAGGGCACAGGAGACACCCTCACAGGTAGGGTGAGGGCCCAGGACGGGGTGTTCCCAGCTCAGAGGAGACACTGTCTGGATGGAGGAGAGTGCCTGGCCCCAGGCTAGCAACTGCCGGGGCCCTCTGTGAGCTCACACCAGCCTGCACTGGGCCAAGCCGTCAAAGCCCCTGCACCCTTGGCGGGGTGCTCTCAGGGGTGCAGGTGTGAGCGGTGTCGGGGGCCCCACTCACAGCCAGTGAGCTGGGGGCCTTGTTGGGGGTTGGGTAGTGAGCTGTGGGCTCCTGGGCACGAGACAGGTGAGAGGGAGCTTGCAGCGGCCTCCTCCTGGGCCCAAGCTGAGGCCATGGAGGTCACAGTCAGTTACAGAGACTGCCCCAGCTGCTGAGACCTGGGGACGGGGAGCTGGGGAAGCCACCTATGCGCTGACCTCCGCACAGAGAAGGGACTCATCTCAGGTGTCACAGCTGACACCTGAGGCCAGTTAGTCTTTGTGACAGTGTCCCTATGCCTGCTCTGATCCCCGTTGCAGCATACACGCTCCTCCTCTGGTTGGCGGGTGTCCCAGGAAGAATGCCATAGACCGAGGTTCTTGCATGCAGACAGCCCGAGTGTCACTCACTCACTGCCCTGGTGGCTGGAGGCCTCGGGCCGGTCACCTCACCTTCCTGCACTGCCTTCCCTCCCCTGTGAGATGGGCTTTCGCCATGCCCACCGGTGCCCCTTTGCTTCGGGTCGGAGCCCCTCCCCCATAGGTGGGTGCCCTGGCATGCGCCCCTCCACCCCCAAAGGCTGGTCTCCAGGTGCACGCTGAGAGGAGACCTGGGGAAGGAGAGTGTGCCTCTCTGGGGATGGGCAGGGCCACCAGGAACAAACACTCGAGGTCCCTTACGTCATCAGGGGGTCATTGCAAGGACCGAGGAAAGGATTCAGATGGGAATCTTGACTTCAGGCTGCAGGAGCTGGAAAGGGCGTCTGGGATAGAATGGAGCTCTCTTGAGTCCATCGTCTTTTGCCCCCTTGAAAATGGGCATCCATTTCTTTTGATTGGAGAGCTCCATCTTTATGGAGATTCACCTGCTCTGCGTTTTTCTATCTTCTTGCCCAGCTGTTCTTCCTTCTTGCCTCTGGCCCTTAGCTTCTGCCGCTTTTCAGCCTCTGCTCCCACCACCAACTGCTTCTGTCTCTGTCCCAACTCTCACCGCAGAGGCCAGACCCTCTGCACCCTTCAGCACTGTCAATGTCATGCAAGGCAAGGAGAGGTGGAGGGACCATTCCACATTAAAGGAGACTAAAGAGATGTGACAACTAAGTGGAATATGTGACCCCGGCCAGGGGAAGACAGTGCTACAAGGAGCAGTGGTGACAAACTGGCATATGGACGGGAGAGGAGAGAAAAATACTGTGTCGGGGTTAAATTCCCTCATTTGTGAACTGTGCTGTGGTTATGTAAGACAAGGACCTTTGTTCTTAGCGAAAACACACTGAATTACTAAGGGGTAAAGGGGCATGATTTATGCAACCTATCTCAGATGGTTCGGAAAAAAATATGTTTTTAAAAGAGGCCCACAATGACTTACTTCTTGCCAAATTCCAGAGACAGTTAAGGGGGGAAGAGAATGAGTGAGAGTGTGAGAGAGCAGGGACGGTCACCACCAGTCTAGGGGTCTCTGTGTGGGATGCCCAGGCCACCTCATAGGCTGTGGGCCAGTGCACAGAGGAGGAACTTTGGTTCTAGAAACCACCCATGGCTCAGTCAGCTGGTGGGCAGGATGGTGGGGTCACATGGCCCGGCGCACAGCTCCCATGGTGACCTTTTCTTGTTTCCGGGTTGCCTGACATCTTGAGAACCCTCTTGCTCTTTGGGGGACTTTCCAGCTTGTTGAGTGGTCTCTGTTTAAGGAACCTCCTCTCCGGCTGCAGAGGGGGCTAGGGTGGCAGGCAGCACTGAGCATCGGCCGTTCTCCCCTGCTGGAGGATTCCTGGTCATTCTGCTGCTTCAGTGACAGGCACTGCCTTCCTCTCTCCCATCGTCTGGTGAGCTGGTGCTGGCTCTGTGGGTGAGGACCTTACTCTCAGCTTTGCCATATTCCTAGCTGTGAGTGGAGGCGCCATGGTCTCGTCACCTTTCATGGGGACAAAACCCACTTCCCTAGGTTGTTGACTACCAAAGGAGCAGTGTCGGGGAGAGAGTCCACCGATAAGCAAAGTGCCTTATGCCTAGTATAGTAGAGGGAGAATGTTAGGATTGTCATTGCTATCAAGAGAAGAGACAGGACAGGAGCCCCCATGATGTACCATAAGTGACAATGATAGGGAAGGGGTGGGGTGGGTGTTCAAGGGGGTGTGAGTTCTGTTGTCTTCCTCCTCCGGGGGAACCTGCATCGTACCGAGTGCCCAGGAGGGCAAGGCTTGAGGGAATGATGGGCTGATGCAGGGTCTCAGAAGGGGCCCGTTACTGCTCACCCGGAACTCCAGCTGCTCAGGCAGCCATATTTTGTGTCCTGAGGCCCATCCCCTGGTCACAGCTGGCTGTTCTTAGGGACCCATGGAAAAATGAGCGGGACCAGTGGGATCGTCTCATCCAAGAATCTAAGCTCAGATGCACAGAGGGGTGTCGCTGCAGCAGTGGAGGTGGAAGGCCAGCCAGGGTATGTAGATTGAACGTAGTCCCATGGCAGCATCTCTGAGTGAGCGAGGTCAGCCAGCAGGGAGAGGAGGAGGGAAGAGGCAGGGCAGAGAAAATCATCACACAGGTATCCAGTGGTTATTATGGGCCTGGCACTGTTCTAGGCTCTTTCCATGTTTTTTCTCACTTAATCATCATGACAGTCCACAAAGCAGGCACTATTCCAGGATTATCCTTACTTTACAGATGAGGAGACAGGCACAGAGAGGGTAGGTCACTTGCTCAAGGGCACAGGGCCAGCCAGTGGTAGAGTGGCCTTTGAGCTCAGTCTGGGTGCTGACTCCATCACCAAACACGGATGCATGGCTGCTTCGGCCCCATATCTGTGCACTGCGGTCCCTGCCCTAGGGCTCCAGGGAACCCCCCTTGTCTCTTTCCTGGTGCTACCTTCAGTGGGTCTCTGCTTTTCGCAACTGAGAGAGCTTGATGAAAATTCGAAGGCGTTTCTGGCATGGGGTACTTTCCCAGTAGGACCTCCCTAGCTTCCAGAGTCCAAGTCTGCACCACGTGGGGGTGGTCCCACAGGTCGCTCATGTGTGAGGCTCTCTGACTGTGGGTTGTCATCAAGAGCTGGCAGCACGGGCTGGGGGATATTTGTTTAGCTGGATGCTTCCCGAAAACCAGGCCAAGAAATATTTGCACAGTGACATCTGAGCGCTCGGGTCCGGGGTGTGAATGCAACAGTGAGTACTCTGGTAGGAGTCTGGGGGTGGTGGCTGAAATTCCATTCATACCTGTGCCTGCAGATAAACACTATTAATACTGCAGGGCTGTGGGCTGGAGGTCCATGGGGGTGACAGTGCAACCAAGTCTTAGCCCCGAACTCCAGCCCGTTTTGGTACAATGGGCTGGACACGGGGCTGGCCCCCTCCCTCTCCAGGGAGGGCTCGAGTGTGAATGAGGGGTCTGCAGATGGGGAGCTGGAGGTCAGGGAGCGCCTGGGTCTCCACCACTGCCTGACTTTCCAACATCTGACCACCCTGAGGTCAGCTCAGCAAAGCCCTCCTCAGGGACAGGAAGGCCGCCCCTCCCTGCCCCTCCCTCCCTCCAGATTCCCTCGTCTTGTCCTTGTAGGATGAGCTCTTCTAGGCCTTTCTCCCAGGCTGGCAGACAAGTGACACCATCTATAGCCTAAAGCAGCCTTTATTCTCACCCCAGGGGGCCGTGAGCTGGCAGATGAGGGTGTGTGACAAGTAATCTGATACTAATTGTTAAACCACTAAAGACTGAACGTGTTTTCTAAAAAAGTATCACAGGGAAATCAAAGCTGGGCACCCAGGAGCTCCAAGAAGGGCCCTTCCTCACTAACAGCAAAACCGTAACCCCAGTAATAGGGCTGAGGATCAGGGTGGAGGTGGCCGGGGTGCTGAGTGGGCAGCTCTGTCTAAGCCAGGCCCTGAGGTCGAGAGGAAGCCTTAAGGGCAGCTGTCTTCAGACCGTGTGGGTGCAGCCTTGGGGGTCCATCAGATAATCCCTTGGGGTGCACGGAGAAAATAGGGCTTCTGTGTAAACTGATGTCATCATTTGATACACATTTTATATAGTGTATTTGTACGTGGCATAACTTCCATTAGGAGAATATTGGTGTGGACTTCTCAGAGCAGGTGGCCGATCTGGATGTGGCCTGGATTCTCAGCACACACCCCTACCCTGGCGTTTTCCCCCAGGTGCTGAAGCTGCTCCATTGGCAGTGCCTTTGGGGCAGTCTCTCCTGTTCAGGTGGCACGTCTGGCCCTGGCTTCTCCCAGCCAGGCTCTGGAGGCAGCAGGGGTCTCTGGCCCTGTCTGGACGCCCCCTGCTGCCTCCCACCCCCCTCCAGGCTTTGGCCACGCCTCTGCAAGGCTTTTTTTTTTTTTTTTAACATCTTTATTGGAGTATAATTACTTTACAATGGTGTGTTAGTTTCTGCTTTATAACAAAGTGAATCAGTTATACATATACATATGTTCCCATCTCTCTTCCCTCTTGCCTCTCCCTCCCTATCCCACCCCTCTAGGTGGTCACAAAGCACCGAGCTGATCTCCCTGTGCTATGCGGCTGCTTCCCACTAGCTATCTACCTTACGTTTGGTAGTGTATATATGTCCATGCCTCTCTCTCACTTTGTCACAGCTTACCCTTCCCCCTCCCCATATCCTCAAGTCCATTCTCTAGTAAGTCTGTGTCTCTATTCCTGTCTTACCCCTAGGTTCTTCACGACATTTTTTTTTCTTAAATTCCATATATATGTGTTAGCATACGGTATTTGTCTCTCTCTTTCTGACTTACTTCACTCTGTATGACAGACTCTAGGTCCATCCGCCTCACTACAAATAACTCAATTTCGTTTCTTTTTATGGCTGAGTAATATTCCATTGTATATATGTGCCACATCTTCTTTATCCATTCATCCGATGATGGACACTTAGGTTGTTTCCATCTCCGGGCTATTGTAAATAGAGCTGCAATGAACATTTTGGTACATGTCTCTTTTTGAATTATGGTTTTCTCAGGGTATATGCCCAGTAGTGGGTTTGCTGGGTCATATGGTAGTTCTATTTGTAGTTTTTTAAGGAAACTCCATACTGTTCTCCACAGTGGCTGTATCAATTCACATTCCCACCAGCAGTGCAAGAGGGTTCCCTTTTCTCCACACCCTCTCCAGCATTTATCGTTTCTAGATTTTTTGATGATGGCCATTCTGACTGGTGTGAGGTGATACCCCACTGTAGTTTTGATTTGCATTTCTCTGATGATTAGTGATGTTGAGCATTCTTTCATGTGTTTGTTGGCAATCTGTATATCTTCTTTAGAGAAATGTCTATTTAGGTTTTCTGCCCATTTTTGGATTGGGTTGTTTTTTTGTTATTGAGCTGCATGACCTGCTTATAAATGTTGGAGATTAATCCTTTGTCAGTTGCTTCATTTGCAAATATTTTCTCACGTTCTGAGGGTTGTCTTTTGGTCTTGTTGATGGTTTCCTTTGCTGTGCAAAAGCTTTGAAGTTTCATTGGTCCCATTTGTTTATTTTTGTTTTTATTTCCATTTCTCTAGGAGGTGGGTCAAAAAGGATCTTGCTGTGATTTATGTCATAGTGTGTTCTGCCTATGTTTTCCTCTAAGAGTTTGATAGTGTCTGGCCTTAAATTTAGGTCTTTAGTTTCTCTAGGAGGTGGGTCAAAAAGGATCTTGCTGTGATTTATGTCATAGTGTGTTCTGCCTATGTTTTCCTCTAAGAGTTTGATAGTGTCTGGCCTTAAATTTAGGTCTTTAGTCCCCTCCCCGGGCACTCATCACAATCTCCTCAGTGGGCCCCTCCCTCCCACTGCCCTCCCCACCTGTGCATCCCCGCCCCGGCCTTCATGACCTCTCAGGCCTCTGCCTCTTCTCCAGGGCTCCCTCCCTCAAGGCCTGTCCCATGGGTACCTGGTAGATAAATGAACACACTGGTTCACACAAACCTGCTTTCCCTTCATGGGCCTCTTTATTCAAGACCATTATTTTGAATTGTCAAGCAACTTGCCCAGCCCCGCTGAGGCTTCCTAAAAGGAATGCTTCAAGTCAAAATGCATTTGTTGCCTTTGCCTTTCCTATTACCAAGGACTCACTACCACCATCTTTGGGCATCCCAATGTAAACCAACAGCATTTGCTTTTTCTTGTTTATTTTTTTTCTAACAGAATTCCAGAATAAAAATAGATCTCTATCATATATATATATATTTATACACATACATACACATATAGAGATCCTTCAGCCAGGCGGGATGAAGGATCTGGTGTCCTTACAGTGTCCCTTGGCCTGGCATGGGAAGGCTAGAGGCACAGGCTCTCCCTGGTGGCACCTGGGGGTGTGGAGTGCTGAGCCAGGGCTGGGAGGAGCGTGGGTCTCCAACAGCCTCTTGCCTCGCCTCCGAGGAACAGACCGGGCTCTGACGGGCCAGGGCAGCCCTCAGCTGACCCTTCCACACACCTTCAAGTGAGAGATACGCCACACGGGGCTTTAAAACTGAAACCCAAAGTGCAGATAAGAAAGGAGTTCCCCGATAGGCCTGTGGGGAGAGTTCCAAGAGTATCACGCAGCAGGGAAGACACCACCCACCAGCACCCCCAGGACCTCGGTAGAGACGGGTGTCACATACACAGAGGCCTGCACAACCAGGGAGGGGCTAGGCTCCGGCCCTTCCTTGGGTCTCTAATTACAGGCCCTGTTTGGCCCCAGGCAGGGGAAACCGAATGGCTAGGGCGGGGCTTGGGTCACCCAAGAGAGCCTGAGGTGAAAATGGGCTGTGGATGGTGTTAAGGGCAGTCCTAGAGATTGCCAGTCTCCACATTATAACCCCTAGAGGGAGCTACACTGTACCCATTGCCCAGAAAGGTAAGGCTTGAAGGAATGAGGTGTTGATGCAAGGAAGGGCTGGGTCCAGCGGCCATGTTTGTATCCTAGGGGCTACAGCCCAGGGCCTGAGGAGGTGGCTGAGGCCCGTTTCTAGAGAGGTGGAGGTGGGCAGAAATGGAAGTTTAGTTAGGCCCAGAACTGAGTGCCCCTGGCCAGACACCAGAGGCCCCAGAGGCACTTGGCAACAGAGGGGAAGATTAAAGGCGGGCCCAAGCAAAGAGGGGCACGGCCAGGCACTGTCCACTAACTTAAACCTGGGAGAGGACCCAGAGGTCCGTCCTCTTCCTGCCTGCCAGCAGATTCTTCAAGCCATGACTGCCCTGGGCACGACCTGAGAGTGGGGTGTGAGGCCAGGGCCAGGGGGCTCCCCCAGGCACCGAGGCCTGCTGAGGGCAGGTGGTGAAGTACAGCTGTGAGGTTCCCCCACTAGCGCTCTTGGGGAACAAGTCCAGTCACCATGACTCTAAGTCACTGAGGGTTCAAGCAGACTGCCTCCCGAGGGGCCGAGGAAGGAACCCAGGAGAACCCTCTTGGCCCAGCCAAAGGGCAGCTCATCTTTGGCGTGGGGAGCAGAGAGCTGAGGTTCGAGACTAAAGCTTGTGCAAAGCCGGGAAATCCAGGGTCAGAGATATTGAAGGAGGGTGGCAGGTACAGTACAGGGGCTTTTAGATGGGGTGGGGGAGGGGAGGTACCCAAGCCTCACAGACCCTTACTGCGCATTTAGATGATGCCCAGATACACTGGGGAGCGTCCCCCTTTTGATGTGGCCTCCCAGCTACTTCCTTGCTCACAAACTCCATGCAGTCTGAGTCCCAAGGAACAAGGGATTTGTTTTTGATGCAGACCTGGTCCACCCTGCTCCAGATGAGCAGCTCCCAGTCCCAGCTGGCCCTGGAGGGAAAGCGGGGGTGGCGGGGGGAGGCGAGGAGAATTAGGGCTGCAGCCTGCAGACACATTCCCTAGAGATGTATCGCCCTGAGGCCCCGTACCTCCCCTGACCCACGCTCCCTGCTGCCCGCCGGCCCGCTGGGCAGCTCCCTCCCTCCCCAAAGCTGCGAGGCCTCATCAGAGCTCTCTGGGGATGATGGAGAAGGGCAGCACTGGGCTGCTGGCCTCCAGTTCGAGGGCGGTGAGAAAGCAGTCGACGGCGGCCTCGCTCTGGCCCTGGGCCTGCAGCACCTCGCCCAGGCCCTGCCATGCCTCGTGGCAGGTGCTCTGCCTCTCCACGGCGTCCCGTAGCACCTTCTGGGCCAGGCTCTTATGGCCCAGCTGACTCAGCATCACACCCTGGGGAGCAAGCACAGGGTGGGGTGAGTGAGGCTGTCCTGGGGCAGGGGTATCCTGGCCATCGGGGTAAGGAGTGGAAGCAGCACAGCCACGAGCCAGAGAGGGCCCTGCGTCTCAGGCTCAGGTACTGTCAAGTGACCGTGCCCTTGACCCATGCAAACCCTCTCTGTGTCCGTCCCAGCCTTGCTTCCAGCCCGGCCTCCCGGGTCACCCACTGTGGCAGCTCTGATCCTCCTTGCCCCAGGAGTTGGGCTTTAAGGTCAGCAGACCTGGCTTCGGGTCTCCCCATTACAGCTGAGGGATCCCGGGCAAGTCACCCCTCTCTGGCCCTCAGTTTTCTCATCTGTAAATGGGAAAGACCACTGTGTCCACCTCTAGGGTTGTTATGACGTTTACACGACAGTAGAGGCAAAGCACTTGAACTGTGCCTGATGTGCGGGAGCTCTCAGTCAACGGATCTGTTACCCCAAGGCCCCGGGCTGCACTGTGGCGCTGCCCTTCTCCCCAGGGACCTGTGAGACCAAGGAGTGTGCGCTACAGGCCTGGGGGGACCTCAAGCCTGTGGGTGAATGGACAGCTCCTGTGCCCGCATCGGTAGCCTGTCTTCCTGGGACCTAAAGCCCATCCCAGCCTGGCCAGGCGGGTGAGGGTCGCAGGAGGAGAGTCAGATGGCCGGGGAACCAGGGACAGATGCTGGGTGAAAGGAGGGCCTCTGGGAGGGGCCTGGGAAGCTTGGCCCTGTTGTTTGGAGAGACAGAGGAAGTGACAGGAATTGTCACCGAGTTGGGAAGTGAAACTGGCACCTTGTCCCCCCTACGTCCACCCACACTGGGAGGGGTATGGGGAGGTGGGGGGGAAGGGCCAGGGTCCTCTTTCGACCTCCAGTCCCAGAAAGACTGCTTTGCACCCTCCCACTAATCTGTGTCCCAGCCCTCAAAGGTGCCACAGTATCGCAGCACGGGGGGGGGGGGGCATCCTCTCATTCAGACATGAGGTAAAGCCCAAACAACAGCGACTTCCTGGACAGGGAATGGGGGTGGGGAGCTGCCTTCCGTGTGCCAGGAGCCCCCTCTTGGGTGCCCGCCCACTGACGGACATGTACATTTTTAGCTGGAACATTTTCCTCCTTGCCGCACTCCCCAGAGTTAGGCCCTCCGTTGCTATGGAGACCCACTGGGGAAGATGCACATGGCTGATTTCATGAAGTCTTCCGAGGGCTTGGAATACGACCAATTAGGCAAGAGTGAAAGATGGTGCTCAGGAAGCCCTAGGAAAAGCCTCCTTCTCTGAAGGCACTGGCTGGCGGTCTGGTGGCCAGGGGGAGGGAAAGGGGGGGAGCTCTTCAACCGAGGGGGAAGCTGTCCCCAGGGGACCACAGGGATGGGGAGGAGGGCAGGGGAACCAGGGGCAGGGTAGAGCCTCAGGCAGGGCTCCTGGATCTGGCCAGATGGGTGCAGT
This sequence comes from Orcinus orca, assembly GCF_937001465.1. Lineage (NCBI taxonomy): Eukaryota > Metazoa > Chordata > Mammalia > Artiodactyla > Delphinidae > Orcinus > Orcinus orca. Next base: position 53,234,560 of record NC_064571.1, read on the forward strand.
GCTGACTCAGGGCTGTCCAGGACCAGTGGGCAGTGTCCAGTCTGGCCAGCAGGGCTCCAGGCCAAGCTGCTCTGTCCACATGGCCTGGGAGCTGGACCCTGAGCAGCTCATGATGGAACAGGGCCCACGAGGAGGAGGGCAGGAAGGCGAGACAACAGGCCGCCAGACACCAAAATTAAGCACCAAAAATGGAAGGTTTGAGCCCTGTGAGTGCTGCCCATGGGGGAGCAACAGAGGACAGATGGGGAAGGCCAGTGGGGCCACCCAGGGCGGGGGCGGGGCCACAGTGGCTTTTACACACCAAGTTTTCTATATTGAGCTTCCATGTGAGATTTTTGTTTGAAAAGAGGGCTTTATATCTAAAAACAAGCCTGAAAACCCCTGATCTCAAGAAGTGTGTAGGTGTTTGGGAAGGGGCCAGATGTGTCTGCAGGCTGAACAGGGTGTGTATGTGTTGGTTTAGGTTTGTGGCAGGCTCCTCTGTATGTTCTATGTAGAGGAAAACAGCCCAGGGCTACACAGCCGGAAGACCTGGCCAGGTTGGAATCCCAGCTGTGCCACTGACAAGTGCCAAGACCATGGGGAAGTGGCCCATTTTCTCTGAGCTGCTGTTCCCTCGTCTGTAAACCAGGGGCTAGAACAGTCCTACCTCGTAGGCTATTGTGAGGGTTCTGCAAGGATGAATTTGAAATTATAGAGCAGGGTGCATGGTGGGCTGACAGCAAGTGGAAGTGTCCCCAGGATGAACAGAGGGTCCTGGGTGGAGGGGCAGGGAGGGCAAAGAAGATCTGGAGGGCAAGGCTCCCTGTGAGGGAAGACTGTGTGGGCTGGCGTGGGGTTGGATCACATCCCCCCCACCCTGGGGTGCTGACCTCAGAGCCTGAAAGGAGACACCGGGGTCAGGCTGGGGTCTGGAGGCCCAGGGCCTGTAACAGGATCTGCTGCCACCTGCCTGAGACACCAGCCCGTTGGGTTCATGTTTGGTAGCAACTCAGAGCTGTTTGCTGCCTGACAACTGGGCAGGGCCCTGCCCCAGGAGGATGTGAGGTCTCACCTGCTCTCCCAAAGCCCGGCGCTGAGCCGAGGGCCTGCCGTCAGTCACCCCACCCCCAGCTGCCCCCGAGAACAGGTCTCCAGGGAGATGGTGGGAACACAGAACTGGTCTCAATTCCATCCAAATATCCCGGCTGACTCCTTCCCTCCCTGTGTCAAGAGAGGAGACCAGACCTGCCAAGTGACTCTCAGCTTCTGACACTTGACCTGGGAGATGCCATCGCGGTGCTGCCCACACAGGGATTAGAAAGAAGTGCGAGTCACCGATGGTGGTGGAGGACGGCGCCTATAACCGGAGCTCAGGGAGGGGCAGGGCTGTGGGGGAGTCCCCAGAAATTCCCGAGGTCGTCCATTCCTTCTTCCTTCCCTCCCTTCCTGGATCTCAGGAAGGGAGGGAGCATCTGGCCTCATCTCATCTGACGGGACCCTGCTCCTCTAGGAAGTCTGTCTTTCTTGCCTAAGGGCAGCACGTGCTGCCACACCAGCGCCTGGAGGGTATGCTCCTCACTGTAGCTCTCGAACGCCATCCCTGACCCCACCCCCGTAGGCTGAGAGAGACAGGGTCCCCGGCTCCTGCCTGCTCCGTGATTTCCCACAGGACAGCAGCTCACAAGAGTTTGGGGGGATGGTGGTGGTCGCGGGTGCAAAGCCAGGCACACCGGAGGCCTTTATGCGTACTTAGTGACCTGCTTAGGGCCACAAAGGCAGGCACTCTGAGGGCCGCCTCCCTGGCTAGGGTCTGGTCTCCGGTTTGTGTGGAGACTCTGAAGGGACGCTCCCTGTTAGGAGCCCAGGTTCTCTGGGGAAGTACAGGTTGGGGTCAGAAGCCACAGCCTGGGATGGGGATGAAGGGGAGCGGGGGTCCTACCTGCCTTTTGGAGAATTACCACTGCACACCATCTCATCCGGTTGATTCAGTGCCTGACGCTGTACCCCAGAGGGGAGGGGCGGCAGGAAGGTCCCGCTGTGTGAGACTTTTTCTTCTTTGGGGGGAGGGCGGCCCTGGGAAGCAGCCCTGACTGCTAGGCCAGCTGCAGGCCAGGCTGAGGGCTCCCTCCCCACCCCTCCCCTCAAGTATTTATAGAAGTTATTTTGGGAATTTTCTTTCTGAGCTCAAGGCACATTCCTGGGATTCTATAACAGCCTTTCCAGCTGGGAAGCCGGGAATCAGCTAGAGGCTGCTGGAGTCTCCAGGTCCCTGGAGCCCCCTGCTTGGGGACCATGGGGCTGCAGGAAGGAGCCCATGGCGGGACCACCTCTGAGGCTGCCCCAAGGCTCCCTCCCTTCACCCACCCCAGGGGCGGGGAGGGGAGGGGAGGGGGGCTGACACACCCTTCAGGGAGGCCCACATTCCAGCCGAGCTCACAGCTCTCTCCGTGCACTCCCGGATCCTCCCAGGTGTGTCAGCCCCTACCTGTCCAACCACACTGGGAATGAGGAATCTGTCCCGGCTGAGAACCTAGCCCACACATCACATCCCTCCTGGAGCTGGGGCAGCTCCAGGCCCCCAGGCTGGTCCTACCTCCTTGTTGTGGGAAGGGTATGACTCCTAGACCCACCCAGAGCTCCCCTTGGCTCTCTCACAGGAAGAGGCCTCGGCCCAGAGCGCCCGCAGACTCACTCAGAGCCCAGCCTAGCTAGCGGGCTTCTGGGGCAGCAGAGGTGGCTGTGCTCTTCACATACCAGAACTCACGCCTGTCCCTTCCTCCTAGGGCCTCCATAGGTGAGATGTCATGAACACCAGCGGGCCCCTCGGCTGGGGGTGGTGTCTGTCTGCAGAGGGCCGCAGCCAGGCTCAAGGACAAGCACCGCTTGGTCAGAGGGCGGGCACGGCCTGCGGGGGAGGGGGGGTCTTGCCAGTCCCGCTTCTAGGCAGGGGGCTGGGCCTTTTCGGGTTGGTTTCAGGCTCTGGGCTGGCTGGGGGCTCTGCCCACCCTGGAGCACGGCCAGGCCCACGGGGCCAGGTCAGGAGGCTGCAGCGAGGCCTCTGGCCTCTGGATTCTAGAAGTGAACACCCTGTGATGGGCAGCGAGAGGGGGACCCCATGGCAGATGCTCCTCTCTAAGCAGGAGCCTGAGGGGTGTGCTGGCCTTCTGCACAAGCGGAGAGGCCTGAACCCTGCTACACCCTCCAGACATGTCTTTCCGACCATTGATTCTGGGGTTAAATTAAGCCAACAGTGCTTAACCGTGGCTCTGAGCTGAGTCTGTGCCACTGCCAGAAAGCTTCCTGCCCACTTCCTCATCAGGGTTGGTGTGGACTTCAGGAGTCCACACACCGGCCTACGGTTTGCCTAAAGTCCTGGGTCAGAGGCAGGGGGACCCGCCTCCGCGAGCCCGGGGCGCGGGCTCAGGGGCAGTGCTGCGGCTGTGCCGTCGTGGGCATGAGGCGGGCTGGGGGCGGCCGCTGGACACGGGAGGCCCAGGCTGAGGGGACACGCCCTGGCACCTCCCACCCCTCCTCCCTTCTCCACTGCCCCATCAGGCAGCACTGCGGAGGGACCAGGAAGAGAGCTCCCGATAAAACCTAGGAGGTCACATGGCCAAGAAGACATTCCTATTGAGTTTTCCTGCCACACAGCAGCAGTATTCCTGCCCCACTGGAGCTGGGGAGACTCCGCTCACGAGCGCAGGCAAGACTTCCAGGTCCTCCCCTTGCCTCAGGCTGCCTGGACCCTCAGCCCTCTGCCACGGCTCAGGAAGCCAACAAGGAAGAAGCCTAGAGCAGGCGGGCTGTCCTGCATGCGGAGGCATGGGGCCCTGGAACCAGAGACCTTACTGCCCGCCTCATCCAGCGTCAGAGAACCTCCAGAAGGCCGGGTGCTGAGTTTCACTTCTCAGCTGCTCAGAACACCTTTCCTCCTTCAAGTCAGGAAGCAGCGGCCGAACCAGCCTAACAAGACTATGGCCCGAGCATAGGGCCTCCCCGAGCCTGGCCTTCCCTGCTCTTCCTCTCCAGCAGCCTCGGGGCCCAGCACGCCCCTTTAGCTGCAGAGTCTCACCTGACATATGCGACGGCAAGAGGGGGTCTCAAATCCCCCTCGTCCCTCAACGCAGACTCTAGCTCACTGGGCCGGCTGCTCTCGCTCTCAGCCAGCGTCAGCCTGGCCTCGCACTGTGCACAGTCTTGTCCCACCCGCAGGGCAGCTGGGGCTGATGTCCCAGGCCTCTGTGCCTGGGTCAGGGTCGCTTGGTGGACTCAGAGGACGGAGAGGCTTCGCTACAATGAGTGTCTGGGGCTCGGCTCTGGGCATCCCCTGCCCTCTGCAAACCAAGAGCATCTGAACCTGGCCTGGGAGCCACACTTTGAAATGAAAAAGCAAAAGCTTTTGCACAGCAAAGGAAACCATGAGCAAAATGAAAAGACAACTTCACAGAATGGGAGAAAACATTTGCAAATGATGCGACCGACAGGGATTAATCTCCAGAATATACAAACAGCTCATGCAGCTCAACTGCAAAAAACCACCCAATCAAGAAATGGGCAGAAGATCTAAACGGACGGTTCTCCAGAGAAGACACACAGATGGCCAAGAAGCACCTGAAAAGATGCTCAACATCGCTAATCATTAGAGAAATGCAAATCAAAACTACAATGAGGTATCACCTCACACCGGTCAGAAGGCCATCATCAAAAGATCTACAAACAATAAATGCTGGAGAGGGTGTGGGGAAAAGGGAACCCTCCTGCACTGCTGGTGGGAATGTAAATTCATACAGCCACTATGGAGAACAGTATGGAGGTTCCTTAAAAAACTAAAAATAGAACTACCATATGCTCCAGCAATCCCACTCCTGGGCATATATCTAGAGAAAACGATAATTTGAAAAGATACAGGCACCCCAATGTTCACTGCAGCACTATTTACAATAGCCAAGAGATGGAAGCGACCTAAGTGTCCACCAACAGAAAAATGGATAAAGAAGATGTGGTACATATATACAATGGACTATTTACTCAGCCATAAAAAAGAATGAAATAATGCCATTTGCAGCAACATGGATGGACCTGGAGATGATCATACTAAGCAAAGTCAGTCAGGCAGAGAAAGACAAACATCATATGATACCACTTACACGTGCAATACCACCTATACATGCAATCTTAAAAAATGATACAGATGAATTTATTTACAAAACAGACTTAAAAAACCACAGGGAAATCTACTCAATATGCTGTAATAACCTAAATGGGAAAAGAATCTGAAAAAGAGTGGATATGTGTATATGTATAACTGAATTACTTTGCTGTACACCTGAAACTAACACAACATTGTAAATCAAACATACTCCAATATAAAAAATAAATTAAATCAATAAAGGTAAAAGTAACCCTGTCTACTGGGCCATTAACTTACAGAATTCTTTAACCTGATCCTAACAAGAGCCCTAGGTGCTTGGCGTCACGAGTCCCATTTTACAGAGGAGGACACTGAGGTTCTGGGAGGTTGAAGAACTTGGCCAAGGTTAAATGGTGAGTACAGGCAAAGTGGAACTCAAGTCCAGCTCAGTCATACTCGAATGCTGTGCTCCAACCTCCAGACGTGATACTGGGGGCTTAAAAACCACCCCAGCCCCAGAGGCAACCCCAAAGGCAGCTCTGTTGGCACCACGGGCCACCCAACAGCACAAGGAGATTTGGGCCAATGACCCTTGTCCCATGGCAGTGAGGTCAAGCAGCCCTGTCAAAGGTGGGGCTCAAACTCAGGCCACCTGGTCTTCCATGTGAATGGTGGCAAAAATACCCGGTGTTGACTTATCTTTTCACAGCTCTTGGCTCGTCCCCTAAAACTACCCCTTCAGGTCACAAGGGCCTGAATTATTATCCCCATTTGATAGAAGAGAAACTGAACCAGCAAGAGGAAGTAATCTCCAAGTGCCCCCCTAACCTGAAGGCCGGCAGGGCTGACTGCGTGTCTCAGACCTCTCCCGTCTGGTCCTACCCTCCAGGACTGGGGACAGGACCAGTCAGGGGAGGGTGGGTGGAGTTCACCTCTTTGACCTTAGAGAGCAGAGCCTTCCAGGTTAGATTCCTGGAGCACCTGCAAAAGGCCCAACCCAGAACCTCAGGTTTGGGTGGGGCAGAGCCCTGGTTCTCGCTGACTCAGGCCCGGCCTTGGGGAGGGAGAGCGATGGTGGGAGGGAGCTTCTGCGGGACTTAAGTCGTGAAGTGGCACACCCCAGCCTGGAGAGAGGGAGGCAAGGAGCTCTGGGGCCAACTGGGGGTGGCCGCATGCCATGGCCGTGCCCCAAGTCCACTTAAAGACAACCATGCTGGGAGCCAGAGGGAATGAATGCAGGGGAATAATTCATCACCAGCTCTCATCAGGGGGCAACAGATGACAGAAACACTGTCTTCCTGTCTTTCCAGGGGCATCTGGAGAGAGGCTAGGCCGGGTCACGCAGCCAGGATTGCTTCAGAAATCACATCTCTGGGAATTACATGACAGGAGCCAAAGCTTATGCAGGGCTGTCTCCCCCTACTGCTGGGGTGTCCGACGTGGAAAGGGTTCTGGGGAGAGGGGGCAGCAGGAGCTAAAGCTCTGTCCCCAGGAAGAAAGCATGACCAGGGGCAGAGACCAGTGAAGAGCAACGAAGCCTGCCCAGAGAGGGGCCAGGAAACCACTACCCCCCAGGATCTGTCCCTGGGAGAGGAGGGCGGGACGCCAACCACCACAAACACAGATGGTGGCAGGGACGCAGCCACACCTGCCCACTCCTGGCTGAGGCTTTCAAGCTACCACCTGCAGTGAGACAGTCTGCACCAAACATCCACAGTCCCGGCTCAGGCAAGTGGAGGGTAGAGAGTGAGGCAGCGTGTGGCCAGGGCTGGGGACCCTCCCGCCATTAAGGTCAGGTGACCTACCTCAAAGGAGAGGGTGGAGAGTGAGGCAGCCTGTGGCCAGGGCTAGGGACCCTCCTGCCATTAAGGTCAGGTGACCTACCTCAAAGGAGAGGGTGGAGAGAGTGAGGCAGCCTGTGGCCAGGGCTGGGGACCCTCCTGCCATTAAGGTCAGGTGACCTACCTCCAAGGAGCCCCCTCTTGGGAGGGTTCTCAGGGAGTTGATGACTCCATCAGCCACTCCTGGGCTCCTTGCCTTCCCTAAGCATCTCTGTTCCTTTGGAGGTCCCCTCTCGGCCAAGCCCATGGAGCCTTCTCTGAAAAACAGCGTCACCCGAGGGACAACTCCTCTGCTGATCTTGGGAAGGACCCTGCTTCCTTTCTCAGGTTTCCTCAGGGACAGGCAGGTAAAGTTCAGGTTTCCCCTTCTTAACTAGATTCTCTGCCAGTAAATTAAGTTCTGAGCAGCCAGGCTGAGTGAGTGGGGTTTCCGGCTACCTAGAGGGGAGGCTGAGACGGAGCTGGCAGAGACTGTCGGGACCTGCTCCTGGGATTTCACTGGGAATTTCCATTGGCAGAGAGCATGTCTTTCTCTTTCCACACCTGGCAGTCTCCCAAAGCCACCTGGCCATCCCTGAGCCTGGTGGAGGTGGCAGCCTGCAGGATCGGGGCTTGACGGCACAGACTCCTCAGGGACGCTGCTGTGCGCGCGGCAGGAACTCTTTGCTGACACAGCATTGCCAAAGACGTGTCTCTTTCCTGCCTGATCTGGGTGGAAAAGCCTGAGCTGAGCCCAGGGTGGAGCTGGAACCATGGAAACGTCCCCATCACATCCAGGGCCGGGAGGGCAGAAAGACAGGAAGAGCAGAGGATATGCTTCTGGGCCGAAGTTCATGTTCTTGGAAGCCTGAACCCTGGCTCCTGGAAACAACAACTCTCCCCTCCCAGAGGCTTTCTCCAGCCTGTCTCCAAATCTCCTGTCCCATGTACAAAGCCCCGGAGAGGCCACAAGGCCGGCCTCCTGGTGTTGGACCATCCTGCCCAAGAACTGCAGGGCAGAACCGGGCACCCACACAGCTCACTGAGTGCATCTCTGCCCTCCTCTCTCCGGAACTCGGAGCGCGGGACTCAGCCACTATATTAGAGGGCTCACTGAGGAGCCCAGAGCTCTTCCAGACCAGGCTATGGGTGGCCGTGCTCTCAGGGGAGGGCTGTGTCTCCTTCCCCTCGTACCTAGCAGAGGCCGATGTCCTCCAAGAGCCACAGTGGCAATAGCAAGGCCAGGATGCCCTCCCTGGGAACCTGCCTTGGCAACGACTCCAGTGGGGGTGTGTTACCAGTTCCCCTCCATATTCCTTTTTCTGGGTAATTCTCCAAGGATGCACCAGCCTCACGCTGAGACGACTGCTGTGTCTCTCTTATTCGCTACTATTTTTAGATTTGTGAATCTAAGGGATTCACATCAAATCTAAGGGATTTGTGAATCCCTTACATAAGTGCCAAGCTGACTTAGACCGACGGGGAGTGACTCCCATCATGCAGTACACCATGCTGAAAAAGATCCCAAGATCCCATCTGTGCTCAGTGGGAAAAAATGCTGTGACCGATAAGCAACGTCTGTCCCGGGCGAGGGACTGGACAGTGTGGCGTGTGGCGTGTTCTGTCTTTTCTGATATAGCACTGCAGACTTTCAGAAGCACTCTCACATGCGTCACCTCATTTGATTAGAAAACACTGGTCTAGTAACGATGAAGCTCGTTATTCATTTATAACAGGAGACATCAGGAGCATGGCAGTTAAGTGTGTCTTTTCCTAAATCACCCAAGTGAATTAGGGCCAGAGCCGGGATTAGATTCCAGATGTCCTGAGTCTGAGGACTGTACGGGGAAGACACTTAGCTCAGGGAACACTGGAGTCCAACGAGCCAAAGTGTTCGCATGTCTTTGGGAAAACAGTGCTTAGTAAGTCTTCCCCAGGCTTGAAATTTGCTATTCTTTATGCGTATGTGTGGGATGCTGGCAGGAACACAGAGTGTGGAAAGGGGATGGGCTGCCCACGCTGGAGCCGACTGCCCCTCTGGTTGCTTGTAACTTAACAGTGGGCAGTCCCTTCTCCGATTATATCAAATCAGCAAGGCACCCCAGGAAGAGAAAAGGGACCTTTTCAGAAACATCTGTAGGGAGCCACTCCGGACAACTTATTCAGTTACCATGGAAACCCACCCTTGCAAACTGCTTCAGTTTTAGGAAAATAGCTACAAACAATAATAAGCATAAATGAAAAATGGTACATGTTGCTTCAAAATTGTACTTGTTATTGGATTTGGTCGGGTTTTCGAGACCCGAGACGGCAGGCTCATATCCACGAGCACAGGGAAAGGCAGCCGTCTGCCTGCCTGCAGGCCTAACGACAAGAGCCCACATCCCCCCTCGCAGATCCCTAATCAAGTTTCTGGATGTGACCTCCGGGGAGGCATTTATCAGAGGAGCTAATGTCTGAATTGTGGGAGGAAGGAGGATGTGCCTTGCAAAAAACAAACATTTGCTGAGCCGACGGGAAGGCAACACGGAGTCATGTGGAGGGAACCTAGACCAGGCCAAGCTGTTGCTACATGGGCCTGAGCTAGAAATCCTTTAAGAGATCAGGCTGAGATGGGAATCTCCGTACTGGTCTGTTTTCAAGGACTCTCAGGGTTAGCAAGGACCTTATAAAGGTGACCTGGTCCAGCTCCTCCCACATGTGATATTTACGTTCTCTGGGCAACATCCTCACCAGTTGATTCATGAGTCTGTGCTTGGACTATGCCAAGAGTTAAGTCGTTTTTCCTGACACTGAGCTGACGTCTAACTCCTCGTAGCTTCTACTCACGAACAAAGCAGACCCCTTTTGTCAATGATAATCCTTCAGCCACCTGGAGCCATGCTCCTGATGCTTCTGTGTTCTCCATGGGGCAGACATCAGTGACACCCTCACGGCCATTCTCCTCAGAGAGCTCTCAAAGTGAGACATCTGAGGTGGAACCCAGACCCTGGGACTGGGAAAGACTGTGTTGCTGCGGGCTCCTAAATTATACTTCAGAAATCACTGTGCATATGCAGGCCTGTACACTTTCAATCACGACATTTATCCTGATACCTGCTCTCTGAAAGCAGATAAGGAAGGCGAGGAAAAACAGTCTTCCTTAGGGTATGCTATACCACCTGTTAGATGTTTCCCGGACCAGAGAATCCCCATTGCACAGGTGAGTAAAACTGAGGTTCCAAGAAGGGGCTGACTTGCCCGTGATCACCCAGGAAGAGAATGGCAAGGCCAGGACAAAAGCACCAGCATCCTGCTCCCAGCCTCTGAACCTTCCCACAGGAGAGTCACCGAGCCCTGGGCACCCAAGTCCTGGGCTCCATGTCCTAGGATTAGGGGTTGCCGGCCCCTCTTAGCACCCCGAGGCCATTCTCAATGTGTGCTTGAGTCAGGCCTGACATGACAGCCCACCCCAAAACATCGCCTGAATCCCACAAGGAGGCATGGAGCTCCTCTCAAAAGGGCAAGGCAGCCCCGTGATCAGGGAGGGCCTGGGGACCCCCGAAAAAACGCATTTTGGTATCTGCCTAGAGTCTCCAGGGCAGGGACCTGATGAGTAACAGTGAAAACCTCTGGGGCTAGATCGCCTGACAGAAACACAGCAAAAGGGAGTCACCAAGAATCAACCAATTCTCCTCATCCCCTTAGGCAGGCTCTGATTGAAGGGGGATGGCCTGTCTCTACAAGAACAGAGAACAGTCTCTGTTCTCCCAACAGAGCAGGAAGGAGGACAGCAGGGAACAGTGGCAGCAAGGCGCTGCAGGCAGTGGAGGCTGCGGGGTAGGGAGGGGGCCCCGAGGCCTTCGGAGCGGGTGTGGGGCTGACTCACCAGGCTATGCATGATGCGCACGCCGTCGGGGTTCACCGTGAGCGCCTCCTTGTACAGCTGCTTGGCCTCCTCCAGGCTGCCCTTCATCTCGGCCAGCCGGCCCCGCATGTAGAGCACCGAGTGTGATGTGGGGAAGAGGCCCGCAGCCTCCTGGATGCAGAAGCCTGCTTCCTTGAGGTGCTGCTGCTCCATGAACAGCTCGGCTGTGAAACGAGACGGGCAGGTGAGGCTGTGGGAAAAGTCAGAGGCAGCGGCCCCCTCCCGCATCCGACCATCAGCCCCCGGAGTTTAGGAACTGGTCTTGGGTGATGGAAACCACCCCACCGAGACACAGCATGGGACTGGCTCGCTCTGGGGTGCGGCGGTAGCACCAGGCCGTGGCTTCTGAGCGCTCACTCTGTGTCAAGTTCATGCTCTGTGCTACACGCGGTCCGACTCCACCAACACTCACAAAACCCTATGTGAACAACGCACTTCTATTACCCACTTCAGGGAGGAGGATACGGGCACAGAGAAGGTGAGGAACTCGCGTAAGGCCACAGGGAGAGTAAGCAGTGGAGCCAGGGTTTGCAGGGGGCTGTCTGACTTCAGAGCCTGGCAGTGGGGGCACGAGTGGGATCCCCTGCAGCTAAGCATTTGCTCGGGGGACTCTTCTGTCCCGTCACTTCACCTATTCATCACGTATCTGGGAACAGGGGGCGGGAGGCAGATGAGGTCGCTTTCCAAGGAGGGCTGCTGACTAAAGAGCTAATCCACCTGCGTGGTCAGGACGAGGACAGCCAAGTGATGCTACCACGGAGGGGTGGGAGGAAGGAGGCCCAGGGAGCAACCGTGGAGGGCAGGGGTGGGGCTCACGCTGAGGAGCTACAAACCCGCCTGCACTTACTGAGAGCTGACCGTGGGCCAAGCAAGCATCTCCTCTCATTTAATCCTCAGGAGTCTGGGAGGGAGACTCTCCCGTGCCCCAGGCTGAGGGGGGGGGGCCTCACCCCAGTCCCTCGGTTGGAAGGGGCAGCTCCTGGCCTCCCTCCAAACTTGGGACTTTCTGTCGCATGGAGAGGAATCAGGGATGCACACGCCCTTCAACCAACAGGTGGGGAAGATCCGCCCCACAACCAGTTTGCCTTCTTCCCCCAGATCAGTAGAAAATAGGGCAGTTTCTCCAGTTGCGGGCCCACCCACACAGACGCGCATTTCAAACCCACGCTGCACAGGTACACACCTACTGGAGGTGCCCTCAGAAGCGCGGAGCACCGGAGGTGCCTCGCAGCCCACTCAGCCTTCGTCTCGTGGCAGCGTGGGCCCGGCTGCCCCGCACAGATGGGAGGGAGCACAGAAGGGCAAGCAGAGCTGGGCTGGGGGCTTTGCCAAGAGCTGTTCCCAGCACAGGCCGAGAGCTGAGGTTACACGAGTTCAGATTAGGTCCAGGGGCTGGGGGCGGATAACAGACTCCCCAAAGAAGGCTCCCAGAAAAGGTGGAAGACCTGGGCCCAGGCAGCCCGTCTTCTGGTTCCAACAAGAAGCAGGAAGGAGGCCTAAGGCCTTGACTGTAGCACACAGCACAGGGGGCGCTCAGCATGAATGTGGCCTAAGGCCCACTGTAATCAAAGAAGCTTGAATGCTGCAGAGGGCATTCTGAGCAGGGTACTCTTTCTCTTTTCTGGAGTAGAGAATTTGGGAGAATCAGAGAATTAATTAAACTCAGAGGAGCCAGGTTCCCATGATAAGGTGCGAGGGAAGCACAGGCTCTTGTCCTCAGAGATGGCCTGAACTGGAGATTCCCACGGTGAAAAGCTCGGAAGGCCAGGCCAGGAGGGGTGGGCTTTGAACCTGGGGCCCGGCAGGGAGGGCTGGCTATCTCGGCCTCGCTCTCCTCTGCTCTGCTGTTGTGTTCCCTTCCGGAGCTGCCGCCTGGGGCTCTCCGCCGGCTGCCTTTATATGTGGGTCCGATGTCCAGCTGCTGAGGACTGACCGTGTGCCTGGCCCTCCCATGAGGAGGAGGGGAAAGCAGAGCAGCTGAGCCACCAAGCCACTGGAGTGACCGAGGGCAGCGGAGTGACAAGTGCCATCGCTGAGTGTTCTGGGCGCTCGGACGGGGTCAGGCTAGCTGTGCTGGTGTGGTCAGGGAAGTCTTCCTGGTGGAGGCGGCATGTGAGCCAGGCCCTGAAGGCACAGGGACACTTGGACTGGCAGAGAGGAGAAGGGAGGCTGTGCTGACGTAGAGGGCTGGGACCCACTGCAGCAGGACTTCTCAGGGTCACAGAGGAGGAGGGAGAAGCAGAAGGAAGTGTGTGGTGTGAGTGCTGGGCGTGGGGAGGCCTGTCCTGCACCAGCCCCTGGGGCTGCTTCCTCCATCGCCAGGAGCTGAGCTCAGAGGCCAGCTCGCCACTCCCCTGGACCTTGTCCCAGCTGACCCTCCCCAGGCCTGGCCCACCTGCCCACCTGGTCCTGGCCCGCCTCATTAAGCTGTTTACAACTTGCTGCCCTGTCTCCTGAGCCCCATCTCTGGAGGCTGGCCCCGGTCCCTCCCTTGGGAACTCTTCACAGTGCCTTCACATCAACAGATTTCAATTACAGGGACCTCCACCTTCTTTCTTCCTCGGGGCCCTGGGCCTTGTCCTGGGCCCACACCAGAGAACATACCCTGAAAAATAGGTAGGACTGCTTTGCTCCGATGAACATTACCAGTTAGGCAGGAAACCAGATGACACAGAACAGAGCCAGAGAAGTGAGGGCTCCTGGCCGCTTTATGGATAGCCCCTGGCAGGCCCAGCCTCCAGGGCGGGGTCCCTGACCTACACACAGACTCACAGGTCTGGGGGCTGCAATGCACCCCTTTTTCCTAGCCTCAGTTGTTTTACCCAACATGGTGCTCCCCAGACAGCCGGCCTCGGCTGCAGCCGCGTGGCACGGTGCCCACCCACTGCCCGATCCTCTACGTCCCAGTCCTGGCTGCCAGGGCCCCGAGGTGCCCACACCCATCCCGGCCCGCCCTGGCCAGGGCTGGATGAGCAACCACTGTTACTGGGTTTTCCTTGAATTCTCATAGTCGAGGTCATCACTCCAGCAAACAGGGGCCCTGCTGCCCGCTCCGTGTCAGAGGCCCCTCTCTGATCCCCTTGGCTCCTTCTCTCTCCCCCTCCCTTCCGATTTTCACTTCTCTCGTCTCCCTCTCTGCCCGCTCCTGACCTCCTCTCCTGTCTGTCTGTCTGTCTGGGCTTTCCTTCTTCCTTCCATCCTCTCCACCCACCCTCCTCTGTGCTTTCTCTCAGCAGGCCCCAAATGGAAAACATCTGTTCCCTGGAGCTTTGCAACAGTCCCTTTTATGATGTTTTTCTGAGGCATCCTGATCTAACCCTGCACCCAGCGCTGGCTGCAGTCTTCCTGCCCGTCTTGCCAGTGCCGAGCCCTCTTTGCAGGAAGGAAGGCCTCGCTCGCTGCTACTGAGCTGAGAAGCAGGGTGAGGGAGGGCCCAGGGCCCCGCTTAAGGCCTGTAGGGGCCTCGCCAGGGGAGATGCGCTTCCTAGAGGCCCTCCGTGAGGCCCCAGAAAGGAAGGGGGACCACCCGAGCTAAAAGGGCAGGGGCCCCCAGGGCAGGAGAGAAGGTTAGACCCTAAAAAGAATACACCTTGAGCCCCAGGAGGGGTCCCCCAAACTGTCCCCTAAAGGAAATAAGCAGTTCCCCATGGAGCAAACCCTCAGGACATACGGATGCCCAGAAAAAAGGAGAAGGAAGGGTGGGGGAGGAGGAATGAGAGAGAAGAGCAGGGGCCCGGAAGGGAGAAAGGCCGGGAGAGTAACACAGAGAACGCAAAGGTCTGAAGGGGTTTTTCGGGTTGGTCTGAGACCCTCCATCCCTGGGATGCAGCGAGGGGCACCGTTTTCCTCAGGCCACACAGATGTCAGGGCTGCACGGGCCTGGGCTCCCGGCTTCCTGCCCCGGGAGCGCTCTCCTCACGGACTCAGGAGGAGGGGCTGACGGGCAGAGAGGAGGAGAGAAGGGCAGGCAGGAGCAAAGGAAAAGAGGCCATGGGAAGCGGGCACAGAAGGCCAGAGGTGGAGAAGGGCAGGGAGCTGGGAAAGAATGGAGAGTGGAGGAAGATAAGGGAAGAATGAGGAGGAAAGAAGGAAACAAGAATTAGAGGAGCCTGTCGGACCAAGGGTCAGGCGTAGCTTCCGTCTCAACTGTATCTTTATAATAAATACGCTCTTTAGACACAGCCCTGACTGCCCGACCCCAGGTCCCCAGTCTGCCCAGCCGACAGCAGGGGTAGCTTCCACCTTCGGGGCCACCTAAAGAGCCAGGGCAGCCCAAACAGTGTGGATCTGCCATTTGGGAGCTGGGACTCGTGCTAACTTCCCCTGACCCAGGGGAAGCCCACAGCCGCCTGTGAGCCCCTGGACCTCCAGGGCAGGGGAACTCTCCCTACACCTACTTCCCTCTCTCTAGCACGTTGTTAGCTCCCAGAGACATGAGCTTCAGTCAGAGAGAAAGGTGGGCCATCCTGCCCCTCTGGAAGGCATCTCTTGACACTCAGGATCCTGGAGCATCTATGGGGCCGGGTGCCTCTCCCATTTTCACACGAACCCACTGGCAAAGAGGCAACATTTTTGAAACTCATCTCTCGGGCGGAAACCCTCCGTGAGGCTTCTCACATCAGACTGGAATGGGAAAGAGGCTTGCAGAGGGAGGGGAGGAGAATGACAGTTGGGAGATGAAGGATATAACGTTAACCAACCTAAGACTGGGTTAATGACGGAACTTACTGCCAAAACAGACTGGGATGCAATTTATCTTGAACCAGACTAAGGCCTTGTTTGTTATCCCTCTGGATTTTTCAAAGTTCCTCTTCCTACTTCAGATGTAACAAGCTGACGGTGGAGCACAGCCCCATATCCCTAGCATCCTAAGGGAGCCTGATGTGCTAACTGGGGCAATATTTGCATTATTAACATGCTTCCCGGTCTAGTCTTTCTGTGAATCCTGGTCCAACTTTTCCCCCCAGATTTAGAGCCTGTGGAGGGGAGAGCGGGGGCGTCCTGCATACTAATGTGTCCATATGTGAAATCCATGCAGCGGGGAACCTTAGATCCTCAATCAACAAGCACATTCTAACTCTGACTTGCAAAATCCGCAGGTCCCAGGAAGGGAATATCTACTTTGCCTCCTCTCCATCTGCCCTCGGGGCTATCGGCGCCACCCCCTTGCTGGAGACGGGGCAGATAGGAGGGTAATCAGTAAGAGGTGAGGAGCTTCACTCCTGGGTCAAGGGAGCGTGTTGGCCTGGTGCATTTTTAGGATTCCACTTATCCTACCGCCTTCTTCTTTCTTCTGAAGCTGCCACTCTATCTCATTCAGGTACATCTCTGGCCTTGATTCCCTCTTTTTTCACTCTAATCCACCTCTCACACCACTGTGGGATTAAATTTTCTATCACTTCAGCGAGTCACTCCTCAGCATCCCTTAGCCAAACATCAAGGAACCTCACCGCTGGGGGTACCACGCTGCCTCTGCCTCTACCGTCACTATAGTGGACACGACAGAAGCCCAGGACCATCTACCGAGCACCTCCTATGTGCTAACTGCTTGACACACACTAGCTCATTTTAGATCAGGACAGGCAGTAAGTGAGCCGTGCAACTCTGAAGCCGCCGGCCTCCCCAGTACTAACAGACCCTCAAACTCCATGGTGGCAACGGTGCCCACTAGCTGTTAAGAGAGATTGTCACCCGAACGGCAACCCTAGGGTTACCAGCCCTCTGCCTTCAACGAACTTGACCACCAGGCCTCGCTTTCTTGGGGCCACCACATCTCACCTCTGCTCTAGCTCTCCCATGAGCTCTCGGGGGTTTGAGTCCTAACTAGTTTTCCTCAGGACACAGCTTCCCGAACTTGGGCTGCCAGGGCAGACCCGGAGGAGCCAGAGGGGGCCCTGGTGGCCCGCAGGCAGGGGGCTGGGGACACTCACCAGCCTGGAGCCAGATCTGTTCCAGCGTGGTCCACAGCTGCATGGGGCCCTGCTTCAGAACCGAGCTGGGCACGGTCAGCTCCGACATGGCCTCCTCCAACCGGGAGGCTGCGATGGACGATGCCCGCCGAGAACCTGCAGAGCAAGGTGGGAGGGGCTGAGCCACAGAGTCCGAGTGCCCCACCGCAGGCCCCAGGACAGAGGCTGCGCAGCCCCTCGGGACCGACAGGGCATGCCGTGTCAGGGCAGGGCAGCCTGGCCCAGCGGCCGCTAAACAGCGCACAGACCCACTAGGAGGGGCCCACCTCCCAGGCCGGAGAGAGGAGCTTTCTGAGGGGCAATCAGGCGGTGAGCCCACTTCTAGGAGTTAATCACTAGGGAAGAACACCATGAATGTCGGCAACTGCAGGCATTCTACCACTGCCTGGGATACCGAAGACAGAAATGGCCTGACTCTCTGCCAACTGGGATTGATTAAAAATAAGTGAGAGTATAATCATACAAGACTATGCAGTCATTAAAATAACGATGCATAAATATGGGTATCGATGCAGAAAGAGGCTGACGTTATAGAGTTTGGTAAAAAGAAGCAGATTGCAAAAGAGTATGATCACATTTTTACAAACAAGAAAATATGGCCATGTTTCCACAAGTCTGAAAGGCCATTTATTAAGGTCTGAGTGATGAACTGACGGACGACTTTTCCTTTCTTCCTTTTACATTTTTACTTCCTGTTTTCACAAGTGCCTATTATTTCTTGATAGAAAGGTCCCATTGGTGGCTGGACTGTGAAGGATCCTTGGGTAGCAGCTCAGGCCAGACCCTGTGCCCTCTGGAGAACTTCTCCATGTGGCAGTTCAGAGTGACATGGGTCCCCGTCCGGGATATATAAGCCGTTGACATTTACAATTCACGTGCAGGTGAAGTGCGAGCACTTTTTTCCCTCTCCCTCAGAGGCAGTAAAGGCTCCAATAAACTCAGGAGACCTCAAGGCAAACCACAGATGATTTCAGTTTATAAGGCGGGTGTATACAGAGTCCTAATAACCTTGTCCAGGTCCTTCCCTCTCTAACTGCAAGGGAGCTACACTCTCCGTCACCACTGCTTCCTTGGCGTCCGCAGCTCCACGTCCAGCCCAGCAATCCTCAGACCTGCCTCTCAAGTCAGGTGCTGGGCGTGGCTTTGGAAATCAGCTCCATCACTTGACAACGAAGGCACAACTTGGTTCACCGCCACAGGAGTGGAAAAGATGAGCAATGCCACCAAACACAGCTCCCTGATGCTTCCATTCCCGTGACTAATTCTGCTTGTGTTTTTAAGGAAGGTGTTTGCTTTAATCAGGTCCTGGGTTAAAACATGTTAAGTTTGCAGATCCCGAACTTGTTTGAATGTCACAAGTCATGGACGTCAGGATGAGTTTTTCCAGGAAACAACCGTCAGCTTTGGGTCTGCAGTTGTGAACAGAAGCTCAGCCCTTCCTTTCTACTCGATGGATCTACGGTGGACATTATCACGGCAGACCTTGGCCTGGAGCTTTCCTAAGGGGAAACGGTCTCCGTGCTCCACGGCGCCCTCTCCACCCCAGTCTCCCCCACTCTCTTCACTCCCCACACAGGGGCTGGGGTCCTTGGCTCGCCTACGCCAGCTGCCCACTTCCTGCCCCAGGGCCAGCAGCCATCCGGCCAAGATGGGCCCTAAAGAGGCCCGAGGTAGCACAGGCCCCTTAGCACAGCGGCTGGCAGGAGGTGGGGTGGGTTTGACCAGGCGGGCAGATGCTCAGGCTGGGAGAGGGAGCTGTGGGCTCACGTGGACGGCTGCCCACAGGGCACATTCTTACCGGAGTCTGCGTCATGGGCATCGGGCAGAGTCAAGTGCATGCCGCTCTGCTTCTTCAGCGTGAGGCCCTCGGCGAGGCTGCCATCCTTCTCCAGGCCTCTGGAAAGTAAGGGAGGGCCAGGCCCCGGTGAGGCGGAGGGGGCTGGCATGGAGAATGAGGGGAGCCTTATGCCAGGCAGGCTCTGGGGCTGAAGAGTTCAGGCCCGAGAACAGAGCCAAGGACCACTAGGAAGGATGGAGACAACCAGAGCAGCAGGCCAGAGCGGAGCTCAGGCTTGGGATGCTAGAATGTGGCTCACCCCAGATGCTAAACCGACATGTTAGTCCTGATCACACACACGCACAGGGTGCCCGCCGTGTGCCTGCGGGGCTGTCAGCCTCCTCACGATTCCCTAACACTGCCACATCTTGTTTCCAAAGCTACATGCTTACTCATGCCGCTGCCACCAAGCATGTTCTCGCCGTTCTTCTCGGTCCACCCAAACCCCGCATTGTTTAGAACCCAGCCCGAGGGCCAACATCCATCCAGAGGCCTCCTGTGGCTCCCCTGCCCTCACGCTGCCTTCCCTCTCTGCTCTCCATCAGCGTGGATCCCAGCACCACGTACGCCGAGGATGAGAACCTCTCCCAACCATCTATTCCCTCTTCTACTTTTCGTTACCCTCTCAACGTCTAGCAGAGAGCCACAGGCACTGTGGACTGGCTTCCAAGGGAAGCCTGGTTTTGCAGCTCCCTACCTTCCAGGGAAGAGAGGCCCAGATGCCACTCCCTGCCTCAGGTTCCCCCTCCCCGGGGCTGCCAGGGTGGCCCCGGAAGAGCCAGAGGGGGCCCGAGGGTGGGAGATAAACAAGCCCCGCCAATTCCCCAGGTCCTTGCAGCTCCCACAGGGCTAGGGAGGCTCCTCTTTTCTCAAGAGTGGGGATGCGGGGGGACCACCAGCTCAGAAAGGCAGCACAACTGCCTGTGCCCATCCTGGAGCACACACAGCCCCCAGGCAGCCCCTGCCCCCTGCTGGGGGGGGGCAGTCTGTGGCCTTGAACCTGCTGGTTGGGGAAGCTTAGAGGACTGAGGTGGAAAGGGCAGGAGAGGAGAAGGCAGGCCCAGCTGGGGGCCAGAGGCCTCCTCCCTTCAGAGGGGCACCAAGACGATGGTCCCACAAATAACGCCAGAGCCGGGGTATCCTTGCCATCCTAACTCCGGTTCACGTTGAACTTGGTTCTTTGGGTGCACAGCCATCTTTGTGGGCATTAGAGGAAACCATCCACAGAAACACAGTTGGTCAGGCTGGTTCCCACCTCTCACACCCACTTCTCATTCCCGGGAGGCACCTGAGTGCAGGGCAAAAGAGCCAGGGACACTGGGGGAAAGCCACGGGGCTGCCCTCCGTAGCTATGTGAGCCTCGGCAAAGCTGCTTAACCTTTCTAGATCTTAGCCCTCTCTTCTTGAGATGATCACAGTTATTTTGTGCAGTTAATGAGCATGAGAATGTCCACCTCACGAGGTCGTTGTGAGGACTAAATGAGAACGTGGGCAGGTGCCCAGCCTGTGCTGGCCTGGAGCGGATGCACAGACACAGCTCCTCGTCCTGAAGCGGGCTCTCCTAGGGCTCCAGAAACAGCTCATCTTGGGGACCTCTTGCCTCCTGGTCCTAGGCCCCTACCCTGAAGAACCTGACAGCCAGATGGAAGGAGACAGTCTAAGTTGAGCGTTTAACAAAGACCCAGATGGAGAGAGGGCTGTGCTGGGCCATCAGAGGCCGGGCACTGGAGCCTCCTGGAGGGGCGGGCTGGCGCCAGGCAGAGCAGAGGAAGGCGGCCAGGGAGCAGAGCGGAGGTGGAGCCAGCAGGGTGGGGCGGGGCAGGCCAGACCTTCAGGCTGTGGATTCTGGCCTCGATCCTTGATTGCCCGAGCCCAGATTTTACAAGCCCTAGTTTCTGCTCTGCGGCTCCAGGTTCAGAAAGAATGCTTACTCTTCTTGGGCAAGCCAGGAGGGGACTGGATCCAATCCTTTGGTTCCAACAATTTGCCTGCAGGTAGCTGGCAGGGCTGAGCTCTGCTCCACCCTGGGTTGGTGGGGCCAGGGGCCGTTTGCCGGGGAGTTCCCCAGAGATGAGGCTGCAGGTGGTGACTTGAAAAGACCCCGAGGCAAACCCGACCGCCCCATCCTGGAGAGCACCTGACAGCTTCACAGCTCTGCTGCTCCCGCAGGGGTGGCCCAGGCTAAGCCCTACACGCTGGAGATGAGGCTGCAGCTCAGAGGGGCCCCATCATGATCGCCTGGATGAGCAGGCAACTGGCCACCGGCTAAGAGGCGCTCTCTGCCAGCTCTGGCGACAGCTCCTCTCTGCAAGGGGAGCCAGGCTGTGCACCTGCGGGACCTGTCACAGCCAGTGAGTGGCAGAGCGAGGGGCATCCAAATGTGGGCCCCCCTCACACCAGAGTCTGGCCCTCACCCTCACAGCACCCAGCTGCCAGGTGGTTCCCCATGTCCTTTCTGAAAAGTCCCTCACCCCAGAGCCGCCTGCTGGCAGCTTCCACCCACCGGTCCTGTTGGGCCCTGGAATCTCCCAAGCCCAAAGGCCTGCAGAGAGAGGGCCGACCCTACCCTGCCCAAGCATTTTATTCCATCAGATTATCCTGAGGCCTCCTCTGTAAATTGCACCTTTAGAGATATTCCTCTGGGGATTCTAAGAGGCTGCTGGGCTGCCAGGGTCCCTGTGAAAATACATATACCTACCAGAGTGGGGTCCCTTGAGGAGATGACACAGCCAGACAAGGGGAGGAGGTGGTACCAGGGACCCAGAAGGGGCAGTGCACTGCCCCACTTGGAAATGAGGCCCATTTCTGCTTTGGGCTGTATAGGCTGAGCCCAGGTGTCCCAGCAGGTCTGAGCAAAGACTTTCTGCAGATTCAGCCTGGACAAGAGTGCCCTGCTCTGGCCCAGGAGAATCCCAGAGCTTGGGCTGGGAACTGGAGAAGGAGATGGGATGTGTGGGGTCAGTGGGTGAGTGGGGAGGAGTGGGGGGCCCTTTTAGCACTCAGCTTCCTCCTCCCCTCCTCTCCCAGCTTCCAAATGGAACCAGGAAAGAAGTGACAGGCTCCATAGGCTGGGGCTCCGGAGAGCCAGGTTCCAGCTCCACCGCTACCATTTACAGGAGCGGCTCTGGCATGTTATATAAGGTCTCTGAGTCCCAGTTTACCCCCTGGGGTGAGGTAACATCTGACAGTGGATAAGATAAAAGCAGCTGATGGGGGAGATGCTTAATAATGATTTCTCTTCCCTCTTACCCCTCTGAACTTTAGTTTCCTAAACAGCCTCTTTCTGTCCTTCATCGAGGATTGTCAAAAGGTTAAAATTAGAGCAGGGATGTAAAAGGCCCCAGAAGCAGTAAGTCCCATTCCCTCATTCAAACATCCTCACCACCTCCACCCACCAGGCATCATGGGCACTCAGCTGTGTGCTGTTGCCTTGGCAACCACCGCCTCCCAACTCCATCTGGAGGGACCCGCCACTCACCCCAGCTGGGAGAAGCTGTACAGGGTCTGCCACAGCCGCAGCATCTGTCTGCAGGTCACAAGGGCTTCCTCTGGGCCTTTCAGTATCTGCTCCAGCTTCACCTTGGTGAACATCAGGCTGTGGGGAGACAGCACGGCAGTGAGAATGCCTGAGGGGGCCCCCTTCCCCTGGCTTTCCTCCCAGGGTGGAACCCCGAGGGATTCTGCCCACCTCCCCAGCCCTTAGAAGGTACAGTGCCCACAAGAACAATGGCCTCAGCTGTATCCCTGGACCACGTGTTCTCTCTGTGCCTCAGTTTCTCCATCCTCTCTGCCAAAGCGCAGAGCACTCTTCTGCATTCACCAGTGTCCCTGTCGCTCACGCTTGTCCCGATGGTGTACTAGCCCGGCCAGCCTCTGAAGCACTGTCCAGGGTGGTTACGGCCTTGCTTTCTCTGCCCCTCCTCTCCCTCCACACCCTCGGCTCCGCAGCATCCTCACTGAACACGTGCCTATCTTTTTACTTATATGGCCCACCAGGCCCACGACGGGGCTTTATATAAGAGACAGACCCAGAAGCAAACTTCGACTCAAGGAATGAGGCTGAGCAAGGGGCTGGTGAAAAGGTCACAGAAGGGCACAGGGCTCTGCTTTCCGCCTCGCCAGCAGGCAACATCTCCTAATTGAATGCAAACTGTATCCTGACCCTGTACACCTGAGGAGGGTCAGGTTGTACTCTGTGGAAGGATGCTTCCCTGGATAGCCCCAAATTGCCAGCCCTCCTTATACGTTCAATAGGATGAAAGTGACGTGAAGTCTTATTCCGTCACCGCTGAGAATCTCTCTCAACCCCCAACCCTGAAGTCCTCTGGGGTAAAAGCAGTGGGGATGTGGCCCTGAGAGGGCCTGGGAAGAGAGAGAAAGTGCTGGCCCACCGGGAGGCAGGACGCAGGGCTGGCTGGCTGCCTCCCTCTGCCCAGGACACAGACAGATCGGGAGAACACTGGCTCAGCAGGACCAGGATGGGGCCTGGATGCCCTGTGGTGCCAAGCGATAGATCTTTAACTGCTGGGGAGCCTGGGGTCCTGGGGAGGGTCAAGGCAGTGGCTGTTTACCCACACATACGGAAGTACTGCCATCTTTTTACCACGGGTACTGCCAGCCACACTGACGCGCACCAGCCTGCGGAGAACCTGGCCGAGCCACTGAGGCCCAAACAAGGCTGCGACTCCTGGTTCTCTGTGGGTGGTGAGCAGTGACGCCCTTCCGTTCACGGCACTGCTTTTGGGCAGACCCGAGTGTCAGGCCCTGAATCTGACTGCTGCCTGGTGGTGCTGCCGGCCCACCTGAGGGTGGCACACGGGCCCTCGCGGATCACAGAAGCCGAGTCCTGCGTTGGAGACAGGGTGCGCCCCCGTGACCGAGGCTGCAGCAGAGAGCAGGCCCCACACTGGGAGGCCAGGCCTCCAACTGGGGGCTTCTCCCTCTGACCTTCCCCCTCAGTCAGGGCCCTGGCCTCCCCTGCTTGCACTGAGTCCTGGGCCTCCAGCCTCACAAAGGACTTGGATGGCTTCACTCCATTCCTTTCTTCTCACACCTTGTTTTTCTCAGATTGTGACTTGTTGGCAGAGAATTAAAAGGGTGGAATTTGCCCCTTTTCGGTGGAGAGGGTTTGGGTTCTGGGCAAGTATTATTTTTCTTCCTCACTTTCCCTCAAAAATCCATGTCCCTCTCTGCCCCTGCTCACAGGGTTGTCCCCACCACCACATGGCATCTCCTCTCCTTTTTCATCCCTTCCCCCATGCTCAACTGTAAATCCCACCTCCCCCAGGAAGCCCTCCCAGATTCTCAGGATGCCCTGCACCCTCCTTAGAACATTTACTAACGAATCGCCCGGCAGGCCTACGAGGTCCAGAGGGCAGAAAGTGTGTTCCCCGCAGTGCAGACTGCACGGGCCTGGTGAGGAACGTGGTCTCAGTACTCCTGTGGGAGCTGCTGGGGACCCTGGTCTTGCCATCCCCACTCCCCTCTCCCGGACTCTCAAAAGGTCCGACACTCCACAAGTTTTAGGAGCCTCTGCTTTAGGAACGTGAAATAGAAGACATAATTTCTGCCTTCAAGGTGACAATCAGTGCTAAAAATGACAAATTGCCCAGAGAATCCAGGGCTGTATTTTTGGATCAGACTCAGTGCAAGGAAAGAACAGATGAGGGGTCTTGCCAGGGCTGGTGTTTGATGAAGAGGAGGGTGGGGTGAGATACAGTTGGGAGCTGGGGGAGGGAAGAGAAGCATGGGGGAGGAGGAGGGCCTGCGGCTGGAACAGGTGTTGGTGCAAGTGAAAGCTCCTCCCCCTGGAGGGTCGGGTCACCCAGGCTTTGTCCACTCCAAGGCTGCACCTCCCCTGGGCAGGGCCACTGGGAGCCGTCCCTGGGCAGACCAGCCCTGCAGCATTCCCCTGCTCCCAAATCCCGCCAGACAGGCCTCCTCTGCAGCTCGGCCCTCTCCGCCCCGTCCCTTCCCCCTACTGCTGCCTGCGCCCCTGAGAGCCAGCGGGGGTCCGTGGCAGACCTGGCCACACTGTGTGCCCGGAACAGAAGCGGCTGAATGCTGAGCTGGCATTACAGTGACTTCTACCAACGCAGACCCTGACATTCCATTAGCATGAGTGACCCAGAGCGGAATTTCTCAACCCAACCACATCCTTTCTGGGCTGGGGCAAGCACTCCGACAGTCACACTGCGGTTGGATCCCTCACTCCCAGATCCTGGGAGGCTCCAGATTAGCTCCTGAGATTTCCTTGGCCTCGCAGTTCAGCGCTGCCAGAACCGTCCTCCTCAGCAAGGGGCCCTGCCCCGACTGTCCGTGCCACCTTCCATTCCTGCCACCTCTCCCCGTGACCTTGGGTACCTGTGGGCTGCTCACAGGGTATAAGCGGCTCCCTGCCGTGCAGGACAGGCTTTGTTTCACACTGTCGCCCCTGCTGGGGCTCACCCTTCCTCTCTGACATCTGGCCAACTCCTAACCAGATGTCACCCTCTGACCTTCTGTGCGTCCCCATGGGGGCTGCACCCCGCCCCAACCCCCACGGCCTTTACGACATCATAGGGACTTAGTCATCCACACACAGTGGCCACGCCTCTAAGTCACCACTGAACTCTTTCCGCCTGGCAACGGGGATCAGCAAACAACCCCACTCCTTGCCACTCTTCTGAGACAACCAAACCACTGGTCTTGCTGGAGCACAGGTCTCCCTCTCTATCCCATCTGCCGGGATGGGTGGCCCAGTTCTTCACACAACGGTACGAGGAGGCTGGCAGTGCGCTAGATGCCACTGTGGCTGCTGGGGTCCACACCAACAGGCCAAAGCCTCATCAGAGCACCGTGCTTCGTGGATGGGGCCGTGCGGAGGCCGCTGCAGTGAGGGCTGGGGAACAGTGGGGGCAAGCCCGGGCTCCCCGCCCCCTGCAAACAGCCCAGCCCCTGGCATACCTGTTTTATATGCTGAATGAGTCTAAAATGTCATCGGAAGAAAGGATTCTGAGACTTAAAAAAAAACCCACAATTTTAATCCAACGGTTCCAGTCCTCCTCCAAGAAGCGTGGCCACCCCTGCCCTTCTCTGAACGCTCAGGACAATCTTCAGTTAGCACTTAATTACTCTCTCTCATATATGTATGTATGTATGTATGTATGTATGTATGTATGTGTGTGTGTGTGTGTACACACACTTTTTTTTTTTGCCACATAGGCTTATGCTTTTAACAATGAAGATAAACTCATATCAAGCATTGAAAAATTCAAATACTCTAGAAACAGTCTGCAGCCAGTCCTGCCTATAGATGGCAAAACTACCATTTATCTCATCCCGTGTCCTGCCGCATGTCCCCACCTGGATGACGACTGCCTGCAGGACAGGACCCTGCCTCCCTCTATGTCAGTGCCCTCCTTGCCTCCCCAGTGCCTGGCACAGAGCTGAGCACATGGTGTCCGCTTAGCTTAACACTATGAAAATGCGTGTTGTTACAACCCTCCAGCCACGCTCTGCGTCTCGCAACCCATGTTGAATCAGAGCCGGCTTGTGACAGCCCCACGTCCCGCTGCTGGCTCCTGGCTAGGAGGCAGGCGAGGAATCTGCTCACTGATGTCTCAGAACTGCAGAGAGGGCTGGACTCACGCAGCCCACAAGCAAAGTGCTGGCTGATTCCACTTTAAGCTGTCCAGAAGCAAAGCTTCCTGAGGCCTGGGGAGGAACAGGGAGTTCTGGACGTGACATGAAAGCGTCTGGCTCCATGTGACTGGGGGTCTTCATCCCAGAGGACAGTCACCCAGGCAGAGCCAACAGCACAACTGAGGAGAGTCTCTGAGACAGGAAGGCTGGGGTATCGGAATCTTGCAGCCCTCCAACGACCTGACAAAAGCCATTCCGGAAGAGGAATGGCCACATTGCTGTCCTAACCCTGCACTGTAACGTCACTCGGTAGACAGACACTGGCCCAGGAGTGAGAAACCTGAGCCAAAGTCCCAGCTTTGCTGCTACCCAGCTGGGCATGTCACAGGTTCCAAACCTGTGAAATAGGAGTGGAGTCTCTTGCCCTGTCTGCCCCAGGGACTCCTGCAGGATGAACTGTGATGACCCAGAAGCAGCAGCTGAGAAACCTACAGCTGTACTAAGTCCTTAAGCACAGGCCTGCCCAAGGCTCAGGGAAGGGATTCCTTTAAAAATGCAGGCCTAGCAGACCCCCCAAAGCAGTGTCCAGGCCAGGTGTCTCTGAAGGCTCTCAGAAAACCCCAGAGCTTCATGGCCTGTTCAGCAAGGCAGGTGGCACCTTTGGCTCCAGGTGGTTCCTGGGACCAAAGATGGGCATGAGAAAGGAAGAGGATCAGAAGGGAGGGACAGAGCCACAGCCAACCCGGTCGGGGTGAACGAACCTCGGCCGGCTGTGGCCTTGTCTTGCAAGCACCTTCCTGTTTTTTAAGCTGCAGAATAAACACTGAGGTCTTTTAAGGCCGAACGCCTTTGCAGCGCCACCATTGCATCTGAAGGCAGATGTGAAAGGTGAGAGTTCTCTCTGGGGAAGGCGAAGGAGCAAGCGTCAGTGTAAACGCCATGCCCTCTGTCCCCGCTGCAGGGGTGAGGCTGCTGGGCTGCGGGGAGGAGAGTCCCGGGTCCTGGCACTCTGTGCACTCCAAAGGCTGAGGCATGTGCACCCTGTTCCTAGCAAGGAGGCCCAGTGTAGCCACGGGCCCACCCTCTAAGAGCGAACGCCCTCCCTCACGGCCACTGGAGCCTTAGCAGCCCTCGCCGGCCACCTTCCGAGTCACCTATATGGGTCAGCACCTGGGGCCAAAGACAGGTGCCCATCACACCTGAACAGAGCCAGCCCCTGCTGAACCGTGAACGATCTCAGCCCTGCAGTCAGTCAGTCTGTCTGTCTGCATCTGGGCCAGCCCTCCTCCAGTGGGAGAAGAGAGACACCAGCGAGGTCAGCGTCTCTGGGTGTCGCCACAGGTCACTGGCTTTGCCAAACTTCGTGATAGCTCTGGCCAAGGGCTGATGATGGAGGTTCCCAGGGGAAAGCTCGGGTGGGCCTAGCACCCGCCTCCTCTCTCTCCTCCCAGGCCCTGCCTGGCTTGAACTCCTGGGCCAGGATCAGCCTGCTAATTATTTGTCAAAAGGATTAAGACTTGGAGCTATTCCCATTTGAGGCTAAGACAAATCATTTCTTTCCACTGCCGTGAAGAGGAACCATCTCAGGGTGGGCCTCCTCAGAACTGGGTGAGCATGAGCCTTTCCAAAACCTTTTTTTTTAAAAAAGAATTATTTTGTAAACGGGGGATATTTTTGTGACAGCAGCTCTGGCTAAGCCAGCACTGTCCTGGGGTCAGAGGTCATCTCGTCCATCCCCCTCACCCAGGGCCTCCAACCATCTTCCCCGGCGTTCCCTCCCTGCTGCTCACCCCAGCACCCCACTCTCGGTGGCAGGGGGATGCTGGCAGAGCAGAGCTGGCTGCAGGGAGGGACATGGGCTGTGTGGGAGGCACGCACAACGGGCCCACGTTTTTACTTCCACGTTCCTTGAAAGAAGTTCCCTATAAAATTTACTCAGCATGTGCAGTAAACACTTGAACACGATACCTGCTGCGTACCTGAGGGAAGCACCTCTGGCCCCTGACTCACTCCCCAGCAAACAGGAGGAGGTCGTGCTGAAACATGGCCTTTGGCATCAGGCAATGCAGGTACACCCAGGTCCCGCTGCTTCCTAGCAGGTGCCTTCACCTCTCTGAGCTCTACCGGATGTTGGTCAAATAGGGACAGTAACGGCACCACCAAGCAGGGCTGTTGGGAGGACTAAGGGCAACAGAAACTGTCAAGGCAGCCAGCCCCGGTGCACAGCCACCCCTCAGAAAGGTCAGCCCTCATCCTGAGACCGCTCCATCATTACCGGTCTTTCCTACCAGACCCTACGCTCGGGGCAGAACCACGTCTTTCTTATCTCCGTCCCCCCAGTGCCTCACCTAATGTCACTCAACAAATCTTTGTTGGATAACAGAAGAAGAAAGCTGAGTCACAAGGACTCACGGAGGCCTGGAAAGCTGTGGGGTCCCCATGACCAGGAACCAAAGCTGCAGAGCCTCCTGCAGAAGCTCTCTCCTCTGGTCCCACTGCCCCACGTGTGCGTTCCGGGGCCCTGGTTTCTGGCTCCTGGCCCTCTGTCGTGGAGGAGAGGGTGGCGGCAAGCATGGTGAATGCACAAAAGGGGTATTATCTCTTTAAAGGACGGTAATTAGTAATTCCAGCTGATGGCTGTGCTGCATTGTTTTAATGAAGAGTTCTATTTTTATAGAAAACACATAATTGAGTGGAAAAAGCAGGCTATTCTCTGAGTCAGGCGGCCACGCCTCTGGAAAGTCTAACTCCTCAGCCAGGAGGCCAGAGCCTGCATGCAGCGTGGGCTTCTACAGGAAGTGGGGCTTGTCCCGGAAAACGGGACCCAAGTCTGATGACCCAAGTTCAAATCCCAGCTGCCCTTCTTGTAGCCATGTACCCTCTGGCCAGTCATTTCAACTTCTCAGAGCTTCAGTTTCTTATCTGGAAAATGGGAATGACGGTATCACTACACCCTGGGGGCTGTTATGAGGAAACAATGCACATAAAAGGCCTAGCACTTCATAAACGGTTCAGTCCACCAGTCCACGTATGACCTGTCATTACTACTCACCTAGCCCCTATTATGTACAGCTGCTTACTTAAGCCCTCTGTGCCTCTGTTTCCTCATCTGGAAAGTGGGAGTAACAACAGTTCCTACACCTCCCACAGCTGCTGAGGGGATTAGATGAGTTAACGCACGGAAAGTGCTTAGAGCAGTGCCTGGCACAGAGCAAGCACCGGGTGTGTTGTTATTCTGTTATTATTGAAGCACTTGGGGTTCAAGCGTACCAGGGCTGTTCAGTCAATCAGCTGCCTCGGGTTCTAGTCCCTGCTTTGCCACTCATCAGCTTTCTGCCCTTGAGAGACCCCCTAACTCTCCCGTTAGCGTCTTTACCTTTAGAGCAGGAGGGTTGTAAAGACCAAGTAAACAAATCAAACCAAAGCAACGACCCAACAGGGTTAAGGGGTACGAGAGTGCTCTGAGGGCTGTAAGAGCCAACATCCCCATGTGTTCCCTTCCCTCCTTCCAGAACAACGAACAAAACAACTCCTACGGTCTACCCGTCGGGGGGTCTAGTGGTGTGCTGGGTGTCCAGCTGTGGGTTCCCTACAGGGAGGAAGGGGAGGCAGAGGACAGGCCATAATCTCTGCCCCAAAGGTGCTTCCACACTCTCGGGGAAGCTCAAGAAACACATCCAAGGCCATTAGGAAACGAAACAGAAGAAGAGAATCAGACACTCAGTTGAGTGGTTCAGCTCTGAGTACAGGAGCTTCAAGGCAAAGTGGAGCCCAAGGGGAGTCTCTGAGGATGGGCAGAATTTGGAAGCAAGGCGAGGTAAGGTACTCCTTGGGGCTGGACTGGCAGGGACAGGTCTGAAGGCCTGGAGGTGGGGCTCAGGGAGAAAGGGAGGGGCAGCCCGTATATGAGTAGGAACCAGCCACTCCCTCGCCTCCAAGGGCTGTCATCACCTGGCTCTCACCCTGGCCAGGGAAGTGCTGAAGGACACAGGTCTCAGGCTCCTCTAAATGCCATGCCTCTAGGAGAGACTCCACCAGGGCAATTAACTGGCTAAGCTCACACACTTGCTCGTTGAGGATATTATTTTAAAGCTCTAACAGGAGGGACCTCCCTAAAAGGGAGAGGGCCGCAGTCAGGCCCATCTTTATTACCTTCCCATAGACTAATCCCTAACTTGCAAGGGACACTTATGGCAGCTTTTCTTAGCCCTAAAAAACCAGTAATTTTTCCTTGGCTCTGGAGGATGACACTGACTCATGTCCCCCGGCCTTTTAAGGTTCACACTGATCCTCTACCTCTTAATGAATTCATTCAATGTGATCCGACGTTTAAAATCGACAGCCCATAAGCTTCCACATCCAGGAGTTAGCGCCTTGTTGCTTCAGAAGCTCTGGCCCACCCGCAGAACAGCCGCCTGCGCCCACGGCATCCCTGGCCTTATCTGTGCTGACCGATGGCTGGGCCAGCTTCCCTCAGCTACGGGTCACCTCCAGGTGACTCTCCAAACACAAATTCTTGACCTTGAAAGATATGAGCACAAACCACACAGAGCCATTCCACAACCATTTTGGGGAGGAAGAACTTCCGGAAAGCACGTCCTTAGACGAACAAAAGTTGGCTCCCAGCCAGGTATAAGACACCAAGAAGCAAACACCTTGGTCTTGGTCTATAATCTCTGCCCAGTGAGCAGACCTGGGGACCTGAAGACCACCCACTGCAGAGGGGAGGCCAGCCCTACCTCATGGGCACGAATTCACCTCCTGAGCCCTCTCCCAGGGGCAGAAAGGCTGGGCCACTCTTGCCTGAAAGCCAAGGGCCCCAGGCCACGGTGCCTGCCACCAGAAAATGTTCATAGGCGTGAGGATCAGGGAGCAAAGAGCTGAAATGGCTTTAAAACAAAGAATTCCTTCTGGAGAAACCTGCAAATATCTGTCTTCCTTCCTTTCCTTATTCTTCCCCAAACAAAGTAACC
The DNA here is from genome assembly GCF_937001465.1 of Orcinus orca. Classification (NCBI taxonomy): domain Eukaryota; kingdom Metazoa; phylum Chordata; class Mammalia; order Artiodactyla; family Delphinidae; genus Orcinus; species Orcinus orca. The sequence goes on from NC_064571.1 coordinate 53,265,802, forward strand.
TAGATCATCTACCCTCCTAGTTGGAGTGTCAGCTGAAGACTCTCTGACCGCAGTGTCACGTGGAGTGAGGTTTCAGGAGGGCTCCAAAGAACCAACAGCAAAGGGAAATGCTGAATGTCAGACCAGCTTCGCCGATGAGGAACTGACCTTTGGGGAAGAGTGTGCCGGTGCCAGTGATTACGCCTGGTTTAACACTTCCCTCCACCACATGGCCTGCAAGTTTACCCCACGGCTCCTGTCCTCATCAGGGGATGTGGCAGCCAAAAATGTTTCATGAACCTGGCAAAGTGATAAACTATGTTTGTGCTAATACCTTTGATTCCAGCCCCCTCACTGGAGTGCTGGTATTTTAAGCGTCCCTTTGATCTACTCCAAGTCCCTAATAAGAACCGTCCAATAAACACGCGGGGTTTAAGTCAGAGACATTAACAGAAGCCCCAGGACTCTGATCCCTTCTGCTCAGTGGAATGCACCACTAGAAATTTATCACATGCAACCTGAGAAAAAGGTGAGGCAGGCCAGGGAGAGATCAGAGGGGTAACCCTCGAGGTCAACTTGGCCTTGGCTGGATTCAGTCACGGTCTGGCCCCAGCTAATGCCTAGTTCTCAGCTCAAACATTTTCCAAAACAGCCCAGGTTTTCTGGGGGAGATGCTGTGACTGGTTCCATTTGCTTACAAGTGGTGAGCTCTGGCTTGTCAAGAGGGCCATACAGCTCCTGCTGTGGGGAGAGCTCCCTAGCGCTCCGACACCCCTCCCCCCAGGACCTTCCAAGGCCCCCAGGACCTGGGCTGGGCTAGCCAGAAACCCAAGAGGGGTGGGAGGGGAAGGGAAGGGCAAACCAGTTTGCTCCTTTTCTGTCAGCCCAAGAGCCTGGGCTTTCAAAACCCGTCTGGCAGGCTGCCAGGTCTGGGGTGGGAGCAGTGACTGACAGGCTGGTTATTGGAAAGCTCCCATCATTAGCCCAGGAATGTTGTTTGGTTACTATGGCGACCTCCCCTACAAGCGGCCTGACTAAAGCACAAGGAATCTGTTACCTAAAACCAGCGCCCCACGGAGCCCATGGCTTCAGGGACCAAGCTTAGCAGTGGCCTGTTCCCCGTGACCCTCCCGGCTGAGCCTCCCAAACCCAGGACTGGAGAAGGGACCAGCAAAGGCATCTCCAAGCTTGCTGTGGGGATCTCTTGCATTCTGAGGCCTGGCCTGGCTTGGAACCCAGGTGCAAACAGGGAGCCTGCTGCCCCCTTGAGGCCCCCGGCAAACTGGCCAGCAACGGCCAGGCCAGCACATGTGTCCAGGGCTCCGTCGGAAGCCCTCAGGATTTCAGGAAGCTGCTCGGGTGTCTGGTTCCCACCGTGCCAGGTTCCCACTGTCCCCGCAGGCCCATCAGTCTCTGCCTCATCACGTTTCTGCCTTTTTAAACTCAAGCTCCATTAACTAAAGGTCATCCCACAGCTTGGAAATCAAGATTCTCTTTGCTTTGCTTTCTAATCCCCGAATTCAGGAAGATTTTCAAGAGTCAACTCCACGAAAGCTGGGTTTTTCTCCTGGAGTCTTGAGTCTGCCCCCCAGGAACGGCAACCTCCTGTGCAGCTAAGGAGCTTGAACACCTGCCCTCACGTGCAGGACGCCCTCCCCCCACTCCCGGCCCATTGAGGGCACTCGTCTCCCTCGGGTCCCAGGTCCCGGCCTTACACTGTGGACCATCTTCCAGACCCACCCCCACTGCTGTCCTTGAAACCAGTTGTAAATTGACTGTGAGATCTTTTCTTGTCTGAGTCTCACAATAGTCCTTGGAGGCAGGACAGATGTCAGTCTTTCAGCAGCTGAGAAGATGCAGGGGCAAGCTTCGGGAGGCACCACAGGTAAGTGACAGCCAGGGACTTGCTGTGGCTCCCACATGGGGACAAGCGCAAGAGGAAAGGGGTCTGTTCCACCCAGCAGCATCCCCCTGGGCCAGGCCTCCCAGACCCCTGACACCAGCCTGCCAGCCTCTCCTACACTAAGGCAGTCTCTGCAGAAAGGAAGAGCCTCTACAAGGTCTCAGCCACCTGGTCCCAGCGAGGCACTGGGTGGCAGACAGACCCAGACCAGGGGCCTTTAAGTGCCTGCAATACAGACCTTGCTGAGGACGCTGAGGTCAGGGCGAAGGAGGCTGACTTTTGTTTGGCTGCAGTGATATTTACTGGATCCGGGGTTTAATTAACTGCCGTGGCAATAGCGGAAGCCACACGCAGCTTGTTCCCCATGCAGGACGCAGCTGGAGAAGCAGGATGCACTTTCAGTTGAAGAGCAATGACATTGTTCAGTGATCCCTGACCAGTAATGGACTCAGCGACCTTTCCTGCTAATCCAGGTGTCTCATCCATGGGGAAAAGTACGGATTTATTTGCGAAGAGCCACGGTCACACCCTAGGGTCACTCCACAGGGCTGCGTGGCAGGTGGATTTTCCACCCCCCACTCAACTCGTGCAGTCAGATGGGAGACGCGGGCACGGGAGGCTCCTGCACGGGGCTGGGGGCACCGAGGGGCCAGCATGTGGGCCCCCTTCCCTGGCTTCCACAGGACAGCTCTGCTCCCATCTGTTCAGTTTCCACCTGCATGCAAGATTTCACTCAGAAAAAGGACAGTGTCTGATGCCTGGCCCAGCCTCTTGTTTCTTCTGTGACACGCACTCTGACCCAGGGGCCGGGTGAGGCAACCCCTCCCCACTCTAGGATTCTAACCCTCTCATCGTGACAGTTTCTGTTTCCACCGAAGCGTAACCGACAATAAACGCACACACACAGAGGCACACTCATACACGCGTATGTGCACACACATGGCTGGCAGCAGACCGTGCGTCAGACCCTGCCAGATAGGCGTGAGAATGGAGCTTGGAAAAAAGCCAGGTAACTGGTACTGGAAGAGGAGGACCTTTGTCCTTCGTGTATTTGTATAAAAGTAAAAAATAAACTTCTACACAGTAGGTCTTGCTGTATTATATTTGGGATTAGGTAACTAATCCCTTGTCTGCACAGGTTGTTTTATCTACGTGTAGTGTTCCCTAAGCGACCTGTCTTTTAAAGTGAACCGATTTCAGTTCTAATAATCTCTCAAATGCAGGGTGCAGACCAAGAGCCAGGGCTGTCTCCCGAATACAAACAACAGGCTATGTGGAGCTGCCCTCACACCACACAGCAGGTGTGTGCCCTCTGCTCACACCTGGCCAGAACAGAATGCCAGAGCCAGGCTCCGCCCCCACAGGTCCCCGCCCCACCCTGACGCTCAGTGTGTGCACTGACCAGCCCGCCAGCCCAGCAGTGTCCATGGGGAACTCACTTGAAGTTCTCAGGATACTCCGTGATGGCCATGTTGATGACGTCCAGGGCATGCTGATAGTGTTTCTGGGCCGAGAAAAGGAGCGCCAGCAGGTGGAGGGCGTTGGCGTCATCCTTGCACACTTTCAGGGCCTCCTGCAGCTGCTCCATGGCGCTGGAGATCTGCCGGAGAAAGGCACCAGCTGAGCGACCTTCCCCAAGGCCCACACCTCACCCTGGACTCTGGGGCCAGGTGCCAGCCAACAAGGGTGCAGCAGACTCAATGAGACCCCAGGCACTGTGGGGCAGGCAGGGGCTCTGATGAGAAAACACGCCCCCAAATCACATGGCCAGGAGGGATCTGCTGTCCAAAGTCAGGCCCTGGAAGCTAGCGCTGTGCCCACGCAAGAGGGAAAAGAGGGGCAGGTTCACAGAGTACCACGAAGGATCGGCCGGGAAGCACCAACTAAACCGGAGGAGTGGGGCTGCGAGGAGAGGCCACCCGGACCACTGGCTACAGGACTCTTCTCCGAACCTATTCACGCAGTGCTGGGGGCTGACAGATAGATGCTGCCTCCTACTCAGAGGTTCACAGTGGCAAGAGCTTAGGCTCTGGGGTCAGCTGGGGGCATGGATCCCAGCTCTGCCACTTCCTAGCTGGCGCCCAGGGCAGGGGACTTCGCCTGTCTGAGCTGCAGTCCTTACGCTGCAAAGTGAGGATAACGGTCATACCTATGACAGTGGCCGAGAGGGTGAGACGACGTAGGAAAAATGTCCTGCTGAGTACTGAACACGTTTGAAAATGTGAGTTTCCCTCTTCAAGCCCCCAGAGCCCAGGCAGCTAACGAACAGGTAAGACCCTTTCTCTCAGTCCTGAGGGACGTGTTCTCTCAGGCGCTCAGGCCTGGCAGCTGTGTCAGCTCCTGTGACTCTATCCACACCAGGACCCCGTCCTCCCAGGAACCTCGGGAGCCCTTTTCAGAAAGTCTTGTTCTTCACCAAACCTCAGACCCCGGTCTCCAAGGCTCCTTGAGGGGCCTACAGGACACAGGTCAGCTGGGGCCTCTGCACAGGCTGCGGGCACTACTGCCAGGCCCAGAGTCCTCCCACGGGGACCTCCCTTTGTGGAAGGTCATGGAAAGTAAAGGAGGAAGCAAAGGTCAGTGTGGCTCCTGGATGGCCTGCCCATGCCTCCCCAGGGCTGCTCCTGCCCCGCTATTCTGGGCTGGGTGTCCAAATCCTCGGCCCTCACTACTTGAGCAGCAGCCATGCATGCTCTGGGCAGGATGGGCCAGAGGAGCTCAGAGACCCAGGCAGGCAGGACTAGCTTAGAGTTCGTTCAGGGACCTTCAACCCCCTGAGGTTACCAAGATCTGGGTCCCCAAGGACAATGGGTGCCAGGCTCCACTGGCCCGGCCCAGCCATCTCTCTGGGAGGCCAGACGCCATTCATCAGAGGCGGCTGAATACTTAAAGATATTAAAAAATGCATCACCGAAGGTTTATCAGGAACTTGATTGGCAAGGAAAGCACCGGTTCTTTTACAGAGGGCTAAAAATAAACTGGTGTCGGGTATCTTTGCATCCACGCTCCTGGGAGCAGCAGAGCAGACTGATGTTTCTGGAGAGAGCAGCAGAGAGGGACAGGTGCCTCCTCCAGGACCTGGAAGTCAGGAGCCAGGGGCACAGTCGGGGAGGGGCTGGGAACACAGCTCCCTGAAGATGAGACCAGGGGCTAGAAGTTGACATCGACCAGTAAAACCAACCACCCGGCCGGTGGACAAGGCTCCAATTGCCCAGTCTCCAAACGGGACAGGGGACAGGACACTTAGAGCCCCATGGGGTTGCTTCACTCGGTCAGGGTGGGCTCTGGAACAGCCACTGTGCTGGCCTGGCCAGTTCCCAGTTCCTGAGCTCAGGAGAGCTTCAGCGCCTCAGGTGTCAAATGGGGCCACCGGCGCCCTCCTCATCAGACGCAGGGCTCGCCCAGGCCAGTGGGGGTACGGCAGCACCCTCGTCAGCCAGGCTGCCTGTCACCTGACCACGAACAGATGGGGGCTCTGTGGACTCCTCTCCAACAGTCTGGAGCCCAGCCTGGGTCCCTGCTGGCTCGTCTGCAGGTCCCGAGTGGCCCAGCGTCCACGCTCACCCGATCAAAGCCACCGAGAGGTCCTGCTTCACACAGAGCACCAGCCTGCGGGGCACATGTGAAAGCAGAGGCTCTGAGGGGCCTGGGCGACGGGAGCTCTCGCTCGTTTCTGAAAGGCAATGGCTGGGTGGGTTGCCCGGCCTCACTCCCTGGACAGCTTGGAGAAGGAAGGTGGGTCGGCCTGGAGAGCCATGTAGGTCGAAGGTGGTTGGCGGATAGCAGGTCCCCGTCAGGCCCCAGAGGCCGAGCCTGCCGGTGGCGTCCACAGGGTCAGAGGAAAGCTCTGGGTCACACAGAAACAGCTCCACGTGCCAATCACTCTACTCTAGACCCCTGGGGAAAGCTCAACAGAAGGTGAGGACACAAGCAAATGTTTACTGTGGTCACCTGTCAACTTCTCAGGAGACGGACACACTGTAGGAGGAGTGAGGGCAGAGAATAACCCCTTCCTGTGCGCCCACCGTGGGCCAGGGGCTTTACCACATTAGCTGACTTAATCCTTACTAGGGCCCTCTGAGGTGGAGTATGAAGGTGCTGACATAGCAGACAAGGAAACAGAGGCTCAGAGAGGTCAAGTCACTTGCAAAGGGTCACACAGCCGATAAAGGCAGTGGAGCCAGGAGAAGATCAGCAGCCCCCAGAGACCTGGGTGTTAGAATTGTGAGGACTCACCTGGCGGACGAGGGCCAGCTGCAGGGAGACATAGAGGATGACCTGGGGGTCATCAGGCGCCAGCTGCTGGGCTCTGTATGGGGCAAGGGAGCAGCAAGTCAGCCATCAACGTCGACAACCAGTGTGTGACGTGGGTCTCCAGCGTGCCCGCCCCTGTGCTGGGTGCTGCAGGGCCCAATGTTGGAGATTCTGCCTGGGCCCGCTTTGGAGGGTGCCCCGCGGGAGACCATGGCTGGGGCAGAAAGCCCACGGGCAGCCCAAGGCAGGGGCAGTGGGTGCCGAGAGAGCTGGCTCTGGCTGAGGTGGGGGCCGTCTGGGAGGACAGGACTGCTGGGTGGGGGAAGCCCTCTCCTCCGGGCAGCTGTTGACCCGGCTGTGGCCTGGTACAGAGCCTGGAGTCTGCCCTCTCCACCGCACGACAGAAGGGAACGGTTCCCGGAGGATGTGGGGCTGGGATGGCCTCTCTGGGCAAGAAGCGCTGGGAATGAAGAGCCAGCGGGGGAGGGAAGGAGATGTCCCCTGATCCTGGGAGTTCAGAGGGGGTTTGCCAGGATGGGCCTCTCCTTCCTCCCTGGGCTTGAGAACAGCCTGCCCCAGAGGGGAGTTCCCAGGAAGCTGGCATGAGGAGTCCAGGGCAGGCCCCTACCCAGCAGCCGCCATCCGTGCTCTGAGGGACAAAGACACACGGGGCTCATGGGGAAGAGCCCTGCGATGGGCCAGAGGAAGGAAGGGAAGGGGTGCTCAGGTGGGTGCCCGGGCTGTGGTGGAGAGGGGACTCAGCCAGGATGGGCCTGGAGAGGGAGGAAGGGCTGCTGCTGGGGGAGGGGCTTCTCTGCCGCCCCCTCCCTCCCTTCCTCCCTCCTGGACTCTGGGCTCCCAGGAAATCTCTGTGAGGACCTGGGGTAGGGCTCCTCACAGCCCTCAGGTTGCAGAGGGGCCGGGAGGAGGCAAACACTCTTTCTGAGTCCCTGCTATACTTGTAGGTCACTGTGCAAGGTGCTTTCCTGCTATAGCTCGCGTCCCCTGAGCTCAGGGGGACGGGAGCTGAGCCTGGGGGGAGCTCTACTCATGTGGAAGGGCTCAACCCGCCCACCCAACCCCAAAGGCCTGTCCCTGCTTCCTGTGTGAGCTCTCAGAGCCTCGGTCAGCTGGTCAACAACATGGGGACAGAAACCTTTGCTCTGTCTACACCAGAAGGTCTCCTAAGAGAACAGGAGAAGGAGTCCCCTCGAGCAACGCTGCCAGTCGGGCCTCCCTCACCTCTCCAGCGTCTGCAGTGCCTTCCGGTGCAATTCATCTTGCTTGGATTTCAGAGTCGCTGCAGGAGACAGGATGGAGACGAAGCCATGAGGGGGTGCTGGAGGGGGGCCGACCCAGCTCTGTCCCACCCAGGGCACAGAGCTCTGCGGGGAGAGGCCCCCCCGGGACCCCATCCGGCAAATGCTTGCACTCAAGCAGCTCCAGAATGGTGCCACCGTCTGCCCTGGTTACTGGGGGAAGGGGGGCAGGTGTCGCCCTGGTCCTAGCCTCCTGGCATGATTCTTGACACAACAGATCCTTGTACTCCTTTGCCTTCCTTGCCACCTGGGCCACCCTGACCCTTCCAAAGGCCCAAGCCTCTAGGGAAAAGTTACCACCTCTGTCCTGGCCACATGCCTCCCTGGGCTTCCTTACTGATGAGGCTTCTTCTTTTCTACCCATTTCAACAAATTTCAAGTGGACGATTCCATGGCATTAAGTACGTTCGCCATGTCGTGCCACCATCACCACCATCCGTCTCCAGATCTTTCTTATCGCCCCTAACAGACTGTCTGTACCCACTGAACACCAACTCCCCTCCCACTAGGCCACCAGAAACCTCTATTGTACTTTCTCCATGAGGCTTCTTGATTTAACCCAAACCGGGCACGCTTCTGGTAAATGAAATCATCTTTAAATAGGGGAGCACAGGCATTCGAAGCCTTAGCAGCACACTGAACCCCTGGGAAGCTTTAAAATGACTGTTGCCAGGCTCCAACCAGACCAGGTCAAGACGCTGCTGGCATGGCTGGGTGTCAGGGGTCCCCGGCTTACAAAGCAGCCCTGCTTCTAGAGGATTAAAGGCACATGGAGGGTCTCTGCACTCTGACTGAGGGACTGATGACTCCCTCACTGGACCAGTGTGGAGGGATCCCAGGGTTCCTTATCAGAGCCTCACCGATACCTTGAAGACACAGTGACTACTGTCACTCAAGAACGAGCGGCTGGCACGGCACCAGGATCTCACCCCTCTTCCTGCCCTCGTCTTGCCAGCGCCAGCTGTTCTTACCTCTCGTTGTGCGGGGCCTCTGAAGCCTGCTCCCGGGGCGCCGCCTCAATAGGCGGTGTGGGTTGGAGCTGATTACTATTCCGGGTTTGGTCTGGGTGGGGGCCTATCACTCCCTTTCCCTCAAGCTGCAAGGATACAGAAGTAGGTGGCTGCCGATCCCTGGGGGAACACACGGCTCAGCTGGCGGGGTTGGGGATGGAACACCAGACTCCAGGCGGCAAACCCACGCACCAAGCACAAGTATTCAGCAAACGCCTGCTGCGTACCCAGCTCTATGCCATGCACTGGGGGCATTTAAAAGACCCCAGAAGATGACAGTGGTGCTGACGGTAAAGGTGAACCAGAAAGAAGACACTGTGCGGGCAAGGGCTGGTGGCGCATCACAGACGGCAAGCGTCACAGGAGTTCCAGGGGCAGCGGTCCGCGTGGGCTGTGCCGGGGGGCAAGCAGAAGGCCTGGGTCACCCCGAGCAGAGGCTCCTAGGCCCCAGCACTCACCGTCGGTGGCCTGCAGGCTGTAGGTGAGACCCAGTGCCAGGTAGCCCTTGGAGAGGAACTCCCCGGCTTCCTCTCCGAGCTGGATCACCATCATGGCGAAGTGCTGCGCCTCCTTCAGCTGCAAAGAGGAGAGGCGCAGGTCACCGCGGAGGGCCGCCATTCATAGTCGCCAGCCCGGGACCCTCAGAACTGCAATTCCTTGCGCCCGACCACAAAGGCCAGGCGCCTTCCTGAGGCCACACAGTCACTGAATGGAAGGAGAGCTGTTTCTTCCACAAGCACCAACCTGGACCTTTTCCCCCACCCAGAGGCCTTGTGCTCAAGATCACGGGACGCCACCTCTCACAGGGAAAGCTTCCCTTGCTCCAAGGATCCCAGCTCCCCGACAGCTGCTCTGCTGAGAGCCTGGACCCGGGAGCAGGCCAGTCTGTGCCAGCTCCTTTCCTCACTCTGCCCGTGTCCGTCCCTGCCCCGCTCGGCAGAGAGAGGGAAGCGGGAGCAGGGGGCAGGCAGGGCTCGGGGACTGGGCCTCCGGGACACCGCCAACCCTGCAGAGCGGGCAGGCCACCACGCTGGCTCCGGCTGTGGGCTTGCTCCCTGACACCGGGAGCTCTAACTTTTCAGGCCTGGGGTTGTGTTTGTCCTGAGAGCAGGAGGGACTGTTCCAGTTGGAAAGGGACCAACTGGCTCAGGTCACGTGTGCGCACATCACACACAACATGTGACATGGAGAGAGGGGCACGCAGGCAGCCCTCTGGGGCACCCATGGCACGCAGGCCTGTTGGGAGGCAGGGAACAGCTGGGGGCCTCAGCTGTGCCCACTCGGGGCCCACAGGCCTCCCAGAGGGCTCCTCCCTCCTACCCACCCAGGAATGTCATCTGCCCGTGTGCCTGCTGTAGCAGTGTCACCAAGAACAACGGGTACCGCCCTCACCAAGGGGCTGAATGATTCATGCCCACAGCCCTACTGCTGCCCAGGTGTCAGGGCTCCCTTACGTGGAACATCTCCCCTTCCCCATCCGGAGGGGCCCACAAAGTGAAGCTGGGTTCTGGCACCCCAGCCGGTGAGCCCGCACTCTGCTCCCGTCCCTGCTCAGGCGCACCCCACCCAGCAGGAGAGGGACAGTTCTGTGCATCTTGTGGCCTCACCACTGGCCACAGCTGGGGGCACTGGTGGACTCTCCCTCCTTGGAGTATGAGGGGACCCTGAGATAGAGGCCATTAGCCGTGGGGAGGTGAGTTGGGCTGAGTTCACCATCTGGGCACAGCCTTGGTGTGCTATGTGCAGGAAAAAGGCTGATGGAGCAGAGAACCCACTGAACAGAGGGGATAAAAAACCTCAAACTACAAGAGAGGCAGAGCAGGTGAGGTGGCAGCCCAGAGGGAGATGGTGGAAGGGGGGCTGGATCCCAGCGGCCTGGCCACCATCCCTGACAAATGGCAACAATGGCAGCTCTCTACCCCGCTGTGGTAGGGCTCAAGCTGCCGGCCTGGGTAGTGGGCCACCTCCAGGTGGGTGGGCTGGTCACTGAAAGGACATGGGAGTCTGGGGAGCTGGGCCTGTAACACCATCAGGCCTGAGGACTCGGGCTTCGGGGGAGGCAGCAGCTCAGTAAACCCCACAGCTGCCTGCTGCCCAGTGTCCGCTGGCCGGGTGGACCCAAGTCCGTAGATGTGGCGATCTGTCCCCTGGAGCACGTGGCCCAGCAGGACTCAGGAGAGCCGCGGGGCCCTGAAGTCGGAGCCAGGCTGAGTGAAAAGCACAGGACAAGCCTCGCGACACAGGCTCGGCCCAACAGACACGGGGCCTTGAGCAAGTCACTTCAGTTCTACGTCCCAAAGGGCCTTATCTGCAAAATGGGGAGCTGGACCCCCTCCCACAATGTAACTACTCCTCCCTACAAACCTCCACCGAGGCTTCTGCAACACCAGGCTCTATGCTGGGCCTGGCTGGGGAGGCCCAGTGACACGGGGGCAGGATGCCCGGATGAGCACGCACGGAATCCCTAAGGAGGGAGAGACCCCATAGGACAAGGTGGCTCTTAATTAAGGCTCCACTGTATGGTGCTGGCCTGGGGCCATGGGAGCTCCCCAGGAGCAGGCAACCTCCTGGCTGGGGCTGTCCAAGGAGGCCTCGTGGCAGGGGGCGGGCAGGAGGCACCAAGGGAAGGGTAGGTGAGCAACAGCATCTTGCCTCCTTGTTAATATCCCTACTGCTGGTGCAGCTGGTCTCCCACACTGTCTTTAGGCGTCATTATGCCCCATTCAAACAGGAGCGAGCTTTTTATAAACCACCAAGTACGAATTATAAACAGAATTCAGAAACCTCCTGCACTCCACGTGTGTACACTCTTCTCACGGCCATGTCCTTCCTCAGCAAATGCCAGCTTCTACCTCCGGCAGCCCAGGTACAGAGGGTGCCAGGAACAAAGCTCGGCAATTACTGGCAAACAGGGAAAAATTCCTCTCCAGTTTATACATATCATATCCCGGATTAACAAAGCTCACCCTCCTTTAGCTTTAAAAAGTGACAACGTACATCCTTAGCTTGTCCAACTTGTGGTCCCCTCTGACCCCAGGTTAGTAGCTGTCCTTGGCCAGTACTTGCAGCCTTGCCCACATAGTTTAAAATGGTCTTCAGGTGTGGTGTCAGCATCTGTCTCAAATCAAACCCACAAGGCTTCCATGGACCCTTTTCTTACATGGCCGACACCATTTTGATTTCTCTTACCTACCACAAAACAGTTTTTTGCATGTGGAGTCATGGGATTATGAACAAAAAGAAGTATCATCAATTCTCTTAAATGTGATAATATACAATATGATATCATACAGTATTAACAGATTTATACATGGGTGCTCTAACTAGCTAGCAAAAGGGAAAAAGTCACATCAAAAATCAACAAAAAACCCCAATATGTATTTCAAATATAAAATATATATTAAAAATATAAATACATAATGCACAATTCCTGTTCATCTAAGACAGCAGGGGGAATCCTAAAGCCCTTGAAAATATGGTTTTGCCACCTTTGTTCTGAAGTATGATAATCCCGCCTAAATCCAGAGTCAGCACCATGTCCATGGGTAAATTTTCCATGCAGAGAGCAGGACGGCCTAGCAGCTTAGAACACAAGCTCTGGGGCCAGGCTTCCTGGGCTCAAACCCTGGCGTGGCTATTTACTGTGTGACCTTGGGCAAGTCACTTCACTTTGCTGTGCCTCCGTTCCCTCTTCTGTAAAATGAGGATAACGGGCGTGTGTCTCACAGGGTTGCGGGGAGGACTGAATGAGATAAAGACACAATGAATGCTCAGAACGGTGCCTGAATAAACATAAACTACTATTATTATTATTGGTTGTGATTTTAGATCTATAGTTAATCTTCCAGAATTTTTTTTAAGTCTCAGCCTGACGCGTGTGGCGAGTGCCATCTGAATAGAGCCCCTGTCGCCTAAAGCTACATGAGCTCACTGACAAATTAGGAAGGGGCATCAAAGACCCTCCTGGAATCCAGAGAGGGGCCACCACTGTCTGCCTTTTGCCTCTGGCCTGACCCTTCGTCTCAGATAAGCAGCAACTCTACACAAGGACAGCGGGGTCTCCCTGTGCAGTCAGCTGCGCCAGGTCGGTCAACATCTCTGTCCCGTGGTCTGGGACACACATACGTGTAACCACCCACCCACCCTGTCACAACACTCACCTCTACTGTGGGTAATACACTCGGATATTTTCTGTGCTATTCTGTGATTGTCTATTTCTTTTTTGAAAAAGTTCTATTTCACAGTCCACTAATGGGTCTCAACCTACAGCGTGAAAAGTAAATGGCTGATTGATCCACCCAGCGCCTGCCCATCTACAACCACCCAGCCGTCTAGCACCTCACCTGCCCTTTCCAATCTCCACATACTTCCTCCTGTGGCCTCCAAAGTTACCAGCTAATGGCTCTGGAGTTGTGCCGCTGCTTCTGCAAGATCCGCTCGGGTTACAGCACTGGGACCTCCTTGCTCATCAACATACTTCCAGGGTGAGGGGTTTCCAAAACTTTCAACCATTCTCCTCCTACACCGCTTTTTAATACCTCCCTTCCTGTGGAGGCCATGTAACTTTGTCACAAAACCCACGTGGAGATCCTTTCTCTCTTCCTCCCTTGCAATTCTAGAGCAGCTGGGTGCCCACCTGGCGTGTCACAGCACGGCAGCCACTTGATGGAACGGGTGTCTTACAGCTTAGGTTCTGAGGCACAGGGTGCTTAGGGGACCTATCCAAGGTCACCCGGCTGGTAAGTGAGAAAACTGAATTTCCAACCCAGGTCTTCTGAGTCTACGCCTGGATCTTTCTGAGCTGCCTGATTCACGGCTGCCCTCTGTGGGTCTTCATTTTTCTCCTCTCTGTCCCTTTGGGAAAAGGATGCATCGAAGGATGTAACGTTTTCACCCTTTGCTTTTGCCTTCTGTAAGTACGGAAAGCATTCCCACACCTTTCCAAGTTCCTGCATCTCTCTAGTTCTCCTCATTTGGTCCCCACACAGATAGGCTCCTGGCCTGTATACTCTGCTCTGGCTCAGGCTGCCCGGTTCATCTTGCAGCGGGCCAAAGAGCTTGCACCCCTGGAATCTTCACTTCTTCTTCCCTCCCTGGGAACCAGAGAAAGGTCATTTCTGAGCCCCCAGAGCTCTGCTTAAACAGCACCTCCAGTTTCTCCTTAGTTGCTTCCCATAGGATCCAGGACCTGTTGTTATCTGCTCTACTGAAAATGCACTTTTTTCTTCCTGGAAGGAACAGGTACGCTTCCTAATTTCCACAAGCTCGTGGCAGGAGAGCTGGCATTCTTTCTGGCCTCCTGAACACTTAATCCATCTTCCTGGCCCTCCCCATCCCTGAATCTCAAAAATGAAGGCAAAAACACAAAGGCACATCCTTCCTGAGAGTCGGCTACAGGGATGGCTGCCATTTACCAGGTACCTCCCACATGCTATATAAGAGGGACACTGCTCAGCTCTGATAGTCAGAGCCACCCTGTAACAGTGGATGTGACTGTTTCCAGGTTACTGATGAGGCACAGAAAGGGTAACTGACTCACCCAAAGTCACACAGCTAGGAATCTGAACCCTATCCTCTCAGCCTCCAAAGCCTGCACTCCTTCCACCATCCCATCCCACCCCCTTAGGGGAAGAGGCCGAGGCACAGCACCGCAGACCTTTCCAAAGATGAGCATGGCCTGCTTTTCCATTCCACAACCTCCTCTCCTTCTGTGTGTGACACACAGGCACACCCCCATCTCCTGTCCTCCTAGAAAGGTTTTAACTTTTTTAATTAAATGAATTTGAACTAATTGTGTTTGGAGGGATGTGAAAAAATATTTACAGCTCCCTTTTCTCCTGCCCCAAATAACTGGCTGGGGACCCCGGCAAGATGCTGGTCATGCTGAGGCAGGGAGCTGCCCCACTGCTGTCACTGGGTCAGAGCCTGGGACGCCCTCCCCCACTGAGGCAAGCCTCAGGCTAAGCAGCGGGGCCAGTGCTCTCAAACCCAGGGCAGCCGGCATGGGACAATGCCGGCACCTCTGCCCAGGCCCCTCCTCACCTGCCCTCACCCAGGGGCAACCTTGATCTCAGACCCAGACCCAGTCTGGAGCATCCTACGCTGGCTCTGGGCATAAGGACAGGACGCGGGGACAGCAGGTGCTCCACCTCTGGGCACACGGCCACCTGGTCCGCTTTCACCCAGCACAACTCGTTTTTCCAGTGTCCCAGTTTCAGCCTCCCTTCCTGCAACCCGGGCCAAACTGTTTATCCCCAGATCTCGGGCCCCAGCTCATGGGGCTTGGCTGGGCAATGGCCGGGCCTGCTGGGGGCTGAGGTGAGCCAGGACAGCTGTGAAGGCAGGAGGCGGAGGTGGCATCGGTTGCCTTGCAGGATCTGTGCCCCGTTATAAAGCACCAGCACCCCTCTGCCCTCCCGTCAGACCCATTCTTCCTGCTCTCGGCCCTGAGGACAGAGAGTGCTGGGCTGCCCCTCTCCTGGCCTCCTAGGAGAACAGGCTGCCCCGGGCCACCTACAGCCTGCTCTCAGCCCAGCGCCAACCCAGGGAGCCAGGGAGAACCGTGAGCCAGATGTAGACCTCCCACACCTGTCCCTCGTGGACTGCTGAAGCAGGTGTTATTCTGTATTTCTGAACACCTACTATGTGCAGGGTTCTTTGTGGGAGAGAAGGGCTGAGGGTGTGAGAAACAGTAAGTGAAGAAGCTCCCCGTTTAGATAGAAAGGCAAGTACCAAACAAGGCAGAATTCCTTGACAAGTGACTGTGCTCACTGGCAAGTAGGATTCATCCAGTAAGCACTAGGCATTAACTCTGGGCTAGGGTTTCAAGAAAGAAGAGAGCGAGTTCCTGCCTTCAAGAAACACACACGCAGCAAAAAATGCAATGCCTTGTGCTAAGTGTCCAAGGCAGGTAGGGAGGCACAGGAGGTTTTGTTCAGGGCAGGGAAGGCTGCCTGGAGCCCAGCCCCAGCCCTCCAGCAGGACCACGCTCTAGCCTGTACCCGAGTTAAACCCTGGCTCAAACCAGCCCCCAAACCCAAATAAACTTCTCCGCTGAGGTTAAACAACTCACCCTCCTCCCCCATTCTGAGGTCCAGTCTGCATGTTTAAGTTTCCTTTTGGGCTTTTCTATTTATGTTGTCATTGATTACTTTGCTCCTAACTCATCTGTTTTCAATTTGGACTGATTGGATCCTAATTTTATTACCATGTAATCTGAATGCACATAATCACTGTAATTATGCTGCTGAGGGAAACAGCTCCTCCGCTGCGGAAAGACCTACATTTAGGGTTTGCCAGCAAGGGCGGCCATTGGCTGGGTGGACCCACAGCCAACTCAGAGCTGGCAGCCCTTGGGAGCACAGATGCCCTCCCCGCCCCGCTCCTGGCAAGGCGGGTATTTGGGCTTCATCCCAGGGATGCACTTGAGGCCCCTCTCAGGAGCCCTGGGAACACACAGGGGTGTGAGCCACGGGTCAGCGAGCCCACCCTCTGCATCCTCCAGCTCACGCCACCACCCACTGCTGCAATGCGCTCAGACTGGGTCCCCACTCTGCCGTCACCCACATCTCAACGGCACCCTACCCTCTGGGGTGTAAGACGCTAATAGTCTCCCTAAAAACACTTGGGGGACGAGTTTCCCCACTAATCATGCGGCTGAGGAAAGCAAGCTGTGATGGAAGGGCCCGCCACTGGCCCACCTCGGAGCCCAGTCCATGGCCTCCTCCTCCTGGAAGCCTCCCTGACCTGTCCAGCCCTCTCCATACTTTATGTCATTTACGCCACATATGAGGAACAGTGAAACTCTTACCCACCTCATCACGAAGCCTCTTCCAAATGCCTAGAGCCTATTATAGATCAGTCTTATAGAAAAACATCATAAAGTCTGGGGCCAAAAGCCATGCTCTTCCCTCCCCCATCGTCCACAGTCGTTTGGGGCCAAGGCAGGGCCATGTGTGCATATCATACATGGGGACCTGAGGACCAGGGAACAGAGGGAAAGGCGCTGCTTCCTCCCCCCTCCACCAATCGTGCGAGGGAGTCAGTCCCTGCAGCACAGGGGGGATGAGGCCTGCTGGGCGGTGAGGCGGGACCCCTCGGAGAGGGTCCTCAGGATACCTGATGGAGTCTCCCCTCCCAGGACTGGAGGAGCTGGAGAGGCTGCTAATTCTCAAGTGCCTGCTGTAGGCGCCTGGAGCCTGGCCCCTTTGCCTTGGAACAAGCTGGGTACCCGACAGCGAGGGTAGGCTGGGGTGTCACGACATCAGGAAGGGGAGGACCATGTACGGGAGAAGCTCCCCCTTTGGGAGACGCTGGGCCAATGAAGGAACTGGGCTTATTTAGCCTGAAGAGAGGAGATGTGGGTGGGGCTGACAGCCAACACATGGGAGAGATGCTGCACTGTCCTATGTCACTCAAGAGGGTGGAAACAGGACCTCCCCTGACATCAGGAGGCTGATGTGGACCTGAGGAAGCCAGGAATGTAGGCAAGGGAGCTCCCAGCGGGAGGAGACAGCCGTGCAGAGGCCCCGCCGCTAGAACCCCCAGGCTGGGAGCAGCAGCTGGGAGCCTGGCGGAGGGAGCACCAAGGCGAGGCCTGGGGCTCTGGGTTCCTGGCCCAGGGCTCTTTGCTCACTCCCCCTGCTGACCTCCTCGAGGTAAAGTGCTGCTGGCCAGAGGGCACACGTTGAGCTCATCTTTAGTTCAGTCGCCTCAGCAGAGCGGTAAGCAGGGAGCTGAGCACAAGGTGGGAACCAGGGGGCTGGAGCCCAGAGGAAGGAGGGGGGCTGACAGAGAGGCCACCTTCCCATTGGCCAGGAGCTGGTTCTGACTCCAAATGGTGCGTTGGCCCAGGTAACTCCAAGGTCCTGCCCACTGCCCCTGCTGCTGGTCAGGCGGGGGGCACCCCAACTTTTGACTCCACATTTGGCTCCCTGGAGACATTCAAGGCTGAACCACAAACCTGACACCATCCTGAGTTGGGGATGGAGGCTGGAGTTTTCTCAGAAGCCATGCTCCACCCCCCTCTCCCCTCCAGGCCTGCCCGCCTCGAAGCTCCCCACGCTCCCCCGCTCCTTACACACACAGCGAGGTGCGCACACTATCACCTGGCGCCCACCTGCCACCATCCTCCCACAGGAAGCCGCCAGGACCTGGGCCCTGACCCCGTAGCTCACTCACCCAGTGCAGGGACCCTATGCAAAGCTTGGCGGCCATCAGGGGCACCGTGGGGTCCGAGGGCCGCAGCTTCATGCACTCCCGCAGCAGCGACACGGCATAGGATGACTGCAGGAGAAAGGGTGGGCAACACAGTCACTCGCAGCCCTGGGCTGCGGCAGACTGGGTGCCTCATGCCCACAGTGGGGGCAGCTCCCAAACAGCCAGCCCCGGCTCTGCACCCTGTTCCTCCCAAGCCAGGAAGAGGCCCAGCGGGAGGAGCCCAGGCGGTGGTGGCAGGCAAGTCCCCCTCCCCGCCCCGGGTCTCAGTTTCCTCATCTGGAGAATGAAGGCTGTGACCCTTGCCCAGAAGTGATGTGATAAGAGCTAAGGTGAGAACAGAGGGAAGCTCTTCAAAAGGAATTCAAATGTGAACCACAGAAATTTTAGAGGTAGAAGGAATTCTCTCAGACCCCTGAGTTCAACACCCTCAGTTTATAGGTGGCAAGATGAGGATAAGCTCACATGGGGACCGGAGGCAGGACCAGTGGTGGGGAGTGCGGGGAACATAAAGGCCGGCAGAGAAGCAGCAGGAGAGAAGCCGTGGGGATGGGGCCACACTAGACGTGCTGAGGATGGCCAAGTGCGGAAGGCCTGCAAAACCCAGCTCACAGGCCAAATCTGGCCCTCTGCCTGCTTTTGTTAATAAAGTTTTATTGGAACTTGGCCACGTCCATTCATGTGGATATTGCCTATGGCTGCTTTTGTGACGCAAAGGCAGAGTGGAGTAGTTCCCACACAGACTGTTTGGCCCGCAAAGTCAAAAATGTTTACTCTCTGACGCTTTACAGAAAGTGTGCTGACCCCTGTTCTAACTGCTTTATAAATATGAAGTCATTTGCTTTTCACAGCTCTATGAGGTAGGTAGCTATGTCCCTATTTACAGATGAGGAAACTGAAATGCAGAGAAGTTAAATAATGTGTTTGAAGCCACACTGCCCCTAAGTGGCTGAGCTGGGGTTTGAGCAGTCTGGCTCTAAGCTTGTAACCACTGCCCTATGCTGCCTCTGTGGTGACTACCTTGGCCAGAGAGGAGGCCTCTCTCTCCCTGCTCTACACACACACACACGCACGCACGCACGCACGCACGCGAGTGTAACTACAATTCCCACAAGCTGGGCCCTGCAGTGGGCCTAGCTCCCTGCCGTTAGTTAGCTCTCATCCTCCCCAGGCCCCGCTGGGGAAATGGGGGATCTAGAGGACTCTCCTGTCCACAGCACAGTGTGGAGACTGGCTGATGGAGACCTGGGGCCCCACTGGTCTGTGTCCACTCCGGACCCCTGCCTTTCTCTAGCTCCCTTTCCCTTCCCCCCTGAGAAAGGAGAGCTTTTCTCAGCCCCAAGCATGGGGCTGGGGGATGTGGGGTCACTGCATGGAGGGGGAAGAGACCATGGCTCTTGCCTGTCAGGTGCCCACAGAAAGGCTGGGGAGAGACGACAAAGTCCCCACCACACTGCTCTCTCATGAAAGCAGAGGCTATGAGACCAAGAGGGTGTTAGCATATGACCGGCTGGGAGGCTGCGGGGGAGGGAGGTGCCTGGGCTGGGGCGAGGGAGGCCGGTGAGGGACTCTGCAAGAGCTACCAGGCCATCCCCCTCTCCGGAGACCCCCTCCCGTGAAGGTCGCTCCCAGCTCCCTCAGCACGGCCCCCTCTGCCCACACACTCCAGCAGGCCTGCCCCCTCCCTGGCTGCTGACCTCTGCATCCCTGAAACACGGCCTTCTCTAACCCTGACCCTCCACGTCCCACCCCTACCCAGACCACAAAACACTGCTATTTAAGGAGCCATCTGAGGACTCCACAGTCGGAGCTGCGGGCTCTTTTTTTGTCATTCTGGTTACCTAGCAACGCAGCCACTGTGACTGCCGAGGAGACCGAGAAGAGT
Source organism: Orcinus orca (assembly GCF_937001465.1). Classification (NCBI taxonomy): domain Eukaryota; kingdom Metazoa; phylum Chordata; class Mammalia; order Artiodactyla; family Delphinidae; genus Orcinus; species Orcinus orca. Next base: position 53,285,368 of record NC_064571.1, read on the forward strand.
GACCTAAATCATGCCGTGGGGGGACTCCTCTCTTCCTGCAGGTGGAGGTGCCAGATATATTGATATCCACTCAGCCTCACCTTCTGCGCACAATCGCAGGTGCAGAACCTTGATTCCCACCTTAGGCTCTTGACAAAGGCGAGGTCTGGCCACGCTTCCGAGGGCTGCCTGAGCCAACCCGGCAGACTGATCCAGTGCGCGGGGTTCCTGAGGGGCGGGGGGGTGGAGAGTGCGCTTCCAGAACAATCTCCTGCTGCACTGAATGCAGGGGCGGGTGTAACCCAGCCTGTGGGGCCTCACGCATGAGGAGCTCACTGATCACCCCAACCTCCTGCCTGTAAGGCCATTCTCGTATCCACCTTGCTGGTCTGGGCACCAGCTCCCCGGATCTTGGGGTGTGCCAGGCTGCATCTGGACCTCTCTGAGCCTGGCTCTTCTCAGTAAGGAGGTTGAAGACCCTGTAACGTGACACCTTTTCCTGAGACTGGGGGGGCTTTCAGGAGCACCCCCAGAAATTAAAGATAACTTCTGAGCACAGTGCACTCTTCTCAGGAGGGGTCACCACTTTCCTCAGCATCTCCAAGGGGTCCATGACCCACAGAAGGGTGAGAACCTGGCCCTGGGCCTCTTGGACCATACTCACTATTACAAGACTAGAGGCTCCTTCTCTTCTCTGTTCCCTGGAGGTGGGAAGAAGCTGTCGCAACCCACTGCAAGCTGTCTGCCCGGGCTCCACACGAGCTCCAGCACCTCGCCACCCCGAGGGCCTCGCCCTGTCTGTGTTCTGAACTCTGAGCCTCGACGAGACCCTGCGGAGTGCAGAGCCAGGGTACGTCATGTCATGACTTCAGGATGTTCGGGGAGGTGGCCCGTGTGATGGGGGAAGGGGAAGAGGTTTGGGAAGACAAATGCCTGGCAAGGGAAGTCGGGTGCAGAGAAGGCTCCCACTTGATTCTTGGCTTCACCTCTCTGGGCCCTTCCCACCTGTCAGGCTGCAGCACCTGCCCTTCTTGCCCTTTCCTGCCAGGACCTGGCCACCCTCCATTCATGGAGGAGCGGCTGGCAAGGCCGGGAGGGCCCTCCTCAGAGATGGCTGCGGGGCTAGAAATGGCAGGTGGCGCGGTCGGGGCGGGATGGGGGGCAGGGAGGAATCCCCTCAGCCCCACAAATGGGCTCCGGGTGTTACAGCTCTTGGAACCATCTGCGAGCTCATGCCTCCTCACTTCCTGCCTTCGTAGCATCCTCGGCCCCAACACCCTCAGCGCCCAGCTCCGGAAAGGTTTTCCTTTCATGTCACTGCTGAGAATAGCGGCTTACGTAAGTGTGATTCTCATGGGAGGGAAAACCAGTGGGTGCTGGGGCAGAGCTTGGCGGGTGGAGAGCAAATGCAGCTCTGGAAACTGGAATAAGGTCAGCCCCGCGCTGAGCAGGGTTCCTCCTGACCACCCCCGGCCACGTCCTCCTCTCCTCGAAGCGCTCCCTCCACACTCCCTCAGGGGAGCGGGGGCCCCTGCTCCCTCCTAGGCGAGTTCCGGATGTCCTTTCCTGATGCCACGCCCCATCCTGGGCAGGAAGAGAGCTGCGGCCCAAATGGAACAACGTTCCCCTCCCCTGGAACCCATGTCCATGCCTGCCTCAGGCAGTCACACCAACCAACTCACAGGTGGAAATGCTACGATGCCCCAGGCGTGCACATATACTCGGAGAAAAGAATCCACAGACACACCTGCCTACCTGGCACGGCCGTAACTCACAGGCAGGCACCAGATTCACACAGGGGTCTGTGTGGGACCCTTCTTGCCCCTCATTCCCTGGAGATTAAAATCAGCTGCTGGACAATATTTCTGAATCACTGCCCCGCCCTCCGCCCACCTCTGGGAAGGACTAGAGGAGAGCAGACCACCTCCCCCGCCAAGGGTGAGTGTACAACCCCCAGCGCACCCTGGGTCTTACCTTCCCACAAGCCACCATGGAGAGGGCCACTTGGTACCAAAGGTGAAATTCTCCAAATGCAAACTTCATGGCTCGCTCCAGGCACTGGGGAGAGGGAGACGGTCAGTACTTCCCCTCCAGGGGTCCTTCCCACACCAGCCCACCCCATACCCTTCCAGGGGAATCTCTGCCCAAGTCGCTTCCCGCAGGAGGTCGCCAGAGCTCACACTTGGTTCCTGTCGGAAAACTCCAGGGGTAACCTGTCTCTGCCACTCGCATGCTGTGTGACCTTGTGCAAGTCTCTCACCCTCTCTGGCCCTCGGTTCCCACCTCCATATCATGTGACCTCACAAGGGCGATGGTGAAAACCAAATGAGATTGGTTAAAGTGCTTTCAAAATGTAAACATCAAATAAAAATAATAACAGCTGACAATTCTTCTTACTATTGTGCCTGGCACCGTACTCAGCTTTCTACGTGTATTAACTCATTTACTCTTCCCAACAACCCAGTGAAGCGGGTTCTCTAATTACCCCCCACTTCACAGATGAAGAAGCGGAAGCTCAGTAAACGACTTGCCACAGTCATAGGGCCAGTCAGTGGCAGACGTACTGACTCTAAAGCCCGTGCATAAAACGCTGCCCAAATGTACACGCTTCCTTCTGCTCTCCTCTACGACCACTGAGAAAAACCGTCTGTTCCCTGGCCACTCTGATCCTGGGCCACTCCAAGTCAGGGGCTGCCTGTGAGATCTGACGGTCACCATCAGAAGTGGTTCCAGGTGACAGAGGCAGAAGCCAGCATTCGAGGCCAGGATTCACTGTGTGGCCATGGTCAGGCAGGTGGGGGACAGAGGTGAGGGGTACAGGACCACACAGCAGGTACTTTCAGAGCTTGGTGGCCTGGGTCCCCCTGTGCTGGCTCAACTACACTCCCTGCACCATCCTGGGCAGAAACCCACCTCTCTGGGCCTCACCTTCCTCACTGGTGAACTTGAGAGACCGCTTATCCCCCCATGTTAAAGAAGGTATCTTCTGGAAGCACCTTGCACGGTGCCTCGGTGTGAGTAAGGGCTCAGCAGGTGTGACCGCCCCTCCTCTCGGGAGCCCTCCCAAACACGTGCAAAGAGAAGGCCACCTGTACAAGGGGCCGAAGGCCCCCATGCCACCCTTGATCCCAGCCTGGATCTGAAAGCTCAAAGAAGCGCGCAAGCCATTCGCACTGTGGGGAGGGGGCAGGAGAGAGCGGCAGCTCTGTGCTCCTTGTCCCCACATCCTGGAGAGGGACCACCCTCTGGGCCCAGCCCATGGAGCACTGCCCCGGCAGTGTCTGCCCAGTACAGTGGGCGTGCTCCAGGCTCCCGACCACACTCAGCTCAGAACCCTGCCAGGACAGGTAGTCACAGAACAGCAGCATCACCTCTGGGGGAAACTGAGGGGTGCATAACTTTCCTCCTGTGCTTCTCTATACAACACCATCCGTTCTTTCACAAGAAAAAAACACATGAAAATATCTGTAAAACTGGGCTTCCCTGGTGGCGCAGCGGTTGAGAGTCCGCCTGCCAATGCAGGGGACACGGGTTCGTGCCCCGGTCCGGGATCCCGCATGGGGCGGAGTGGCTGGGCCCGTGAGCCACGGCCGCTGAGCCCGCGCGTCCGGAGCCTGTGCTCCGCAACGGGAGAGGCCACAACAGTGAGAGGCCCGCGTACCGCCAAAAAAAAAAAAAAAAAAAAAAAATCTGTAAAACAAACAAACAAAAACCACCCTGCCAGTGAAGGGCAGCCCTCTCGGCACTGGAAATAAGACAGTCCCCAGCTGGGTCTCCCAAGAACAGAGCTGTACCCCTTGGTGGAGGCAGGGGAGGGGCAGCGGAGGAGGCTGTACCTCGGAGAGCATGACGTACTGGCCCCTCCTGCCCAGCGTGATGCTCAGGAGGTCGTAGATGGCCGCAGCGTTCCGCAGGCTCACTGCCCGGTCCTCCTCCTGCTCCGGTGCCCGGCTCACCACCACATCCCGAGTAGCCTGTGGGGAGACACGGTTTAGGAAAGAGCAAGGACAGAAAATGAGCAGGTGCCTGTCCCCACAGGGCCCCTGCCTCTGAGGCCCAGTGACCGTCGCCCTTTCGCCGCTGACCCAGGCCACACTCCTAGAACCAGCCAGAGCCTTTCCCCACCCCCCAGGACAGAGAGCAAACCCTCCACCCACAGCCCGGTCTGGGGTGAGACGGCAGTCCTGAGGGCCCATGCTCCTGAACTTCAGTGTTTTATTCTGCAAACAGTCAAATCTACAGAAAAGCCACAAGAACAGTACCACAGCAGTAAACCCAATTGTTAACACTGACCACACTGGCTTTGTCTCTCTAATAATAATAATAGTAGTAGTAATAGTAGTAGTAGTAGTCAGTTAAGGCAACTTGGCCCTTCACCCCTAAAGAAAAGAGGACAGTCTTTCTAAAACCACAACAGAAATGCCAAATTCAGGAAGTGGAACACCGTTATTTCTATTCTCTAATACCAGCTCATATCCAGATTTCGCCGCCTGTCCCACTGATGGCCTTTCTGGTAGAGTCATCGTGCCAAGATCCAATCCAGGATTGGTGCCACGTCTCTCGTGCCCCCTTTCATGGGAAGAGTCCTGCAGCCCTTGCCTGGCTCCAGGATACTGGCATTATTGAGGATACAGGCCAGCTGTTCTGGGGGACAGCTCCTTGTGTGTGTGTAACCGTCCACTCACAGAAAGAGCTTCAGATAGCATCTGGAACTGACTAGATCAGATGGGCGGCTCTGCAGCTGGACTCACAGGACGGGCGTTTGGGCTGTGGCCCCTCTGTGCCCCCTTCTCTTCCTCTGCAGGCCCCCCAAGTCCCTCTGATAAGGAACCTCATACCTCCTTCCTATCACACCTGCGTCCAGCCCAGACCTATCCCTGACTCCTTCTGACTACGGAACCCTCCTCTCTGTCCCTCCTCAAAACCCGGGGTCTCTGTGCTGGGCATGTGGCCCTCAGGAGTCCAGCAGCTCAGAGCTGCCTGGGCGGGGCGGGGTTTGCTGCTCAGGGAGGGGAGGGGCGAGGGGAAACGTGCTTTAGGAGTGGGCGATTCTGTACGATCTGAAGGGGGGAACTCTATCACCCCATCAGGGTGAAATCTCCCCATCAGGAACTGGGGACCCTTGTTCTGTGGCCTGTGGTCCCACCCTCTCTTGTACACTCACACCCTGGGGACAGCACTCAGGCTCGAGAGTAGCTAAACAGGAGTCACGGGGACCCCCCGCAGGGTGGGGACCAGGCTGGGGATGCTCTGGGCCCCCCATGTCTCCTACACACAGACACACACACACACAGATACACAAAGGCACACACACACACTGAGGGCTGTGCCTGAGCTGAAGCGAAGCGGGGTTCTGGCCAGACGCCCCCACTGGCTGCTCCCAGCATCCTCCCCTCTCCTGCCTCTTCTCCCCTCTGCCAAAGGGGTCTCTTCCCAGCATCCCCCTCCGTCTGTAGAAGAGGCTGAACCCCCTTCCATGAGTTGGGACTCGCCCTCCTCTACTTCCCCACAAAGGACTGCAGATCCAAGAACTTGGCCTTTTTGACAGAATAAAAGGGACCTGCTGACTCTTAAAACCCAGATCCCCGCTGGTCAGGTTCAAACAATGCTTCAACAGGTGGTCCTCACAACCTTCTTCCGGGCAGGACTACTATCCCCTCCTCCAGGTCAGGGGCTGAGGCTCCCCAGGGTGATGACTGCAGAGGCAGAAGCTCAACGGCCTTTGGACTGTAGGCTCTGGACGTGTCCTACCGTGCAGGCCTGAAGCACATTCCCACAGAGGCTTCTGGAAGCCAAAATACCTGTAAGACCCAAGGACGTGACTCACCCGGGGGGGCATTTCAGTAAGGCAGGCCAGGGGCCAGGGGTCCTGATGGCTGCCCTTCTAGGTACAATAGGCAAGGGCTGCCCCCCGCCCTGACGGGCGTGGACCTGCCCCAGGAAAGGGTGCCGGGGATGCCAGGATATCCCCAGAAAGGCTGAGCACCAGTGCCAGCCTGGTAAACAAGAGCTGACGGTCAGGTGCCAAAGGGTTAAGGGAGAGGAATGGAGAGGGAAAGGGCCAGAGAAATCCCCCTCCTTCCTGGTGATATCCACCCACACAGGCAGCAACAGGAAGAGAGAAGAGATTCTAAGGAGAGCCACGGCAGGAACTATTACAGTGAGAAGCACAAAACTCGCTCTGCGCCTGGCCGTGGACCTCCCCACTCCTCCACCTCCAGCAACGCCCCAGCTCTCGCCGCCCTGGGTGGGCCCCGGAGAGGCGGCCCCCACCAGGCAGCAGTGGGGGTGGGGTCGGGGGCAGGAGGTCAGGGAATGAGAGGATGGGAGACACAGTCCCTGCACTCAGGGAGGGGCTCTGGAAACGGGACGCAGCCGCAGTACACAACGAACACAGTGAGCGGATCTGACCTAGAACTCTGGTGGGAGAGAGAGGTCCTGATGGAAGGCTGCCTGCAGGACACATCCAGGATCGGGGACCCACCCATGCAGACTAGTCTCATGCAGGGGATGGTGAGCAGTGAGCTCTGGTCGCCCTATCCTCCAGGCGCAGCCCCTGCCAGACCCCACCTCCCAACTCCCCCACTTTCTGTGGCTGCCATGAGACGCTGCCCACCTGGCCAGCTTCTCTCCACTAGCTCCCAAGTCCTTCCCTGCAGCTCCCTCTCCTAACCGAGGCCCATCTTTGTTCCGTCTGTCAATGTGGATGCCTTTTGGCTCCTCAAACTCAATTCAAGGATCCCTTCCTTCTGCCACTGTCCCCGACTTATCTCAGCAGGCAAGGCTGCCCATCCCCCATCCTCTCCCAACCCTGGGAACACACCCGGGCCCCTGCACACCCCACTGGCTCATGGGTTTTCGGGGCAGGGATGCATCTCGCTCATCTCGAGCCTCCCAGCCCCAGCACAGGCCTGCACACAGCACTCTCAAGTGACATTAGAAAGAGAAGGATCTCTGGGCCTGGTGTGGAAACTTCCTCCTGTTGCCCTAGACCTTGACCTTTAAGAGAACAGCGTCTCTGAATGTGTGTGCCTGGTGGGAGGGAGGCATGAATTTCCAGCTCTGGGCAAGCATTAGGTCGGCAGGACAGGAACAGAAGAGGGGCTCACAGCAGCATCTCCTCTGCCTGGGGACCGCCCCCCAACACACAGACAGTGGGGAAGGCATCTTCTCGGGGGTCCTCAGGACTTGGCATTTGTGCCAAGAGGAAAGCGTGGGTCCCCAAAGGAAAGCCAAAAGCAGAAGTTTGCCGAGTGGTTGCTGTGGCTTCGGGGCAGGGCTGCAGTGAAATGCTCCAGTGCTTGCAGGGCAGCTGGGCAGCATGTGTACGTAACCATGCAACAGGGTGGGGTGGGGAGAACTGGGGCAGAAAAAAAAGAAGCCTCGGGGGGGCTGGCAACAGGGTAGGAATTCACGTGCAGCTCAGGGGCCAGAGCAGGCCTCAGTGCACAGGGCCTCAGACCCTCGGGGGGCTTCAAGTCCCCACCCAGGGCATCCCAGGTGTCCCATTCCCTCCTCTGCTGCACTCACCTCCCTCAGGCCACACAGTGCTCCCAGCTCCACCAGCAGCCTGCCTTTAACTAGTCCCAGTCACACTCTTTCCCTTCCACCATTTAAATGTCCTCACACATACCCCAATAAAGATGTTAAAAAAAAAAAAAAAAAAAAATGTCCTCACATGGAAATCCTCCAGATCAGATGCAGTGACAGACATGAATCGTGCAGAAACTAAATGGTCTTCTCAACACCATACTCCTTACTGGTTTGGGGATAACGGCAGGCTATTTTCCTCTGTTTTCCCCTGCAAAACCCCCAGGTCCCCCACCTCTGGGGGTGCCCTGCTCTTATTTAATCCATGCATTTAATCCCAGGCAGGGCTCAGCAGCTGTCCCTGAGACAAGCTCCTAGCCTTGGACCCTCTGCTGTCCTCCCAGGGGCAGTCTCCCCAGACTAAGGGACGCTCACCCCAGGCCTCCAGCAGGTCAGAAGAGGAAAAGCCAAAGAAACGTGGTCCTCCCCAGCCCACCATCATCCAGTGTGACCCACTTGTGGTCTTTGGACACGTATCCATGAAGCAAATACGGGGCCACAAGGGCATCGCCATTCCCCGAGGTGGGGGCAGCCCACGTGACACCTCAGGCAAGATGGTTCTTGCTCAAACAGCCATCCCTCATGTGTGTGCCATGCATTTTAGGAACTGGATTACCACTGCCATGATCTCACAGTAACCCCACAGAGGAGCAGGATGAAACTGCTGATGCCCCCTTTGCAGGCAGGGAAACTGAGTCCCAGAGGGTGTACTAACGTGTGCGGGGTCTCCAGGAATTAAGGCTGAACCTCCGATAGCCAGTCCAGGATGGCTTCTGCTGCCCTGAGCACCTGCTGTCTTGTGGGCTCCTCTGCCAGCCCTGGTCCCCACCCTCTGCTGGCTGCAGGGCCACAGACAGCACTGACCTTCACTTCGCCCAGTCCTGTTTCTCCTTTGATCCTGGACACAAGCAGGGTAGGAGAAGGAAAGGAAACTAACTTGTAGAGCACTTTGTAAGTGGTATCTCATAATGCTGACAACACCCATCTCCTGTTCTACTGTCCTATTTTACAGATGAGAAAACTGAGGCCCAGAGAGACCAGGGAGGCTCCTCAAGGCATACAGATAGGGGGTTCAGGACCCAGATTAGAGCCTAGACATTCTGACTTCACCCCTGGCTCTTCCCCTGCCTCCAGGTGCTTCCAAGGAAGTGTCCACTAGCCCCGCCCATGCCATCAGAGGCCCTCAGATGTCTCTGCTTAGGGAAGCACCAAAGCAAAACACAGGCTGGACTTTCTCAGTCAGGCCTCAGGTGCTGCTTCTCTGCAGAGAATAAGCTCCTTGGACCACGTCAGCCCTGTTCTCAGGGACAACCTCTCTGCTGGCCAAGGACCCAGCCTCAGGGCCCACTGCTCACCTCCAGCAATTGCCCCAGAAAGGAGTCTCCTGGTGCCAGTCTGCCTGGCCCCTGCCCCTCCTCCCTGGAGGATGCTGTCCCGTTCTGCTCGTGCTGTCACCCCCACCGGCAGCCATCATCACCACCGGCTCTTGAGCCGCCAGTCCACAGAGCTAAGGAATAACATGCTCTGTGCCGTGTCCCATCTACACGGCGGCCCCAGCCAGGCCCCCGCCAGCCCACGCTCCTGCGCATCGGGCTCCTACAGCAGAAATCTTCCTGCCAACGAGGGCGCGAGGCTCTCCCACCTCCACTGCTCCGAGGGTTCTGAGCTGGCAGCATTAACAGACCCTTTCCGCTTGCAGCCTGCAGCACAGCAGGGCCTCACGTCACAGCAAACCAGGCGCCAGAAGCTGTGCTCATCTGCTGAGACCCGAATGGAATCAGGCCCGAGAAGCGTTTTTGTTTTGTTTTGTTTTTTTTAACCAAACAGTATATCCTCAAACCAATTTTTCTCCCAACCAGACCTGAATCTAAATGTTTTCTAAAATTAATGACTCAGAACCAGGTAGTCATCAGGATAAGACGAATACATGCTCGACACCCACAATGTACCAGGCAGCTTCGTGCTCATTTTCTTACTTCATCCACCCAATGCCTGCAAGAGAGACCTTATTAGCCCCATTTTACAGAAAACTGAGGATCAGGGAGGTAAGAGACTTGCCCAGGCTGCACAGGTTGTGAACGGCCAATTCAAGACGCAAGTCGCTGGGGGCCTGATGTTGGGCACGGATGGCAGTTCGTTTGTTAACCTGCAGGATCCCAGGCCCCAGGGGCTTACCCCCCCCCACCCTCTCTCAACCCAAGCCTCTGTGTCCTTTCAGCTCCCCAAAGCCTGACACCGGCAGAAGCTTCTCTCCCAGCTGAACGAAACAGGGGTTCGAGGATTCAGTTTGCTCTAACACATATTTTTATGCCTTAGATCAAGATTTGAGAAATGGCAGAGTCCTGTACCTCCTGGTTACCCAACTGAGAAAATCAGGCTGATTTTGACACATGGTTCTTTCAAACACTAGTCAGAAAGAGAAAAACAAATACCGTATGCTAACACATATATATAGAATCTAAAAAAAAAAAAAAAAAAAGTTTTTGAAGAACCTAAGGGCCGGACAGGACTAAAGACACAGATGTAGAGAATGGACTTGAGGACACAGGGAGGGGGAAGGGTAAGCTGGGACAAAGTGAGAGAATGGCATGGACATATATACACTACCAAACGTAAAACTGATAGCTAGTGGGAAGCAGCCGCATAGCACAGGGAGGTCAGCTCGGTGCTTTGTGACCACCTAGAGGGGTGGGATAGGGAGGGTGGGAGGGAGACGCAAGAGGGAGGGCATATGGGGATGTATGTATACGTATAGCTGATACACTGTTATACAGCAGAAACTAACACACCATTGTGGAGCAATTATATTCCAATAAAGGTGTTAAAAAAAAAACAACTAGAATATGCATTTGAGGTTCAGCAGACTGAGATAATTCCTTCTGATCTGGGGACCAGGATTTCCTCCGTGTCCCCAGACACATGTTCCACTGGGTAGGAAGATGCCTGGGACGAGCGCTGTGATTTAACTATTCCTCATTCTACCCCCGGTGCTGGGCACAGCTCAGCACACTCTCGCTGCTCAAACAAGACTGGATGGTGGAGAGATGAGTAGGTGGGTGGGGGGATGGGCATTTTTAAGTGTCCTTTCGGTGCTGAAAACTCAAAACTGAGTTCAAAACACAAATCTCCTTTAGCCAGTTAGAACTCACGTCCCTTGCGCTTCTGTGAAAGCATCTGTAAGGTTTCTATTTACCTCTTGAAAGACAAGGGCTGCCCGATTCATTCCGATCACACTCAGCCCGAAACAAAAACCGTACTTCAGGTACCAACCCCACACCCAGCCCCCATGCAGCCTACTCCTCTGAGCTGCAAACCACAAAATAGGGGCGGACGTGCTCAGGAAACCTGCAACGCCCTTTCCTGAAGCAGCGAGCTGTGGAGAGGTGGAGAGCTGTGATGATTATGCCTCCTGGGCTGGCTGTGCTGGAATAGCTGTTACTGCCGCATCAAGAATTCTGCAGGGATTAGGAGAACCCAAGGAGCCGCCAAGGCAGCTGCTGCTTCTAGAGGTTTCTCCCTATCATCTGGAGCCAAAGCCAGCCAGCACTAAAGGGAGATGAGGAAAACCCTGCTGGCACATGGAGGCCGGGCTGAGCCTCAGGGGTTGGCTGAAGGGTCAGGGCAGGAGCCTGGCGCCCACACCTGACGGAGAATGTGACCTGCAGGAAAGGAGGGCGTAAAATAAGGGCAAGTGAGAAGTCAGAGGCGGTCTGGTCACTCTGAGAAACCGCGCGGAGCCACAGCGGCCAGATCCGGATCCCAGGTGGAAAGCCCTCGATAGACGAGACACCAAAGCTACGTCCATCGCCAACGTCCTCCCCCAAATACCTGAAGCTTCTAGATGTGTGAGCAGGAGGAAACCAACCAGCCAGCCCTGGAAGACTGCCTCCTCCCAGCTACGGCACACTCGGCGTCCGAGCACTTCTGCTGCTCTGCAGGCCACAGGGAAGTCCCACGACACGACACCCGCCTGGCCAGCCGGCCTGGATCCCCCGAGTGGCCGGTGGAGGCCAGCCGGCCACATACCCTCTTGAAAGAGCTGCTTAGAGGGAAACCACCTTGGCTCCAAGTATGGGTCACCTTTTAGTAAAAGGCCATTCTCTACTTTGAGATATACGGGCAGCTTGAGGGTTTGGGGGGAATAACTTTACTGGAAAGGCATCTCAGTTCTGGTTCTGGGCACCCGGATCAAGCAATGGCCACAGAAAATACTTAGGGAGACAGAGCCCAGCCTCTATCCCTGCCAGGGATCAAAATGCTGACCATTCTCACACAGACAGCCAAGGCCTTCCTTGTTTACAAAGCCCTCCCCAAGCTCTGTCGCACTTGATCCTCAAAGTTACCCCCCTGAGCCTTTGACAGATGAGAAAACCAAGACTTAGAGCCGTCCGTGAATCACAGACGTGATCTGAATCATGGCTGCAAGGATTATTAGTATGTAACCTTGACCAAGACATGTACCTGTCCTGGACCCTACTTTTCTCACCTGTAAGATGGGAACATATTAGTATTAGACTGAATCATATGAAACTGTTATTTTTCAAACCGCTCAACACAGTGCCTACCTAGATGAGATAATCAGCTTGGAATCTGGCAGAGAAAGGACCTAAGAAACGTTCCCATTTTCACCTTTTTACTTCCCACCTGTGGACAACACTGTAACCCTCAGCATAGGAAAGTGACAATAACGCCCTGTGTTTCCTGAGACAGGTGAGTTCTGTGCAGTCACACCTGATGGTGTAGGTGCTGAGATGGCTGAGGTGTGTGAAGGGGGCAGGGAGAGGATACTGGTCTATGGCTGAGGTTCCATAATTAAGAAATGGGGTTCAGTCTGTGAGAAGTACACTGTTCTCCCATGACAATCAGACCTGGCACTTGGTACCTCTACCTCCACATTGGGCTAACCAGCTAGATGTCCCCACCCGGCAGCAACCACCTGACCTCCACACGAGCACACACCGTGCAAACCTTTCAGGACCATGTCCCGGCCAGTCTGTCCTCGGGATCCAAATATCCACGCCCCTTCCCCGGCACTCTTGGATCCGAATGGACCCCGCCTGGCTGGGGAAGGATACACTCTCTCACCCCCGAGTCCAGTGTCCCTCTTCCTGTCTACTTGCTGGGGGACCTGCTCAGTCAGAGGCAACCCACTGACCAGAGTTCTCTAAACAAACCCTGGCATCACACAGTCCCAGGTTTCCAAAGGGACATTTGTTTTTTTGCTATTTGGGGACCCAGTTTCTTAAACTCCACTTTCACACACTGCTCTCAGATGCATCATCTTAAAAAACCTAGTTCTCAACCCGGGGGTCCCCAGCTCGTAAGCTCTGAGGGGTCCCTCAGTCAGAGGACACCTGGCTTTGATGCTCTTGCCCGCCCTTCCTTCAGCCCCCTTGGACCACCCATCCTTCATCTCATCACCTCCTGGATGACCCAACACACTTCTCCCCGACGCTGAGCCTCCACGGCACGTGTGTGCGTGCGTATGCACATGTGTGTTTGCCCGGGGCAGGAGAAGCGGGTCTTGTGAAAAAAATCTAGAGAGCATTTCACGTGTGCTCTATCCAGCACACCTTACCCCCTCCGCCTTATTTTTCCACAGCACTTAGACATCGCAACCCTGGGTAGTTGAGTAGTTAATTCATTTATTGCCCACCTCCCTCACTAGAATGTAAGCTCCGTGAGGGCAGGAAGTTTTCTCCGTTTTGTTTGCTGCTGCTCCTCTGGAGTCTAGAACAGGGCCTGGCACAAAGTGGATGACACTCTATTAGGAGTGGCATGAATGAGTGAATCCCTTGTACAGGCACCTCACCTCTGTGAGTTACTATCACCTTAGCGGTGGGAGCTGAGGCTCACAGAGCTTAGGTGATCTGCCCAGGGCCCTCAGCTACTGGGTGGCAGGGACCTGAATCCAGGCCTCCTGCCGTGAAAGTACACGTTCCTTCCACCCCCTTCCATCATCACCGACCCAGCACAGAACTGTTCACGCAACCTACTGTTGACTTGCTGATGACACCTTTTGTAATTCCAGAAGCAGGAGGTGGGAGTTTGTTAGCTCGCCCAGTCCCTGCTCATTTAGGGGTAGGACCCAGGCCCCCGAAAGCGGCCTTGTACTCCACACCTAGATCTCATGAGGGAGCTGCACCCCCTGAGGGGGAACAGATCCAAGAGGCCTGCTTCAGGGACATCCCTGGGGGCTGAGCGCGGCCAGGACCTGGTGGGCGGTGCCCAAGCCCCACAGCTTTACTGCACGGGCCAGAGGCCCTGAGCTTACCATGGACTCGCTGATGAGCAGCAGCAGCAGGGCTTCCTCAATGTTATCCTTCGGGCAGTAGAGGCTGGAAGACACAAATGGCAGCCTGGGCTGCAGCACGGCCCTCCGAAGCAGCACGCTGGCCTGCCACGCTGGCCCTTCTGCCCCGGAGTCAGCACCCGCCCTGGTAAGGTGACCTTCTCCTGCATAATTCACAGGCACTGGATCCCACCTGCAGCTCTTTATCATGCCCCAGAGGCATGGATCTGAAAGCCTACGGTGGGCGAGGGCTGGAAACACTGCAATGCTCTTGAGGGGGATGCCCCTTCCAGCCCCCAGCACTGCATGAAGCGGCTGGGGCCAGCAGCAGACAAGAGCGAGAAACAAGCTCACAGACCCCACCTTCGATTACTGGCACAAACACGACAGACGGTGCATTAAGACCATTAGGAAGGCAGGTATCCCCCCTCCCCCCGCCCGCCAAATAATTTGTTTGGCCTTTGGGTGCCTTAGAGGATGTCCCCTCAACCCCCCACCCCAAGACCTGCCTTCTCTAGTCTATTTGGCTCCGCTGCTTCTGAAGAGCCTGCCTGGCAGGGAGCTGGGCGGCGGCTGCAGGAGAGCATGGGGCAGAGAGAGGGGCCGCCAGTGGGGACCGAACCCTGGGGACGGTGGCCTGAGCCTGGGGTGGTCCCCAGAGCAGATAGGCTTACTTGTCTCCTTCGTAGAGTTGAGGTTTCCGCAGGGCCTGTGTGATGAAGGAATTCTCCTCCTTGCTCATGAACTCGGGCAGTGGGTGGGACAGGGGGCTCCAGTAGCATTCCTCGCTCAGGGAGTGCAGCAGGACCCCTGCCAGGTGCTTGGCTGCCATCTGGCAGAGAGGGAGGAGCTCAGATGCAGGCAGGTGCTGGCTCTGCCCGGCCGCGGCCTGCCGTGCCCTCCACCCACCGTCCAGCCAAATCTGCCTGCTTGCAAATCGCTGCCCCTCCAGGAGGTCCACCACTGTGCCCCAAGGAGCCCCCTTGCTTCTCCGTATCTCCAGCACTGAGCTGCCCCACCCCGTCTGTTGGCCTGTGATGGCTCCGACTTCATCTTTTGTCCTCTCTCTTCTCCTAGACAAGAGGAACATTTCCTCCTCCTCCTGGCCCCACGGAGCCCAGCCACGGCTCAGAGTACTCACAGCCCTTGCAAAGCATAAAGCCCTCAGCGCAAGCAGCTCTCTGCACCAGATACCTTTCTGATATTTGACCGAAAAGTCTAGAGTGAGAAGCAGCTGTGGCTCTGATTAGGGGTAGAAGCCTAAGAAGGTAGGCCTGAACTGGGGCAGGAAAGCAAGCCAAGGTTATTTAGTAAGATCATAAACAAATCCCTAAGAATTAGCACACCACCTTGCTAGGAAGGGATGACAGGAGGTTTCAGCATTGATCTAACATGAGGGGCTATGTGCAGTGCTGCGACGAGAAGGATGCTGAGGGTGTGGCCCAGGCTTGGAGGAAAAGAATGCTGAGATTGACTAGCAATGTCTGCCATGAGCACGACAGGGAGAGGAGAAGCACACACTCCCCTGATTCAGAGGCTGCCTGCTAGGATTTCTGCTGCCTCCCACTGAAATCAACTCCTGAATAAACCAGCCACAGCCAGCACCCAGCCCTGGGGCCTCCTCCATTACCACTTTGAAGTTCTGAGTTGCTTTGGTCTCCACAGTGCGTAGGACCTCCCGGAGTTCTCTCATGCCTTTCACGATGTTCCTAGCAGGAAGACAGTAGAAGCAGGGTCATTACCAGCCTAGTTCCCACACAGACATCCTCATCAAACCTGCAGACACTAGGAGGAGACTGCCCATTTGAGTGTTATTTGAAAACATCCAATAATTGGTATGAAAGGTCAGAATTGTAACACCATGATCCTAGAGGCCCAGGACAACAGTGATCAAAGAATAGAAAGGATCCTTCTCCACCGTAGCTCTCTAGAAACCCAGGCCTCCGGTTTACCACCAGAAAGAGACCAGGATCGAGTATTTCAAACAAGATGTTATCTTGGCCCAAGTGCTTTGGGCTGGTGCCAGACTTTCTGACTTCAGTCAACCTCAAATCCTCCATTTTCGGGCTTCCCTGGTGGCTCAGTGGTTAAGAATCTGCCTGCCAATGCAGGGGACACGGGTTCAAGCCCTGGTCCGGGACGTTCCCACACGCCACGGAGCAACAAAGCCCGTGCACCACAACTACTGAGCCTGCACTCTAGAGCCCGCGAGCCACAACTACGGACGCCCGCGTGCCTAGAGTCCATGCTCCGCAACAAGAGAAGCTACCGCAATGAGAAGCCCACGCACTGCAACGAAGAGCAGCCCCCGCTCGCCACAACTGGAGAAAGCATGCACGCAGCAAGGTAGAGCCAACGCAGCCAAAAATAAATAAATAAAATTAATTAATTAATTAAAAAAATCATATTATAAAAGCTATTAGGGCTTTCCTGGTGGCGCAGTGGTTGAGAGTCCGCCTGCCGATGCAGGGGACACGCGTTCGTGCCCCGGTCCGGGAAGATCCCACATGCCGCGGAGCGGCTGGGCCCGTGAGCCATGGCTGTTGAGCCTGCACATCCGGAGCCTGTGCTCCGCAACGGGAGAGGCCACAACAGTGAGAGGCCCACGTATCGCAAAAAAAAAAAAAAATTAAAAAAAAAAAAAGCTATTAATGAGATTAAAAAAAAAAAATTCTCCACCTTCATCTGCCACATCCAGTCTACACTGGAATCCATCCTCACCTCTCAAGCCCTACCACCAGGGCCCTAGACTGGCCTGCATCACCTGGGGCCTAGATGACAGTGACAGCTGGTCTCACCCCCTCCAGTCAGCCCTCTGTGCCTTAAAGTCATTTGCGAGCTTTTTAAAGTGTGATCCATAGTAAGAAATAACCTGACATTGCAACCCTGTATATATGCACACACTGCTTACATAGAACTGAAGTTAAGTTTCCTGATATATTACCTATCTCTACTATGTGCAATGCAATCCACTCCGATATTTTCTCTTTTACGTCTCCCACTACTTCCCCATTTTAAAAATGCTGGCAGCAGCCCACTAAACAATCTTGCAACCCACTGATGGGTGTGGCCTGAGTTTGAAAAACAACTCCCACTGCCCCTCGAGGGCTCTACCTGACATGCAAAAGTCATCTTGTTCCTTCCCATGCTGGCCTTTCGTCGGTGCCCCCAGGTTTACAGAATTCAGTCTAGGCCCTTAGTACGGTGTCCCAGGGCTATCGGGTCTGCCCCTTGGCTCTCTCCCATCTCATCTCCCACCACTCAAGTCCTTTCTAAACAACCGTCCACAGTTCCCTATGTCAAGTCTTGGAACAGGCTTCCCCCACTGCCTTAAAGAGCCCTTCCCCTACACATCCTTAAAAAAATCTGTTTTTACACATCACTTTCCAACATCACTTCCTCCTTGCAGCCTTCCCTGGGCCCCTCCCCACACCCACCCCTCCTGACTGCATAGCTCTCGCCCCGTGTTAAGTCCTCTTTTGAACCAAGCACGGCATTGCAGTCATTTTCCATTTACAGGCTGACCCCTTTCCCACTGCGCACCCCCCGAGGGCAGTCTTGTTCCTGAAGCTCAGCCCGGGCATGTGTGCTCAGCAGATGTCTGAGGACTGCCGTCCTCACTTGTTCCGGGGGGTTCCCTAGATCAATAGCTCGCAAGGGAAAGCAGAGGCTCCCAGGCCAGCATATTTAGAAATGAAAGATCACAGAGGGTGAAGAGCCAAAGGTGGCAACCGGGAAAGTCACGTGAGCCCCTCCTGCAGCTTTCATGAATGAAGTAGATTCCTGGGGGCTCTGGAGCTTGGAGGCATAAAAGGACAGGAGATCAATTCCTTGCCTTCTGGGAACCTCTGGTTTCATACAAGCAAGGCCCAAATGTGCAAACAACCAACACTATGAACTCAGACTCCTGTCTGTAAGGCTGAGGATGGAGACAAAGACCTGGGGAATAGAGTCAGAGTCACAACGATATTCCCCAGCCTGCCTAGAGCTTCTGAAGAACCAGGAGGGGCAACCAGCACAGGGCTCCACAGGGTCCTTAGAGACGGTTCATGCCTGGGCACTGCTACTGAGGGCAGAGCTCACCTCTGTGGGCTATGCACGGCGCTCTCCTCTATAAAATCAGGTCTTCAGTTGCAATCAGCATCCCCCCGGCTTCTGTCATCTGCATACCACATCTACAATTTTTGCTACTAGCTGTACACCATCAGTGTCATTATTTTGTGTAATACTTTTCTTTATATCTTCTTTCTTTTTACTTCAGTAGATATCTCACCTTAATCAAGCATACCTGAAATCATGGACTTGGTATACTAGTTGCTTTGTTTCAGGGTCCTCCCCCAATACACACTCAATTTAGGAATGAGAACTGCAATTTTAACAGGATCTTGTGCCTCCAAAGTTGTATATTTTTACTATTTTCAAATCTATATGGGACTCTGACATCTAAATAAGCTCCCAGGAATTCTTTAGCAAAGCAAATAATCACCTTTAGGCATCTTTGGGGTAAATCCCACTTTTTATTGAATGCAGGTAAAGAGAAAAACCAACATAGGTTCCAGGGGCCAGGGCTAGACAGGGAGAGATCTGGGCTCCTGGCTGGTGCTGCCCTGTTCTGAAATGTCGGGAATGCCCCTCCGCCTCAGCTCAGCCCTCTGGGAAATGGGAAACTAGATGGGGTTTCTCCCACCAGCTTGAGTAATCCTGTCCTGGGTATAAACTGTCAGTGCCAGGTAGAGCTGGGGCTTTTCTGAGCCCCACGAGAGGCCAGCTTGAAAGATCTTTTTGTTCTGGTCTCTCACACTGACCTTTCTGAGCAAAGCTGCCACTTTTAACAATATCCAAACAGGGCCTCAAACAAACCCTGGCTCAGAATCAGGCTGCATGTGGAGAAGCCAGGAGGTCATGGATTCCAACTCAAGTAAACTCTGGCTGGCCAGGAGCAGAGAAAGAGGATATGTACATGCAGGGATGGGTCAAGGGAAACAGCTCATCTTAGGGGGGCCTCCAGGGGAGCCATGCAAGGAGGCGGCAAGCTCCCCCAGGCCCCTGGTCAGCAGTAGGCAGCAGGGCAGATTTTTCCAAAGCACTTCATCTTATCCAGTCTTTGCAACTTCTAATGAGGTTGGTGAGGGAAGCTTCACATTGCCGGGTACCAGCACAATGCTTAGAACATAGAAGGCCCTCAACAAATCACTGTGGGAACTTCCCTGGTGGCGCAGTGGTTAAGAATCCACCTGCCAATGCAGGGGACGTGGGTTCAAGCCCTGGTCCAGGAAGATCCCACATGCCGCAGAGCAACTAAGCCCATGCACCACAACTACTGAGCCTGCGCTCTAGAGCCCGCGAGCCAAAACTACTGAGCCTATGTGCCACAACCACTGAAGCCCACGTGCCTAGAGCCCGTGCTCCGCAACAAGAGAAGCCACCGCAATAAGAAGCCTGTGCACCACAACGAAGAGTAGCCCCCCTCTCAGCACAACTAGAAAAACCTCACGCACAGCAACGAAGACCCAAAACAGCCAAAAGTAAATAAATAAATTAATTAAAAAAAAAGAAATCATTGTGGAATAAATAAATCCTCATTTTCCAATCACAAAATCAAAGCCTGGAATATGCCTGCCTCTTCAGGCCATCAATCACCCAAGGGGAGAGGTGGGTTCACCACAGGTACCAAGGGTTCAGATTTCACTCCCTTTTAAACAAGACCCTTGAGAAAGACAATGAATGGCACAGTTACCCTTTCCTTTCCTGCCTATTTGAACTCCAGGACTCCCTCAACTAAGTCTCTACGAAGTGCCTACTGTATACCAAGTGCCTGGATACTGTACACCAAGTGTCCTGTTCTCAACAGGCATCCAACTAATGCAGAGAGAAAGAATTAAGAGACCGAATGAGTGAACGAATAGCTTATTCACAGCCCTGCACATAACGAGCTCACAGTCTGTAAAATTAGACATGCTCATGGTTTATTCAAGAGCTTAGCAAAATATTTTGCATACAGTAGGTGCTCAACAAATTTGGGGTGGGGGGGTGGGGATTTTGTTGGATTTGAAACAGAGAATGAGAAAATGTATGGAATTTTTCACTGAATGGAACCTAAACAGGCTCTGGTACGTACGACACTGGCCAGAAGTCCCCGTTTCAGGGCTGGCATTGCTAGTCGTGTATGAGAGGTTTCCGGTCAAAGACCCAGAAATGCTCAGCCAGTTGGCAGATCCCAACAGCTAGAGGGTTGAATCAGGAGACAAGGTCAGGTGAAGTTCAAATGGTTATGAAGCTATTCCTTCTTGCCACAGACTCACATTATCAGTTTCAAATGTGAAACTGAGAGCTCCCTCTTCACTCCCAGCCCCAGAAAAAGGCTGTGACAATTCCTTTGCAGGACACTGAAGACATCCAGGCAAGGGGAGCTTTCTAGTGAGGTGGGGTAGGGGCGGTGGGTGCTGACAATAAACAAAGGCTGTGCATTAAGAGACGCTGGAAGGATGTGCTCCCTCCGATGGGCCTCAGAGGTCTCCCTATGCCCAAAGAGGTCTCTTCTGTGACCACCAGGAGGCTCTCCTGGGCTTCACTGTTGGGTGATTCTGGCCCCTGAATGCCCCTGAGAGCCTTCTGTCTCGTGCCCTCCCCCAGCACTGCAGATACTGGGTGGTTGCTAAGAATACAAAATTACTACTGACTGAACACACCCCTTACGGGGTCATACCCAACAGCAGGTTTTCTAAGGTGCCTACACACACACACACACACACACACACACACACAGAGCAGAAAGGGAGAGTGTCTTCATAAGGCCGCACGACCTGCCAAGTCCTGGGCAACTCCCTCAGAAAACACTCTCTTCTCTATTGTTTGGTTTTGGTACAATGAGCATATATTGCTTTAGTGATTAAAAAATTTTTTTTTAAGAGCACGCACAAAACATGCAGCCCACCTGGTTCAACACACATGGCCCAAGCTCACTCTCAGCCCTGAGCCGAGAATGGGCTCTGTAGGTCGAGGGAGAAGAGAAAGAAACCACTCCAAAGAGAAATGGCCTCTTGCCTGCTGTGGGGGAAGGAGCCAAGTTGGCTCACGTTCTTTTTTTTATTTATTTATTTTTGGCTGCGTTGGGTCTTCGTTGCTGTGCGTGGGATTTCTCTAGTTGTGGCACGTGGGCTTCTCATTGCAGCGGCTTCTCTTGCTGCAGAGCACGGGCTCTAGGCATGTGGGCTTCAGTAGTTGCAGCACGTGGGCTCAGTAGTTATGGCTCGCAGGCTCTAGAGCGCAGGCTCAGTAGTCGTGGCGCACGGGCTTAGTTGCTCCGCGGCATGTGGGATCTTCCTGGACCAGGGCTCGAACCCGTATCCCCTGCATTGGCAGGCGGATTCTTAACCACTGCGCTACCAGGGAAGCCCCGGCTCACATTCTTTTCTTGGGAGATACTCAAGAGACCCGGTCCTAGTGAGGTCAGGGTCATCAACAGATTCCCTGGCATTGCACCACCCCCAGGTGTCCCCTGCTGCCTCACCCCTGGGCTGCTTCGTGCAAAGGAGAACCAAGCCTCCCCCACGGCCAAGACCCTGGGCCCAGTAGCCATCAACCCCCCAGCCCAACGGAAAGCTGCCTCCTGGCAGAAGCATCCGCAGTACTGCCCGGGGCGAGGCTCCAACCAGAGTCCATGGCTGCCCTCTGGTGGCAGTGAGGGGAAGTGGACCCCAGGTAGGGGCCTCCCAGCTCCTGACTTTCAGGCCAGCACTTTCAATCCCAGGTCAATTAGGAAGAGCAAGGGGCAGGAGTCAGCTGGGGGAATTAACTGCTGGATCAACAGGGCAAGGCCCTTGGGAAAAATGAATGTCCCTCAGGCACTGAATGAGTAAGTGGGCAGCATAAGGGAGGTCCAGGCCTCACCGAAGCTCAGAATTAAAGGAGAAGCACTGTCTGGAGGCCAAGAAAACATCACCCACGTTACACAGTGGAGAACACCACACCCTTTAAATTATGTCAAATCCTCAACTGGAGGGACAAGTTGGACCCTGGGAAGAGCACTGCTTGTGGCCATCTGGCCCCCGGGGCTGAGCACCCCATTCTCAGCAAGGGCTCCTCTGGGCCCTCTGGAACCTGGGTCCACCCCATGCCCACATGGGAGTGAGCTCAGGCTCTCAGGTTATAGCCCAGAATCTGTGAAGCAGATCCCACCACCTCTTCCTGTTCTTCAGGCCCTAAGGAACCTCTTCTAACAGGCAGCAGCGCCTGGGCCCCGGGGGCTCCATTCCACCTGGCCCCCGAGGATGAAATGCCTCTTTAGAGTTCCCCCTGTCCCAGGCAGCACTCGCACTTCTCTGCCTTCTTTTCCTCTAGTACAGAGCACTGTCCATCGTCAACATCTGGATCCCACACTGTCATTTCCCCACTGGGACGTGAGCTCCGTGAAGTGGGGCCTCATCCTGCCCTGGGCAGGGGGCCTGACACTCCGTGGGCTCGCGGAGCCCAGCTGGGAAATGAGCTGCTGGGCTTTTCCACCTTAGCGCCATCCCCCCTAATGGGCTGTGACCTCTCTGAACACAGGGAAGGGTTTCTCCCCAGCCCTTCCCAAACACCGCAAGAGCCCAGGCAAGTGCGGGTGAGTTTAACCTGCAGGAAATGGCTCTGGAGCCCTTTAAAAGACTCTCCAGAGCGGCCCTGGAGAAGGTGACCCAATATCGGGCGTCTGCGTCCCCATCTCCCCCTGATCTCCTGCCTCTCACACCTTGGGCTAAGACAGTGGTTCTCAAGTGGGGGCAGTTTTGCCCCCTACCCCCAGCCCAGGCCACTTTTCAGTGTCTGGAGACATTTCTGGTTGTCACACTCGCGGGGTGGGGTGTTCTACTGACATCTGTTGGGTGGAGGCCAGGGATGCTGCTAAAAGCTACCGTGTACAGGGCAGGCTCCCACAACAAAGGAGATCTGGCTCAAAACATCAACAGTGCTGAGGCTGAAAACCCTGGGCTAAGCTGACTTTTTTTTTTAACTTCCTAATAATGACAAATGTATAAGAGAAATACTGGAACCGGTGATTCACCCAGGAAGATGTAACTTTGACCTGAAGACCATGATACATAATTACAGGAGCTCACTGATGCAGACCTACCGTGGGTGGGTGGTATCCTGGGCCCGGGACTATGTAATGAGCATGGCCTCAGGCTGTGGGGTTGGGCAGACGCAGTTCGGCACCAGGCTCGCTGGCAATACCACCTGTTAGCCTTGTGACCTTGGGCAAGTTACTTAACCTCTCCTTCAGGAAAATGGGGATATTACTAGTTCCAACTTCACAGGATTACACGTAAAGGCATTAACATTCTGCCTGACATGCAGTAAGTATTCAACAATATTAGCTACTATCAAGAGGAAAGGTGTAAAGAAATTATTCAAAGCCCACCCAGGCACCCAGGGCTACTTTATATATGTCACATTCCAGGGCCACCACTGGGCGGGATGTGTTCACAGGAAACTGAGAGAGGGGCTGAGTTGTTCCCACGTGTCCTGGGAACTGCTCCTCACATTCAGCTTCAAATATTTGGGCTGTTGTTTGCTTGGAAAGAAATGATGATTCAGTTTCCATTCCTCTTTATTTGGGAATAAAGGGCGGGGGTGGGGAGGAGTCAGCATCAGCTTTAAGGACTGAAATTTGTGCTTCAGGAAGAAGAGGACAAAGACAGGGGAACAAAGTGAGAGCAACAGAAAACTAACTAAAATTACTTGGGCTTTCCTGGAGGGGTGACGGTTGGTTAATGCCTCTGCCCACAACTGACACACACACACACACACACACACACACACACACACACACACACACACGCATGCCCTGACGGTTGGTTAATGCCTCTGCCCACAACTGACACACACACACACACACACACACACACACACACACACGCATGCCCTGACGGTTGGTTAATGCCTCTGCCCACAACTGACACACACACACACACACACACGCATGCCCTGAGTGCGCAGAACAAAGACAGGGCAGGAAGCAGGCCCACCCTCTGAGAATGTGACTCAGGGTCCCAGAGAAGGAAGGAGAGCCGTAAGTCAGCACATCAAGGATCAGCCCCATCACCGGGGCCCTGTCCTTCCACACACCCCACAGGTGCCCAGGCTGCCCTTTGACACCCCCAAAACTGGAAACGGCATGGGTTTCCAGGCCACTCAGATCTAAAGCTGGAATCCCAGTGGGTGAGGTCGGGCAAGTGACTCAACCTTCTCTGAGCCCCAGCCCCTCACTAGTGGGCTGGGGTCACACGACCTCCTTCACAGAGTGTTGTACACAGAGCGTGTGGTCCAGCCTAGCACACAGCATGTGCTTGATAACTGCTGGCTCTCTCCCTCTTTCCCTCCTGACTGTCCTGGACGCTCACCTTGACCTCATCATATCTGCAGAGAAGCGAAGGGGAAGGGAGCAGGCAGCCCTGAGGGGTGGAGGTGGGGGGACCTCAGCAGAGAGGGAGTTAATAGGGCTCTGAATTCCGTACTCCAGTGTCTTTTCGTTCCCTCCTTCCTCTTGGACCCTCACACCCTGGGATACAGGACAAACAGACACCCCCCATTAGAGGTGGGGGTGGGGAGCAGAGGAGGAACTCGCTCAGGATCACTGAGTGGCCTCCACTCCCCGGCCCTGCCCTGATGCCCACCAACTCTTCAAACCAGAAGCTGGGACCACACATACCAAGTAGAGGCAGACTCGGGGGAACAAATGCTAGGCTGTGAGCGCCTCGGGGGCGGCAGCAGGGCCTTAATTGCTGGGTTTCTGCCATGGGCAGTGTAGACTGGTGGTTAATGGTGTCAGACAGTACCAGCACACACAACCCTGGCTCTGTCCAGGACAAGTCACTTATGTTCTCTGTGCCTCAGTTTTCCCATCTGTAAGATGGGGGTGCTAACAACAGCCCCTACCTCAGAGGGCTCCTGGAAAGACTAAAGACACATGCCAGCAAAGCACTTAAGTGCCTGGCACAAATTCAGCTCTTAATAGGTGTCACGTATTAGTATAACAACTATTTGTGAAATGGATGAATGAAGGACACAGAACACTAAAATTAAAACTGTCCCCTTCCCACAAAATCTACTCCATGGGACTGCCATATGGAAGAAGAGCACCTCTTCTGCAAGAGGCCTTGGGAGGGAGAACTTCTTAAACAGAGAGCAGGCATCAGCAAACTCTTTTCTTTAAAGGATCAGGGAGTAAATATTTCAGGATTAGCCATCTGATCTCAATCCCAACTTCTCAGCTCTGAGGGTGAGACAGTATGTAAATGAATGGGTGTGGCTATGTGCCAATAAAACTTTATTTGCAAAAACAGGGTGACAACAGCCTCCAGCTAAAGAGAAGCAGCTGGGTGGCAGCTGCCTGGGAAGTAAAAACAGGAACCAGCCTGCTAGGCCACCGTTTCACTGAAACTGAAATGCAGTAACTGAATAGGAACAAACAAGCCATGGTGGAGCTAGAGCAGAGGCAGCGTGCGTCCCGGTGACTCCCCCCCCAGCTCCACCTCCCTGGCCACAGGGTGGTTGGTCGGAGGCACCCAGGGCTCCCAGGCCAGTCCCACCCTTGGGAGGTAAACCACCTTGGCTCTCTGGGCTTCCCGATCCTCATGTCCCAAACGGGACACCACTGCCTCCCTGGCCTAGCACTTGAGAAATTTTTATTTTTAAAGTGTA
Source organism: Orcinus orca (assembly GCF_937001465.1). Lineage (NCBI taxonomy): Eukaryota > Metazoa > Chordata > Mammalia > Artiodactyla > Delphinidae > Orcinus > Orcinus orca. Next base: position 53,310,908 of record NC_064571.1, read on the forward strand.
AACTTGAAGCTTGAGGCAGCAGCCCATCCAGCTGTGGACTGCCTCAAAAAAATACTAATACAAACAAATGATAATACTGCCTTAGATTTTCTAAGCAGCTGTGACGAATCAGGTGCTCTGGTGGGTGTTCATGTACGAGGAGAGAGCAGGGAGAGAGCCTGTTTCCCGGCCGGGACCTTCTCCCTGCTCTTACCATCTGGAGGACAGGATTCGTGCGGCACCCCGCCTCCTCTAACACGAGGGCAGGGTGGTGAGAGAGAAGGGGCACACAGGCCTCCTCCAGGCCAGGGTCCAGCTGGGGCAGGACTGCCTCCCCCCAGGCCCACGCCCACACCCCAGCCATCTCAGCCACCGCTGCTTCCTGGGAGTGGCCTCACCATGGCCTGCTCTGCATTCTGGGCAAGGACTCCACTTCCTTCTCTTCCAGGCATTGAGGGCTGAAGCTCGGGGGGCTTCCAACACCCCGAATGGGATGTAGCTCTGATGGGACAGGGATGCCTGCTGGATGGAAAAGCTGCCTGGGCCAGAAACTGCGTTTCAGTCCAGCTGTTCCCCTTGGAGTCCCAGAGCGCTGGTTCCTAAAGAGTGGTCCCCAGAGACCCACACCAAACAAGGGCTCCATGTCAAACGAAACTGAAAACTTTACATGTCTTTGCTTCCTCCTGAAAATTTACTATCTGCAACCATGCTCCTTGGAATTCCTATTCTAAAGGGTCTGAGAAGTCTTTAACCCACTGTTTCCCAAGTGTATTTCGCCTTGGACCCTCACAAGTTCCCCATCCTCCTCAGCCTCATCCTACCTCTTCTGCCCCACCCAGACTCCTCCTGTCTCTGGGAATCTCCCCTCCCTCGGGGCCCAGCTCAAGAATGACTGTCCCAGCCACACAGCCCACCAAGCCCTAAGCCCAGCTGCAGGCGTGGGCTTGGCACCTTCCCCTGATGCCACAGGGAGCAACTTCATGCAGAAGAGAGATTAGCAGGAACACAAAAGAGGCTCCCAACCAAGCCCTGAGTGGAAAAAGCAGGCTACAAAGCAGCAGTGCTGTAAGATACTATTTTGTTGTTGTTTAAAAAAGAAAAGAAAAAAATATACCTGCATATCTGTACATAGAAAGATGTGAGGACTTCCCTGGTGGCACAGTGGTTAAGAATCCGCCTGCCAATGCCGGGGACACAGGTTAGAGCCCTGGCCGGGAAGATCCCACATGCTGCGGAGCAACTAAGCCCGTGCGCCACAACTACTGAGCCTGCACTCTAGAGCCCGCGAGCCACAACTACTGAGCCCATGTGCCACAACTACTGAAGCCTGTGCGCTAGAGCCCTGCTCCACAACAAGAGAAGCCACGTTAATGAGAAGCCCGCGCACTGCAACGAAGAGTAGCCCGCTCACCGTAACTAGAGAAAGCCCATGCACAGCAATGAAAACCCAACAGAGCCAAAAATAAATAAATAAATAAATTTTTAAAAAAATGTGAAAAGACATACATCAAAATGTTAATAGTGGGGGGCTTCCCTGGTGGCGCAGTGGTTAAGAATCCGCCTGCCAACGCAGGAGACACGGGTTCGAGCCCTGGTCTGGGAGGATCCCACATGCCTCGGAGCAACAAAGCCCGTGCACCACAACTACGGAGCCCGCGTGCCACAACTACTGAAGCCCGCGCGCCTAGAGCCCATGCTCAGCAACAAGAGAAGCCACTGCTATCAGAAGCCTGTGCACCACAATGAAGAGCAGCCCCCGCTCAGCGCAACTAGAGAAAGCCTGCGTGCAGCAACAAAGACCCAATGCAGCCAAAAATAAATAAATTTATTTTAAAAAATGTTAACAGTGATTACCTAGAATACGGGGCCAGCAAATTTTTTTCTGTAAAGAGCCAGACAGTAAACATTTTAGGCTTGGAGTCATATAACTCTGCAGTTGTTGCTCTAAAGCAGCCATAGATATAGAAGATACCTAAACCAACAGGCAAGCTGTGTTCCAAAAAACTTCACAAAAGCAGGTGACTGGCCAGAAGGTCATAACCTGCCAGTCCCTGATCTAAAGATTGAATACGTGATTTTTAAATTTGCCCGTTTTATATTTTTATGTATTTTCCAAATTTTCCACCATAAACATTATAATTATATTACTTACACAACTAGGAGGGAGGGAGGGATCAATGAATTATGCATTTTGGGGGGGGAGGGATAAATTAGGAGTTTGGGACTAAAATATACACACTACTATATATAAAATAGATAACCAACAAGGACCTACTGTATAGCACAGGAAACTATACTCAATATTTTGTATTAACCTATAAGGGAAAAAGAATCTGAAAAAGAATATACATATATATATATATATATCTGAATCACTTTGCTGTACACCTGAAACTAAAACATTGTAAATCAACTATACTTCAATTAAGATTTTTAAAAATAAATTATGCATTTTTAAAGGTGCAAACAATTAAAACATAAAAATCTAATGAACCTCACTCCTAAGAAAAGTGCAAATTAAAAAAAAAGAAGCGGAACCAATAAGGACCTACTGTATAGCACAGGGACCTACATACCCAATCACTTGTAATAACCTATAACGGAAAAGAATCTGAAAAAGGATATATATATATATATATATATATATATATATATGTATGTACATATACATATATACGTATATATATATACGTACGTATATATATATATAACTGCATCACTTTCCTGTACACCTGAAACTGCCAACATTATAAATCAAATATATTTCAACAGAAATTATTTTAAAAAACAAAAGAAGTAATTACCTTCCAAGTACCAACAATGGAAAAGTGAACAGATAAATATCATCTCCCTCGCCAACAATAATGATGCTGAGATAGCATATTTCACCAGTCACGCCTAATAACGTCAAAAAAGCATCAAAAAGCTTGCACTAGTCCTCCTACACTGCTGGAAGGAATGTAAACTGGTACAGCCACTATGGAGAACAGTATGAAAGTTCTTTAAAAAACTGAAAATAGAGTTACCATATGATCCAGTGATTCCACTCCTGGGCATGTGTCTAGAGAAAACTATAATTCAGACAGATACATGCACCCCAATATCATTGCAGCGCTATTTACAATAGCCAAGATGTGGAAACAACCTAAATGTCCAACGACAGATGAAGGGATAAAAAAGATGTGGCATATATACACAATGGAATACTATTCAGCCATAAAAAAGAGTGAAATAATGCCATTTGCAGCAACATGGATGGACCTAGAGATTATCATATTAAGTGAAGTAAGTCAAAGACAAATATCATATGATATCATTTATATGTGGAATCTAAAAAAATGATACAAAGGAATTATTTATAAAACAGAAATAGACTCACAGACATAGAAAACAAACTTATGGTTCCCAAAGGGGGAAGGTGGGGCAGGGATAAACCAGGAGTTTGGAATTAGCAGATACACGTTACTATATATAAAATAGCTAAACAACAAGGACCTACTGTATAACACAGGGAACTACACTCAATATCTCGTAATAACCTATAATGGAAAAGAATCTAAAAAAGGACATATATATATATATATATATACACACACACACACACACACACACACATACATGCATGACTGAATCACTTTGCTGTATACCTGAAACTAACACAACACTGTAGATCAGCTATATTTCAATAAAAACTTAAAAGAAAAAAAAAGCTCGCACTATGTTGTGAGGGCTTACGAAGCAGCCTCTCTCCCACATCTTGGCGGCACAGAAACTGAAACAACCTCTATGAGGTCCAAGTTGGCAACCTCTACCCAAATGACCAGCGTTCTACCTTTTGACCCAGAACTTTCCTGTCTCGGAATCCACCCTACAGACAGATCCCCACTGAAACAATGCATAGGTACGGTTCTGTTCTGGACTCTAGCATACGCTGAAAAGAGCCCAAGTCTGGAAGTGACCTATCTGTTCCTCGGTTGGGAACTGAGTAAACAAATTGTAGGAGATCTGTACTGTATGATACTATAAACACTATGCAGCAGTGCAAAGAAAAGGCAGCTCCGATGTGGAACCACCTCCAAGAGATATATTTTGAATGAAAAAAGGCAAAGGGGAGAATATGCATTTAAAAAAGGAAGAAAATAATATGTGCGTATAATCGCTTGTGTATGCTGCTATCATGGAATGATACAGGAGCCTAGGAACACTGCCTACAGAGGAGCCAGGAGGCAGGGGATGGAGATGGAAGGGAAACGTTTTATTGTCTAGTCTTCTGTACATTTTTAATTTGGTATCCTGTGCAAGAATCATCTATTCCAAAAACTGTTAAATGAAAAGGATGAATAAAGTGAAATTTAACAAAATAAATCATACCAAAAACAAAATAGGGGCTTCAAAGGACTCTAGCCAAAGCAAAGAAAGCTCTGGGATCCTGACCCTCCGTTTCGTCACCTGTGGGGAGGAGGGAACAGCTGTGTGGCTGGCCCACCTCCACCTGGGAGGCTCGAGAGGGGCGAGACGTGTGCCCAGCCTCCACGGTGAGTGGCTGCACTCGGCACACGTGAGTCCCTCTGCTTGCCCGGATGTCCTCAAGGCCCCAGCCCACGGTGTCTGCAGAGGGTAGTAATGATGCTGAGGAGGGAGCTGATGAGGCACAGGAAACCCAGGCCCCCACCTACTAGTCTCCAGCCTGGTTGAGGCATTCAGCCCTGCAGAACCGCCAGAGAGCCGCGGTGGCCAGCAACACGCCCTCCTGGTCCTGTTGCTTCTCCCTCCATCTCCACCACCACACAACACACCCACGAAACACCACCAGCCCCTCCCACCCAGATGGAAGCATCCACCAGACTCTTCACAGAGGGAGGGTGCCTTGCTTAACCCCAAGGAGCAAAAGACTAAGAAAGGGGTTCTGGGCACCATGTTCTTGGGTCCCAGGACCCTCCAGTCAATGCACAGGAAAACAAGCTTCCTGCCACCTCACCAGCAGGGCAGTTGCGCCCCCAAAATGATGCCAGGCCTTTACTTTCACCACACTTCTCCTCGGATCTCACAGCCCCTTGAAAGTTGGAATTATCAGGAATCACCTTTTCCATTAAATTTTGGGGAGAATGAGGCTCAGAGAAGCAAAATGACTTTAGCTGACACTTCAGGCGACAGTGACCACCTCCAGACCGCCCAGCTCCCTGTCCTTCACTCTTCCCACACCACCATCGGGCTCCCAGAGCTCCCCCTTCTAAAGATGACCACCCCCAACATGTGCAGGCTTTATTGCTTCAGCAGCTTCCTGAAGCTCGGCCCTCCCCACCAGGGCCTGGGCAAGCTCAGCCTGACAAGTCGGGAACAAGCCAGCCCCCATCGTCTCTCCAGGGGGCCCGCACGCACACAGCCCAGAGAAGAGGGAGGCCTGACCAGTGTCAGCAGCTCCCAGTCCTGAAAGAAACGTCCGGGTCCTGCTCAGCGGCCAGCGACCTACCCCTTCTTCAGGTTTGTCACGTAAGCGCTCTGGAGTGCAGCTTCCAGGAAGTAGGTGAGTTCGTAGTCGACCGGGTGAGATCCTTTCAGGTGCCGGGATGTGGTGTTACTTGTGATCTGGGAAGGGGAACACAGAGAGAGCCGCTGTCTCTAAGTTCCGAGGCCGAGAGGCCAGGGCCAGGGTCAGCCCAGGCAGAGGTGACGGCCCCATCGCCACCCAAGCCCCCAGCCACCTTAGGGGCACGTAGGGCAATACTCAGACCAAACTCAACCTAACTTGCTTTAATTCAAAATAGGTCTAAAGCACTCTCCCTGTGCAAATGCTGCATGCCCATAACAGCCCTACAAGGCTGGTTTTCTCTGCACCTTATAGATGAGGAAATTGCGGCTCAGAAAGTGCCCGAGGAGACAAAGCTGGCCTGGGCCTGGACCTCAAACACTAGTCTGGCCAGCTACACATTCCAGGCTCTTTCTACTACTTATTGGTGCATTCTTTCAATACTCGAGCGCCTACCAGACGCCAGACATTGCACTGTCCCTGTCACATAACCATGTAACCTCAGAACAGCCCAACAGCTGACCCCTGGTTCGTGGGAAAGCTGAGGAACGATTGTTATTAACTGAGCTGTCGCTTAAGCCACAGCTCTGAGAGGGTCACCCAGCCCCACCGAGATGGGCCTGCCTTCACTATGCCACCTCCCTCTCTGATATGAGGGGAAAAAAAAAAATCAACGAGCCATCCACCTCTTTCAGAAACTGAAATAGGTTTTAGAGAGATTCTTAGTTCCTCAGAGGTTGGCGCTGGGTCTTAGGAGGGACACCCAGCTTTGCAGTGCACAGGGTGCACAGGGTTCTATGGCCTGCCCCCCCTTGACCTGAGATAACCAGCTATCGGGGCCCATTTGTCCACCCAGTGCCCCTGAGGCGCTGATTCCTGCCCTGGACACCATTCCAGCTCATCACCTTAATCCCCTTTTAAGAGTCCAAAACCCAGGCTTCTGACTGAATGGGTGACTTTCAATGTTTCATGAAAGCTTCCTCCAAACTATATGTAATTCAAACACGAAGAGCTCCTGAAACATTGCATGTGACCTTGGCAGAGGTCAACTCAAGTCTCCACGTGGACCTCTGCCAGGGAGTACACTCGAGTCCTGTTTCTGCTGAGCCGCCAATCACCTCTTTCCCACTGAAGTCCAGCCAAGCAGAGGGCCTCTAGGACGGCGACTCTCAACAGGGGGGCAATTTTGCCCCTGAGACATTTGGCATTATCTGGAGACACTTTTGGTTGTCACAGTTGGAGGGGGGTTGGCTGCTGGCAGCCCACAGGTAGAGGCTGGGAGTGCTGCTGGACATTCTACACAGGGCAGCAGAATCATCTGGCCCCAAACGTCAGAAGTCCTGAGGCTGAGAATCCTGCTCCACGGGAACTGACCTGGCATGAGGAGGACGCCTCCAAAAAGGTCCGTCACAAACAGGGGCTGGGTTGACATTCTGACATTTGCCAAAGCAGGTGAGGTTCAAATATCTCCTGAGTGCTGAGTCTCTCAGATCGTGCCCACCTCCTCTGTCTGGATGCCAATCCTGAATCTCCTCTGACAAGCCTGCCATCTAGTATCTACTAAACATCTACTAAACAGAAGGCTTAAGCACCACCCCAAGGTCACAAGTCATACAGGGTCCAAGCCCTGCCAACGCCACTTATGAACTGTCTGAGCTCCGGGAAGCTATTTAACTCTCCACACCTGAGTTTCCCCACCTACACGATGGGAATAACAATCGTAACCTGTTGCAGTTGGTTACTATTTGAAGGTTAAATTAGAGAACAACTTTGAGTCAAGTACTCAAAGTAGTGCCTGACATGAAAACAGGGACGCAGTAACTGCAAGTATCTTTGTTGAATATGGCTGCCTGTACCCCCCCATTTAACCAGGAGTCCCCAGAAGGGAAGAACTGGGGTAACATCACAGTATGCTGCTAACACCTGGAACTGCTGTCCTGTTGAGAGTTCGTTCAGGCCCCCCGAAGCACAAGCAGGGAGATAAGTAGGCCTGAGAATTTCCAGACCCCTGTGGCCAGCTCTGCCAGCCTCTGCAAGGCTTTAAGAATGGTCCTCCTCCCCGCTAAAGGGTCCAGTAGCGAGCTTGCAGTGCACCTGAGAGCTGGGAAGAGTGCCTACATGGACCGGCCTGACTGTACCCTTCCAAGGGAAGAGTAGTGGGCAAATGGCTTAATCTCTCTAAACGTCATGTATTAAACAGGGATGCATGTAACACCTACTTCAGAGAGCTGCTGTGAGGGGTAAACAAGTTAACGAACACAACAGGGCTGTCACATTTTTGGTCGTACAAGCTGAGCTCACCAAGGAGGTTGCCAGCCGCTCGCAGGTGGCGTGGACTCTTGTTTATTAAAACTCTTTTCTGGCAGTAGAGAGTCTCATGCTTACAGTATCAGGATACTATAATGAGTTTTCCAATGGATAAAGGAGAGCATCTTCAGGGCAGGTGGAGGGTCCTCTTTTCTAATTTGTATAAGCAGGACCTACAGTTTTAGTGGGGTGGGGGTGGGGTTGCATAGATACAGGTGCTCAACAGAGGGCAGTGATGACCAATGGGGCTATTATTTCCAGCTCACCTTCTCCAATTCCTGCAGGAACACCTGAGCGATCCAGGAGGCCCTCTCGAAACAGGTGATCACTTCCTCCTCCCTCTCGGTCAGGCGGTGGCGGGAAGCGATGGAGTTGGGGAGGCGTTCCAGGGAGAGGCCTGCGGGACGAGGGGAGCACCTCGGACCTGCCCTGCTCGGTGGGGGACGGGGGGCCCAACTCCAGGCCCCTCCCAGGGGCCCAGGGTGGGCTCATCCGAGGAGACTCTGGAGCAGCCAGTGGGAGGCAGAGGTCCTGGGAGGGGAAGGAGGGGGCTAAAGCAAGGATGGTATTAGCAGCGGTTGGGATCAAGGGGTGGACAGACAGCAGGCACCCATGCCCCACGTGGGGAACCACACTGGTGGCACCCCCATGCCCAAGTCCTGCCTGCTGGAAGCACTCCTGACCCCTCCTCCCCAGGCACTCACCATGTTTACATCATGGAGTGGTTATTTCCATCTAGCTCTTCTCTCCCCCAGTAGTTCAATGGGGGCAAAATGAGCCTGTTTGGACTGCCACAGTCCCTAGCACGTGCTAGATGACTTGATTACACAGCATTTATATGCACCCCTCCCGTGGAACCAGTTTCTACCTCACCTAAGTCAGGCGCTCGGGTCCTATGCGCCTGCAGTGGAATTTGCTGTTTTTGCGTCCCTGGCATCCATTTCCCATTCTTTCCACAGCAGCACCTCTCTTTCCCTTTGAGCACCCATTTGTGCAGCCTCGCTCAGCCCTGGGGCTCACAGGGCGAAGACCCCGCCCCACCTCAAAGGCAGGCACGTGATCCAGGCTAACTCATCATCAGGGCCACAGTGATTGGCTAAGGGTGTGCACGTGGCCTGGTTTGTGCCGAGAAGACCCAATCCCAGAATTCTTACCCCTTCCACTGGGCTTGTTAAGCTGCTGAGAGGCCAGCCTGGAAATGTTAGGGAAAGGCTGCCTTAAAATGAAGCTACATAACGTGAATGTCATTAACATGATTGTACACTTGAAAATGGTTAAGGTGGTGTATTTTATGTTTTGTGTTTTTTACCAAAATTTTAAAAATTTTAAATATAAAAGCATAGCTCTAAAGCAAAAAAAAACAAACCCCGAAACTATAAGAAACTAAGAAGGGAAAGCTGTAAAGGGAAACAACTATATTTATGTCTGGGTTTTTGGTCTTTTGCTTTTTTTTTTTTTGAGACAGGAAAAAGATTGAATAAACTCAGTCATGAAAAAAAACAAAGTCTACACAGAACAGAGATGAGACTTGATGGAAAAGGGCAGATTCCTAAAGACACTGTTTGAACACTTGCCTGAAGCACTACCCCCTGAAACTTTCCAGTACATGCACCAATAACCCCCTTCCCCCATTTTCTCAGGGAGGGGTGGAGTCAAAGTCCACTTAAATTGTGTTGCTGTCACGTGCAACTCACAGTCCTGACTAGAGAGCACTGTCCTAGACTGCGGTTCTCGGTGGGCAGAACCCAGATCCTTCTCACCTTTGTGCCCACATGGTACTTTATATGTAGTAGGTGCTCAAGGTGAAGTGACTGAAGGAAGGTCCAAGAAGAGAATCCTCAACTCTCTCCTGCCCTTTGGCCCCAATATCCAACTGATGACCAAGCCCTTAACATTTCAAGCCCCCCCTCCCCTTCCCTTCTCTTATCTCCTTATTTTAGGCTTTATCTCTTGAGTGGATGACCACCTTGGCCTCCTAGCTGGCCTCCCTGCCTCCAGTCTCACTCTCATCCATCCTGCTCAAGGATCCCAGGGTGATCCTTCTAAAACTCCACTGCTTAAAACCCTCCACTGGGGTCCCCACTGCTGCAGGGTGAGGTCCAAACTCCTGACATTCCATACCATGCCCTCCAAGATCCATCCCTGTCACCTCCCCAGCCTTGTCTCTCATCATGTTACACATCAAATGTTTGTGTCCCCTTGAAAGTCATATGTTGAAAACCTAATGCCCAAGGTGATGGTATTAGGAGGCGGGGCCTTGGGCAGGTGATTATGTCCTGAGGGTGGAGCCCTCATGATAGGGATTAGTGTCCTTATAAAAGAGACCCCAGAGAGCCCCTTCCATCATGGGAGTACACAGCAAGAAGTTGGCAGCCTGCAACCTGGAAGAGGGCTCTCACCAGAACCTGACCGTGCTGGTGCCTTGATCTCAGACTCCCAGCCTCCAGGACTGTGAGAAATAAGTCTCTGTTGGGTATAAGCCACCCAATCTGTGGTGCTTTGTTCTAGCAGCCTGAGCTGACTATGACACCATACCTGCTGCATCCACGCCCAGCCTCCTGCTCCCACTGTGCTCGGGTTGCGCCTCTTGCCTGGAATGCACCCTCCACCCCACCCCCCAGAGGCCACCCAAAATTACAGCTCACCTTCTGCCACTGAGTGCCCCCTCCTCTAGGGAGCCCCCCCAGTACACCCTGGTATAACCAACCATTCTCTCCTTGGGCCCTGATCTACACTTTACGTATTCCTGCCCCACCATTTTGTTATACTTATTTGTTCAAGTGTTTGCTTGGCCAGACTATAGGCTCCTTAAAGGCACCAACCTTAACACGTTCACCTTTCTATAACCTGCCACACAGTAGGCGCTCAGCAAGCACTGGCTGGCTGAAGAAACGACAAGCCTGGTGGTGTCTGACAAAGTACAAAGTACTCTACAAACACAAGGTAAAGATACTGCTGTCCTTGGCTAGATTCCCAACTCATATGGTTTCAGTGACCTTGCCCTCTGCCAGACTGGGGTGTGAATGGGTCCGAAGGTCGGGATGCCTCGGCCTGGGGAAAGGTGGACACAGACCGCGAAGGCCCTTGCTCAACACAAAGACTCAGTTACGCGGGTCACCAAGTGTCAACGTGCCTCCTGCCAAATGACTCACGACCCGGAAAGGACTAAGGGGGAGGAGGAACAGAGGGCACACTGGAGAAGACGTGGCAAGAAGGCAGGAGAAGGCTGGTCCCCTCGGCTCACTGCCGGCACTGGCCCAGCCACTCCTCTCCAGACCCACGGCCCCTGTGTACCCTACAGGACAGTGGGACATAGAAACTGTTCAGGGCCTGGCCTGGAAGCCAAGTGGAAATGGCAGGAGGGCAGAGCCAACTCCAGAAGACACAGAGAGGGTCTCTTTTAACACATCCTTGTGCTTCCCCCCCCCCCACCCGCCCGAGATGTGCTGCTGTCTGGGTTCCCTCCTGCCCCACCTCTGGGCCCAGAACTGGGATGGACCAGGTTCAGGCTGCCAGTCCCAAGCCTCCAGTGGGCTGGCCATGGCAAAGCGGTGAATTCAGCAGTCTGTGGGGCCGCCACATTCCCCGTGCTCCATTTGTTCCTTCTGCTCCCAGCAGGGGCCTCTCCACCAGGCTTCTCTGAGAATTCTAAACCCCATCCTCCTTGAAAGCTCACAGCACACCACCTTTTCTCTGAAGGCTTCTTAAGTCTCCCGCCTTCAGAGCCAGCAGCACGTTTTAGCTGCGCCTCCTCTGCGTATGCCTTTCCCCTACATGGTGACCACCCTCTCTGCCCATTTCTGGTTGATCTTTGCACCCAGCGAGAGCAAGGCCTGGGGCTTAGTGAGTGGATGGACACACAGACGAACTCATGCCGAGTGTAGAGGCCGATGGCGTTTCTCCCTCTCCATCTAAAAAATGGTTCTTGTGGAATTCATAAACCGTGGCGTATTTATACAATGGAATACTACTCAGAAATAAAGAAAAGGACACACTCTTGATACATACAACACGGGTGAATCTCTCAGAACTTATATTGTGCAGAAGAAGCTACATATCAAAAAGTACAAGCCATATGATTTCAGTTATATGACATTCAAAACAAGGGCAAAATTATAATCTATATTAACAGAAACCAACCAGTCATTGCCTGGGGTGGGTCTGGGGAGGGGATCAATTGGCAAAGGACCTGAGGGAATTTTCTGGGGAGATGGAAATGTTGTCTTTATTGCGGTGTTGGTTACATGGGTATCTATACTTGACAAACTCATCAAATTACACATTTAAGATCTATGTACTGTGTAAAAATATATCTAAAAATAATAAATATATTCCTTTTTGAAAGGAAGCAATTATGATTCCAGAGGACTAATGAAGATCAAAGTAAACGGGCTACAGTCACTGAGGTAGTGGTCTGTGAAAAAATTTCTAACATGTAGCAGACCAAAAAGCTTCCTGGAGCTGGCAACAGCTCTTCCTAGTGAGGGTCACAGCCCAGTCAGCCCAGTTCTGCCCATAAAAAGAGGCTTCTTTGTCCGCCTGCCAGTGCAGGGGACATGGGTTTGAGCTCTTGTCCGGGAAGATCCCACATGTCGCGGAGCAACTAAGCCCGTGCGCCGTAACTACTGAGCCTGCGCTCTAGAGCCCACGAGCCACAATTACTGAAGCCCACGTGCCACAACTACTGAAGCCTGTGCGCCTAGAGCCTGTGCTCTGCAACAAGAGAAGCCACTGCAATGAGAAGCCCGTGCACCGCAACGAAGAGTAGCAGCCAAAAGTAAATAAATTTATAAAAAAAAAAAAAAAAAGAGGTTTCTTTGCCTTACATTTGCTCTTTGAGTCATATGATGGGCCATTTTCCTGTCACAAACATCTGACGGGAAATCTACTGGGGATTCCAACCCTCGGGTTCCTTCATCCTCTGCCCTGTGTGTTTCTGCACACGTGGCCAGACCACAACACTAGCTCCAAGATGGAGACGGGCTGCTTCTGAGCCCGCCCCCAAAGGATCCCAGTGGATCCCAGCCCTGTTGAGCGGGCAGGAAGCCAGAGGCTGTCAGGAAGCACGGGCACTGCCTCCTGATTCCCACTGGCAGAGGGGCCTTTATGTGAAAACACCCAGTCGTGCGAGCCAGGGGAGGTCCCCTTTCAAGGGGAGCGCTTGCTTTTCCATTAACTTTGAACTTTCGGTTTGGAGGCAAACTGACCCTGGCACAGCTCAGCACCCAGGCTGGTCCGGGCCTCAGCGGTCTCAGTGACTCATCACATCCCAAACAGCAGCCCTTCCAAGAGGCCCCGCCCTTGGAGCCCTGGGCACTGGATGCGGAGATGGAGAGCACGATGCCTCCCCTGTGATGGAACTTTCCAGATGGGTGGACCCCCGCCCTCCTGCCTACCCAGCTGGTCCAAAAGCACAGGGCACCCGAGAGGCGTAGGCCCTGTGGGGGTGGAGGATGGGGGGGAGGAAGAAATGCAAGTCATTGCTTCAGCCTTCAGGGAGGAAGCCTCAAGGCCGGGTTGGGAAGAGAGCCCTGATAAATCACACTCAAAAGTGGGCAACTGTGGGCATATAAAATGGCACAGCTGCTGTGGAGGACAGGCTGCCATTCCTCAGAAGATTAAAACCAGAATTACCATACGATCCAACAACTCCACTTCTGGGTATATATGCAAAAGAATTGAAAAGAGGGCCTAGAAGAGACACGTGTACTACACCCATGATCAGAGCAGCGTTATTCACAGCAGCAAAAAGGTAGAAGCAACTCAAGGGTCCACTGATGGATGAATAAAGAAAATGTAGGATAGGACTTCCCTCGTGGCACAGTGGTTAAGAATCCGCCTGCCAATGCAGGAGACATGGGATCAATTCCCTGGTCCGGGAAGATCCCACATGCCGCGGAGCAACTAAGCCTGTGCACCGCAACTACTGAGCCCGCGTGCTTACAGCCTGTGCTCCACAACAAGAGAAGCCACCACAATGAGAAGCCTGCTTACCACAATGAAGAGTAGCCCCCGCTCACCGCAACTAGAGAAAGCCCACGCGCGGCAACCAAGACCCAATGCAACGCAAAAAAAAGAAACCATTATTTTTTTTTTAATTGTAGTATATACACACAATGGACTATTATTCAGCCTTAAAAAAGAAGGAAATCCTACCATATGCAACAACATGGATGAACCTTAAGGACATTATGCTGAGTGGAATAAACCAATCACAAAAGACAAAGTCTGTATGATTCCACTTCTGTGAGGTACCTAGAGTAGTCAAGCTCATAGAGACAGAAGATAGCATGGTGACTGCCAGGGGCTGGGGGAGGAGAATGGAAAACTGTTTACTGGGTGCAGTTTCAATTTTGCAAAATAAAGTGTTCTGGGGATTGGCTGCACAACAACATGAATGTACTTAACACTACTGAACTGTACACTTAAAATTTTTTAGGATAATAATTTTGTTATGCAGCTAAAAAATTCTTAATGGTTAAGATGCTAAATTTTTTTTTTTTTTTTTTTTTTTGCGGTACGCGGGCCTCTCACTGTTGTGGCCTCTCCCGTTGCGGAGCACAGGCTCTGGACGCGCAGGCTCAGTGGCCATGGCTCATGGGCCCAGCCGCTCCGTGGCATGTGGGATCTTCCTCAACCGGGACACGAACCCATGTCCCCTGCGTCAGCAGGTGAACTCTCAACCACTGCGCCACCAGGGAAGCCCAAGATGCTAAATTTTATGTTACATTTTACCAATTGAAAAAAAAAAAGCAGACAATTTGACTCCTTGTATCAAAGTTTCTGAAAAGTGTACACATTTCAATCCAGTAACTCTACTTCTAGAAATTTATCCTTAAAAAAATAATGTATGCAAAAAATGCAAAAGTTGAGCTTCAAGGATATCCAGTGCAGTATTGTTTATAATGGCAAAAAAAAAAAAAAAAAAGAGATTTAACCTACAGGTTCAATAACAGGAGACAAGTTTGCTAAACTACAATAGATTCTTACAATGAAATGCTATAAAGCTATTTTATGTAGTGATGTAGATGTATACTAGAAACTATTTTGTAAAATATTAACTTTAGAAAACAAGTGTATAAAATATATGATTGTATGAACTTATTTTCGTTTAAAACATAAAAACCTATAGGAAAAAAGACTGGAAGGATATACCTCAAAATGTTTAGAGAGATCTCAGTCTCAGTTTCCCCAAAGACAAAATAAGATCACTAACAATGCCCACCTCATAGGGTAGCTGTGAAAATTAAATTAGATGGGTCTTACACTCTCAGAAAACGTTTCAAGTGATGCTCAAAATGACCTCTCATGTAGGGGTTTAGCCTTTCCCTAGAATGACAAATGAGAAATCTAATTCAGGGAGAAGATACTCCTTCTAACACCCCTCAGCTCAAAGTGCTAACTAGATCCAGGTCTTCTGGCTTCAACACCGTCCGCTCTCTCGGCCCAGACTCCACGCATCTTTCCTTACCCTCGGTAACCCACCAGGGGTTCCCACATCTCAGGCTTCTGGCCAGCGCACGGGGGCCTGCCTTTCCCATGTGTATCCAACGGCTGAATTATAGCTGTCTAACCTGGCAGGAATGGGCCCTAGTGTTGGTGCTGGTTTCTCAAATACACCCCCCAAAACCCTGTCCATACTCCACACCTCCACCAACTACTCTCTGGGGTGACCTCCAACGATGGAGGAAAGGCCTGCCAGGAGAAGATGTGGGGAGACCACTCCAACTCCCCGTGGTCTCCCTCCATGAGTCCACTTGCCCTCCTGCCCTGTTTCGTATCTCACAGTCCAGGCAGAACCTCAATGAAGGCTTGGTAAGCACACAATGAACACACCCAGCCTCCTTCCAAGACACCCTCATCTGCTCACTCCTCTCCACCTGGAGGCCAGCCTCTCACTCCATGGACCACAGTCTGTGGCCAGGGCAGCAGCACCAAAAGTGCTGACCTGCTTCCCCACAAGGCAGACGGCCCACGCCCCTTTGAGAAGGAAGCCAAAATAAACAGTTAATTCCTGCCATACCAGGACTAAAAAAAACCCCAAACCAATATCCCACCATGTCCTGCCCCAGGAGCAGCCTGGTGTTCTTTTATTTTTGAAAGTTTTACTAAAGCCATAAAATCCCAGGTGAGAGCAGAGGAGCTGGGGGTTTCAGAGGCTGAAAGAACAGAAAAAAAGAAAAAAAAAAACCTTGAGGGGTGAGGAGAAGAGAATTTGCAGATCATAATTCTCACAGCTGCCTAATGTTTTTTACATTTTTACTTTTCACAGCACCTTCACAATTGAGCATCTCACTGCAGTATTTTGGGTGAACCGGGGGCATTTTCCTTCATAGCCAGGCAGGTCTTCTATCGGTGAGCCAGCAGGCAAGCCTGCCCAGAGTGGCCTCGCTGGTGCTGGGCCGTGAACAAGCGGCAAAGGGGTTTGCTAGGCTGAAACACAGGGCAGCATTGGTTTTCAAGGGGTCCACAGACACAGCAAGCCCCAAATTAGACAGCAACGACTCAGTCTTTAGGGCTCAGGGCAGGACTCATGGCTGGAGAGATGGGGGGTCATTCCCCACATCATTACCACATTGAGCGAGCACCAGAGAAAGGAAAGCAACACAGGCCGGAGGAGAGAAGGAAGCCGTTCGCCACAGAAAGGCCCTCTGAGAGGCGGACAATGACACTGGTGTTTTTGGGGGCTGAAATGGGTAAGGCTTGAGATGTCGAAAGAACAGTCCCTGAAGCATCCTGCACGTCCGTCAAAGCTGGGGCTACCCCTTAGGACTCAAACCAACACAATAGAGGACAGTTTGTCACCTGGATCTACAACGGCTTTGCCTCGTCTAGGGCCCAGAGCGCTCTGCTCCAGATGGACCCAGACAGCATGCTGACCAACAGGTGAGCTAACTTTACGGGAAACAGGCTGGGCCACACTTCATGGTATGGCTACCTAAGGGCAAAGTTCTGGAACACCAGCAAAAGGGAGACCCTGAGCCTTCCTGCTGGGCTCTCAATGCCCCCTCATTTCCCAGTCCTCCCATGCACAACCTCTCTTAGCTCCAAAAAGGTAAGACAACACCCCGCTCCAAACAAGCCACCTCCATCTCCCAGGGGCCTCCCTCTGGATTTTCCTTTACCTGGAAGGCACCTCTTCCACTCATCAGCAGCTGACTCCTCCTGAAGTTCAGCCTCACCTCCCAGCTCACATGGGAAGGCCCCACAGCTAGCTGGGTCTCACTCACTTCCCTCTCTGGAACAGAGTGTGTCAGTCAAACAAGTACTCCCTGGGCATCAGGGACGAGCCCCAAAGCCAGAATCAGAGAGAGCCAGGTTCAAATCCTCACCTGGTCACTACCGGTGTAACCCGAGGAGAGTCAATTCTGCCTGAGCTCTGGGGTTCTGTCCTCCATACCTTTCACCTACTTTGGTAACAGCACCCTGATTTTCCTTCGAGGAACCATTCCTCCAACTCAGTCCACAAGATTCAAGTGGGGAAATCCCACCCCGGGCACCAAACCAGCCACCTAAATGCCGGTCACTGAAACTGGTTCCAGGGTGGGCATGAGACCAAACCAGGTCAACGAGAACCTTCCCCAAGGCTTTCTCTCCTCCTGAGGTTGTGAGTTTAGGCTGCAGGACCACGTAAACCTGGAGCTGTCGAGAAAGACCACAACACGTGGAGTCCCTGGATTCAGCTATGTTTGATGCTATCTGCCCCCAATGACTTACTACTTACATAGGCCCATACGTTTTCAGTCCCTCCCCCTTTTGGTTGTTGCTTTTCCAGCTAGCTGGGGTTGCATTTTTGTCATTACAACCGTAAGTCTGATTATACAGAAACCAATCCCTAGAAGCATGATGTCAGAGGAACAAGTCGTGAAAGGCAGGACTGGCTGAGCTGGGGTCAGGCATGGGAGGAAAGGCAGGACGGGCTGAGCTGGGGTCAGGTATGGGAGGAAATGCAGGACTGGCTGAGCTGGGGTCAGGTATGGGAGGAAATGCAGGACTGGCTGAGCTGGGGTCAGGTATGGGAGGAAAGGCAGGACTGGCTGAGCTGGGGTCAGGCATGGGAGGAAATGCAGGACTGGCTGAGCTGGGGTCAGGCATGGGAGGAAATGCAGGACTGGCTGAGCTGGGGTCAGGTATGGGAGGAAAGGCAGGACTGGCTGAGCTGGGGTCAGGTATGGGAGGAAAGGCAGGACTGGCTGAGCTGGGGTCAGGTATGGGAGGAAAGGCAGGACTGGCTGAGCTGGGGTCAGGTATGGGAGGAAAGGCAGGACTGGCTGAGCTGGGGTCAGGTATGGGAGGAAATGCAGGACTGGCTGAGCTGGGGTCAGGTATGGGAGGAAATGCAGGACTGGCTGAGCTGGGGTCAGGTATGGGAGGAAATGCAGGACTGGCTGAGCTGGGGTCAGGTATGGGAGGAAATGCAGGACTGGCTGAGCTGGGGTCAGGTATGGGAGGAAATGCAGGACTGGCTGAGCTGGGGTCAGGCATGGGAGGAAATGCAGGACTGGCTGAGCTGGGGTCAGGCATGGGAGGAAATGCAGGACTGGCTGAGCTGGGGTCAGGTATAGGAGGAAATGCAGGACTGGCTGAGCTGGGGTCAGGCATGGGAGTGAGGATTGTGCCACTTCTCAGCTAAGAAACTGGAATTCCAGATACAAGGCGGCAGCAATGCCAGTTGAAATGCAGCCTATTTGGTCTTGAGGCGAGACCTTGGGCCACGAAGGCTGGAGCTTTAGGCTGTCTGGTAGAACACTGCAGGGTAACTAGCCTGTGCTGGGGCCCACAGTGAGGCCTACAGGAAGGGGCAAGCTGCGCTCCCGGCAGCCGTTCGGAATGACACAGCTTTGCAAACAGGCCCTTTTTGCCTGTGGACAAAAATAGAGACGGCTGAGAATCAAATCAGACAATCGGAGTTGGCAGTTCTCTGCTCCTGCTGAAGGTAGTGCTGGAAGGGGCAGGAAAACCGGACCCCATCAGGAGCTAAGGCTGCGGCCTGGGAAAGGCCTGATTCCTCCAGGACCCCCCAAAGAACCCTGATGTGGGTCTAACCTTGCTAGAGTCCCCCATGTCCCCAGGGCCCACTTAGGGCCCCCTCTGGGCTACCCTGAGGGGCAGAATGACAGTGCCCAAAGGCATCATCCATCCTGGCCAGCCCCCAGGCTCTGCAGTAAGTGTCAGGACCCTACCTCTCCTTTCTCAGGGCTTCTGGACGTCCCATACCCTCCTCTGTCTGTGCGAATGCATCTCGGAGGTAACCCCTCTGGAGGGGTCCTCTGTCATAGGCAGGACTCAGGCTTCGGAGACAACCACTGGCCACCAGCCCAAGCTCTGCTATTCACAGGCTGCACGATCGTGGACAAGCCTCAGTTTTTCCATCCATAAGTGGGCATATAACAACTCCCTCCCATTCTACAGAGATCAATTGAAAGTTAACCCACCAGCCCACAAATATCAATATCTATTAAACAAGAGTTCCAGGGCCGTGTTTCTCAAACTGTAAGGTGAATACATGTCACCTGGGAATGCTGTTAAAACGTAAATTCTGATTCAGTACTTCTGGTGAGGGGCCTGAGAATCTACATTTCTAGACTCCTGGGTGGCGCACATGTGATAATCCCACACCCTTACCACGCCCACACCCTCGACAATCATACGCTCAGGTTCCAGAGGGGAAGGGTCCACACCTCAGGTTTCTGGGTACACCATCGAAGTCAGGTACACCAGAGGAGCTTGGAAGACTGGGGGAGAAGGGACCAAATGGGGGATTGTGCTAGGCAGGGTAAGGGCCCTCAGCCCTGCCAGGGCCGGCAAGTGACTTGGGAGCAGCCGGCCACAGTACAGGCCAGACCCATTAACCTGGCAGCCAGGAGGAGCTAGAGGCAGGACCTAGGGAGAGGGAGTTCTTCCTCCAAAGCCAGAGGCCCCAACAGGGCCCAGCCCACCTCCCGGAGGCCAAAATGAGGCCCTAAAAATCCAGGCCTCCGCTCCTGGCAGGACCAGGTCAGTCTGAGCCCAGTTGTGAAGTTGGGGGACAGTTCGCTCAGACAGGGAAGTGAAGCTATTTTATTTTTCTATCTTAGTGAAAAATCTGTGGTGTTCATACTGTTTCTAAACAAACTTGACATGAACAATAACCTTTTTCCCCTTGGAGAAGTTGGAGGGTCATATATCACCCACCTCCCCACCAAGCAATACATACATATGTGCACGTAATGTTTCTGCACTTCAAGCAAGAGAAACCCACGACTGCTTCAACTGCCCCCTTCTCTCAAGCTCCTGGGACAGTGTCTGAAGCCCTCCCTGGGAATCAGAAAGCATCTTCTGGTCTAATCCATGTCCCCTTGACTTCAGAGCAAGGCCAAGTCCTTGTGAGTGACCTGCCAGAGGACACCCTGCCTAGTCCCTCTGCTCTGAAGGGGAAAGCAGGTGCACTGAGTATGTCTTTTGTGGGTGAAGAGACCCAGAGCCCGCTCTTGAGACACCCATACACACGCCCCCACTGAGCCTCCAGGCCTGGCTGCTCAGGCCCCTCCCACCATGACACACTGCCCCGCCCTCCTCCCGCCAACCAGGTGTGCCTGAGAACTCAACTCCCTGCCCCACTGGAAGATACCAAGTGGAACCATGGAGCGGAATACGATGCAAGATGATAAATGAGCTGACATGTAATGGCCTAGCCAGGCCGAGTCCTGTGGAGAAGGCACATCAGGCTCCCGCAGGAGGCTGCCTGGCATCTGACAGCCTGAAAAGAGGCAGCCTGGTGGCAGGCACTCTGGTTCACACACAAACCAACTGACATTTCACTTGCACCGGCCTCAGTTTTCTCATCTGTAACCTGAGAATTGGCCTAGATCATTTCTATGCTTCCTTTCAGTCTAGAATTCTGAGCAGCCCCATCAAGGGGTGTTTACAAGCTCTGGCTGCCTGGGTTCAAATCCTGGCTCTGCCAATGCCAGTGAAATCCACAAGAGTCCCTTCACCTCTCTACTCGTAACTCCTGGGCTGTAACATGGGACTGAAGAGAACACCTGCTCAGGGAGGGGGGTTACTGTGTGGATTGAATGAGGGCACACCTGGCATGGAGTGTTTAATAAATATATATTATTATTCTGTGAACTCTGTGGCATACTGCTGCCACCATTCTTATGATGGCCTGAATGTTTGTGTCCCCTCAAGTTCACATGTTGTAGCTTTAACCCGAAATGTGACGGTATTTGGAGGTGGTGCCTTTGGAAGGTAATTAGGGTTAGATGAGGTCATGAGGGTGGGGACTTCACGATGGGATTAGTGGCTTTATGAGAAGGCCAAGAGAGAGGGATCTCTCCATGAGCACCCATGGAGGAAAGGTCACGTGAGGACATAGCAAGAAGGTGGCCATCTGCAACCCAAGGAGAGAGGCCTCACCAGACACCAACACTGCTGGTACATGGATCTTGGGTTTCCCAGCCTCTAGAACTGTGAGAAATAAATTCCTATTGTTTAAGCCACCCAGTCTATGATATTTTGTTATGGCAACCTAGCAGACTAAGACAAGCCCCATGCTCAAAAGTGAAGTCAGGACCAATGACCAGCCATCCCCATCCCCTACTCTCTGCACTGGGAGCCACACCCGGTCCCGCCAAACCCAGGAAAATCACCACCATGCACACCCTGGAGGCCACGTGCACAGTCTCGAGCACACGCAGGGTCAGAAGAACCTCAGCATGCTGAGCAGCAGGGCGCAGGCATTGCGACAGGACGGGGAGGACGGGCAGAGAGGAGGCAAGCAAGGGGGAAGCCTAGTGCAGTCAGTGGGGGGCGGGGAGTCAGTACAGCCCATGACCGAGCAGCCCACGCCAGGGACACCCAGCTCCTTACCTCCCCTGCAGCACCTGTGACCACCGGGCCTGTGTTCCCCCAAGAAGCTGGAGGCGTGCTGGAAAGAGTAGAGAGCAGGAGACAGGGAGCAGTAGGTACCGAGCCAGGTCTACAGGAAAAAGTGCCGGAAAGGAGCCCTAAGAAAGGGTGTTAGGTTCGGGAGTCCATGGCATAAGTGGTTTCCAAGAGGCCAGAAAGACCCAAATGCCAAATGAAGATCACCCCCAAGACCAGCCTGTACCGGGGGCACAGAGCAGGGGATGAGAGAGCAAAGGGAGAAGACCCCACACACTGGACTGTCCCAGATGGGCACCTGCCTCCCACAGGCTGGCACCAGGTCTGTCTGGGGGAAGATCTCGGCAGATTTCCTGGGATTGTGTGAACAGTCTCTCAATGGGGAAAGGGACCCAGGGACCCACAGGTGGACAAACAGCTCTCAAGAAGCCCCATCGGCCATGGTTAAAGGAGGCTGTGCCCTGCACAGATGTCATAGTCAATCTCCCAGGACCCAAAGGACACAGAGGCGTGGGACTGGGGACTCATAGTGCAAGGCCAATGTCAGAGAGTGGAGGTTCCAATCCTGGATCCACCACAAATCTCTGGGTGACTCCAGGTAAGGTACATCCCCTCTCTGGGCCTCAGTTTCCCTGTATATAAGATGGGAGAATGTCCCCATCTCTAAGAGAAAAGAAGGTGACAAATACTTTACCAATGCCAGACACCAAATCCCCACAGGGTCACACGTGTTTCTAGACTTTTCTCTGGGGGTTGGTTTGTGCTGGAATAAAGAGATGATCAAACATCCAAGATTCCTGGCAACAGTGTGGACAGAGGGGCTCCTGGGACCTCACTGCCGCCAAGAGCCACCACTCAGGCTCTGTGATCCCAGGATTCAAGGAGCCAGGGAAGGTGGTGCCTGAAGCACGAAGTCTGGGGGAGGGCTTTTACTGCCATGTAACACCTTCAGGGTCAGTTCAAGGGCACTCTTTCCCCAGGTGGGCATCCACAGCACACGTGATGAAATTCCTACATCACTGACCCTGTGTGCCTGGCTCCCCACCACAGCATCACTCGCCCTGGGAACTGGCTCTGACCTGCCCATCACAGGACCCAGCATTGCCTCCCTGGGCGGCTCACTGCAGGTGCCCAGCAAATACCTGAGGAGAGCCAGGCTGCTCTGTGCCATGGAGCACCTGATCGGTAGCCAACGCCAGTCCCTAGTGCCACTCTAACAATGGGTGGCACGCTTTTAAAGCCTTTCTCACCCTGGTTACACAACTGATTCCTCTCGTTCATGGTAACCCTGTGAGGGTAGGTATTTCGACCCTGTCTTTCAGGTAAAGCCACTGAGGCCAAGAAAGGTGAAGAGCTATATGCCCAAGGGCACACAGTCAGGTGACTATCTGTCGACAGAGCCAGGGCAGGAACCTGAGTTTTCTGACCTGACATCCGGCCCAGCGCCTGCCATCAGCCGGCATGTACTGATGTGGTTGGTTACCCCGGCATCCACCCGGCTGGTCAGTGCCTGGGCACTCCCGGGGGTTAAGTACCTTAAACGCTGCCCTGCAGGCCCACCCTCAACACAGCACTGCTGCACTGCAGCTGCCACCCGCTCCCGGCACATGGGGGCCAGAGTGTAACGAGCTGCGCACAGTGGTGGGGAGACCCGGCCGGTGCTCACACCTACCTTTGATGACAAAGGCCTCCGCCAGCAGCCGCATCTGATACAGGGGCTTATTCTCCATGGACATGTCATCAATCCCGGCCCGTGCGTACATGCTGATGGCATCTCGGTACGAGCCCTCCACGTAATGCAGCTTGCCCAGGATCAGCATGGCCTCACACATGTACTGCGGCTGAAAGGCCAAGGACCACATCAGCAGGGTCCTGCCCCAGAGACGCCGGCCCCACCCTCACCGGGGACCTGAGAATGAACGCTCTCCTCACCGAGCCATGAGGGTTTGCCTACGATCCTGCTCAGAACTCCCCTCCTCTTCCAGGAAGCCTTCCCGACCCTCAGACACATGTGGACAGCTCCCCTCTCTGCACACCTGCAGTCCGTGGCCTATGCTGTGGCTCTTAGTGACATTCTTATGACTCCCTAATTGCTTCATGTGCGTGTACCTTATGCCCCCAACTAGACTGCAGGCAGCTTGCAGACTGGCCCTGACTCCTCTCTCCTGAAGCTCCCAGAAGCTTTGGCCCACCAGTGGGCAGTCAGGGGCCCAGCCAAGTTTTGCGGGGCCTAAAGCTTATATAACTGGGGGGCTCCTCTATATATGCACATATGTACAAATATATAACTAGGTGAAAGGCCTTGGAAAGAGTCCTGCAGGTGAGGCAGCTGAAGCCCGCACTCAAAGCAGCAGAACCCCTGCGGGGAGACGGCCACCCACAGCAGCAGCACGGACAGAAGACAGGAGGAGAGTGAAGGCCCGCGAGACCACTGCCCTCATCTTATCAGAATCAAGTGCCTGCATTCAAACCGCTTTTCCTTCCCCTACTTGACCAAGTGCCGCTTACGCCCAAATCTCCACCCCATACAAGGACTCTTAGGGCCTCCCTCAGAGCCCAAGGACGTGTGGTCAGCCCTGCCTGAGAGTCCTGGCCTTGGACGCGGGCCCAGAGCTCCCACCTTCTGAGGCCACTCCACTTCCATGTCTGTGCTCAGCCGACCCACCACCCTCTTGGCCAGGCTCTGGGCGCCACCCCTGCCACACAGCATCAATTCTGTCCACAGAGCTCCCAGGAGATGCAGCGTTGGTCAGCACCCCGGCCTCTGTCACCAACAGGAAGGTGTTGCCCCTGACTCCCTGCAGGGAGAGCAGAGTCTGGGGAACCTGTGACCCCAGGGGAGGCGTCCACCACTCCTCGCCATCTACTGCCCTCTCAGAAGCCAACGAAGAGACATGGAACATGGCAAAGCCAAATTCTCCTTCCTCACTGATCTTTGGTTTTTGTAAATACACGTTCTTCCTTTGCTCACACAAGCCCCCATCTAGAAGAGCCTTCCCTTCCCCTCGGTCTATCCAGATCCTCCTCTATCCTTCGGAGACTTGCTCAGGCCCACCTCCTCCTAGAAGCCTCCCTGACTACCAGACAGCTCCCTTCTGCTGACCTCCTACAACGTCTCTCCCAAGTGGACCCACTGGACCTCTGCATGCCTGACCTGTTGACTAGTGATTAACTCTCAAAGGCTGAATTTTTCAAGGGGACTTGCTAGTCTCCCCAGACAGGCTGCCTACACCCTGGGCCAGGGCCACATATCACACACCCCCAGAGGCATGTGGCCCACAGTCCCTCAAGCTGAGCAAAAGGTCTGCCATCCCTGCTCCCCTGGTCTCAAGCCACAGGCACATTTCCTCCCTGCTCTGGGCTGGTTTTCCCCATTGCTGAGGGTGAGAAAATAACAGCCACCCCTCAACTCCCAGCACAGCAATGCCAAGAGCATTAATAGGGCAAAGTCCAGAAAACAGCTTTGAACTTTTCTTTAGAAAG
Source organism: Orcinus orca (assembly GCF_937001465.1). Classification (NCBI taxonomy): domain Eukaryota; kingdom Metazoa; phylum Chordata; class Mammalia; order Artiodactyla; family Delphinidae; genus Orcinus; species Orcinus orca. The sequence goes on from NC_064571.1 coordinate 53,336,073, forward strand.
GAGCTAGATAAACACAGGCCATGAGTAATTATTATTATTATCCTGTCCTACTATAAAGGGGGAAAAGGGCAGCGAAGCTCAGGACACGTTTCAGGGCAAGATGACAGGGTGTAGCTCAGAGTGGTTCCTGGTGGATCAAAGACAGTTGACAACAGAGCTTCCACCAAGCTGGCAGAAAATTAAGGACAATGTGGTGAATGTTTCTAAAGCTGAAGTTATACTATTTAAAACGTTACCCTTAATTCTTAAGCACATCTGTCTTGTGTTTCAGTGTTGTTTTTCTTTTATGGAGTGATGGTTATAGAAGATGGTATGGTTTTGCTGTTGTGTTTTGGGGCTTTTTTAATGTCCTTACTTGGCAGAATGAAAAGTTGGCTACACTCAGCAGAACCCATGCCTCTGAATTTGAACCTGGCCTGTCAATCCAACAGTCAGGGAACCACAGAGCCCAGGCCCTGTGGAAGGATGCTATGTAGGAAGTCACTGGGTCTGGGGAATAGTCCCTCTGCTGGGTGGGTCAGGCGTGTCACCTAGTCTTTTTGTGCCTCAATGTCTCTGTCAATAAATAGGGAAGAATGACCTTACGTGGATACCCAGGTAAGAGGAAGAAGAGATGAGGAAATACTTCACAGATGCAAAATGAGACCTGAAAAAGCAGGAGTGGCAGCATCACCACCAACGTTAGCTCAGGTTTCTCAGTCATTATTTCATTTCTACTCCAGCACTACGGAGACAGCACCAGGAAATGGCAGACAGCATGAGAACTTGGGAGTAGGGGCAAATAGGCCCGCGTTCAAGACCTGCACTGTGGTCCTTGGCTAAGTGACTAACCTCTCCTAGGTCTCAGTTTCTTCATCTGGAAAATGGGGATAATAGTAAATACCATTGCAGAAGGTTACAGAGAGGCACCAGTGAGAGGGTGCAAAGCCTGGCACTCACTGGATAACAGAAGTTAGGACAAATGGCTCATTGTCACCAGCCTCCAAAGCACTGAGCTGTATAGGATCTCAGAGATGACTAAGAGTAGAAAGTTCCAAACTACCCTGAGGAGGCGCCCCAGGACCCACCTCTCCTCCTCATCCCATCAGAGCTACTCGGGATGCAGGGGAATCCACCTGAGATTTCATCTGCTGCCAGGAAAGAGCATCCCCCCAGCCACACCCTGGCCTTTGGGGTAAGATAGAGAATCCCACAAACTATTTTTAATATTTTATTTTCCCTGATCAACAGCAAGTTTTTGGCCTTGGCTCGGAAAACAGTGAATTTCTCGATTTCATTAGTGTCTATGTATGTCTTTGATTAACAAAGCATGGTAAAATTTTAAAATTAACCGCTAGCCATTTTTTAATTTTAGTTTTTTGGTCGCACCACACAGCTTGCATCGATCTCAGTTCCCTGACCAGGGATTGAACGCGGGCCACAGCAGTGAAAGCCCAGAATCCTAACTGCTAGGCCACCAGGGAACTCCTAAGCATGGTAAAATTTGTACTTAATAAATGTGATATGGTAGACAAAATAGTTTTCACAATAATACACGTGGATACCATTCAGCCAATACAAAGAATGAGGTACTGGCATGCAGAAAGCTTCAAGTGAAAGTTTTCAGGGCAAAAGTGCAACTTGACAAATATGAATCCTATGACTAATAAGAAAAGAAATCTCCACACGTGTGTATGTGTGTTTGCTAACGCACAAAGAAAGCATATGGGATTCACACCAAATGGTGACTAGCGCTCAACTCTGGGGAGGGAAGTGGGCATGGGGGTAGGGGTGGAAACAAGGATGTATTTATTAGTCAAACTCTTTATTTTATTTAGTGAATTTTTTTTTACAATAAGCCCGAGTCATTTTTATTTTAAAAAGAATTTTTAAATATATAATAGAGTCTACTGGAAAGAAAAAAATTAAAAGGGTCTTGGTGGGAAAAGCTTGAGACCCATCAATCAAGTCCAACCATCTTGATTGGCAGATGAGGAATGGGAGGGTCCAGGATGTCAGGGGACAGGCTCAGGGTCAAGCAGCTATTTTAATCCGAGACAAAACCTCCCAGAGCTACAATAATCCCTGTCAAGGAGTCTAAACGCAGTTACCTTAAAACTTCCAGTAGAGTCTCCCCACACTGCTTACAGAAAACGCCCCCCACTTCTTGGCCTGCTGTTCCAGTCCCACTCTCTCGCCCTAATGTCCCTTTACACCAATTACACACCAGTCCCTTACACTCTTGCTAACTGACATACTTTAAGGAAATTCTTCTAAGAGGAGCTCTTTGATTATACACTGCTTCCGTAGCTTGGAATGCCTTATCTGTGTATGTCTATACCCTGACCTCCTTCAAGGTCCAGCCCCCACATGGGTCCAATTCCAGCACTATCATAATCCTGAGTTGACTCCCCACCTCACCCCAGGGAGTGTCCCCCTCAGACTTGCCTCCCCATGTATGCTACTCCTGTAGCATGTGTCACAGTACACCTTGAATAATTTTTTAATAGGACTATCTTCCCAGTAGCCTTGCAACCTCCCTGAGGGCAGGGTCCATGCTGGACTCATCTTTATTGCCCTGAAAGTACATAATACAATGCCTTGCACATAGTAGGTTGCAATAAAATATGTAAGTCAGGAAATATATTACTTTGGAACATCTCTTGAAAAATCATTTCCCCTTGGGGTCTCTAATGACATACCCATACTTCTTTTATAGTTCAGGATACATGGTAATTGAGAACAGTTTCAAACTTGCAACTGCCTGAGAATCACCAAGAGAGCTTGTTAAAATGCAGGTTCTGAATCAGATTTTGCATTCTTAACCAGCTCCCAGATGATGCCCATACTGCGTGTGGGTGGACCATGCTTTGAGCAGTAAAGGTCTAAAGAAAGCTGTGACTATACTTCCCTCTATACTGCCCCTCAGTGCCTTGCATATAGTAGTTGCTCAATAAGTGCACATGGACTCGAACTGGCTTGCCATGTTATGGAGTGCTTCCGTTGCTAGCCAACTCAGAATGTTTGCCTGTTTCCAACTAGATCATACATTCACTGAGGTTTTATTTCCCTGAGATCCTCAAAGAAGTCAAAGGACCAGGCACAAACTAGGTCAACCAAACGCTGTGTAATAGAAATATATAACTTGGGCCACAAGTGCAAGCCACAAGTGTAATTTAGATTTTTCTAGTAAACATTTCTACTCACATTAAAAAAGGTAAATATGGGTAAAATTAATTTTAATAATACATTTTATTTAATATATTCTAAATATTATCATTTGAATATGTAATTAATATAAAGAATTGATGCTCTTTTATATTCCGCGTTTTGTACTAAGTCTTCAAAATCCAGTGTGTGTTTCACACTCACAGCACAGCTCAGTTTGGACAAGCCATGTGGCTAGTGGCTACTGTACTGAACAGGGCAGGCCAACACTTAAGGGACACTTGCTGCTCAGGTGACCAAATGACCCCAGAAGGTCCTCACAGCAGAGACGAGGCAGGAGAGAGGAGAGACAGCTCCAGGCTGGGTGGGTGGGGGGGTCTACAACTTACCGGCAGCCTCCCGTGATTAAGGATACTGCTCAGATGGTTTCTGGCTTCATTCATCTTCGGCTCACTCTTCTCCAGCAGAGGGATAGAGTCTTTTATCTTGGAGTGGTTCTCCTTCAAACACTGCTCCAGGAGGGCCTCGGCCAGGAGCAATTTCCCAAAGCCATCTGGAAAACAGGGCAGGGATCACAGTGGCTACGTGAGGACAGTAGTTCCCTGAACATGGCAGATGTGGAGACTGGTACATGCCCCTGTACCCACCCAACACCCCCAACCCAGCATTTGAATAGCTCGGATCTGAGAAAATAAAGACATAGTTTCTATGCACTTGAAACAGCCTTTAAAGAAAAAACACACATTCTACCATGGTCACAGCACAAACTGCCCCCTTGGGTTTATTTTCTGTAGTTCAGTGTTTGAGGAGGTGGAGTTCCCAGGACTTGGAACAAGCCCAGAATTTCAGAATTTAAAATGAGGGACAGAGATTGGTTCAAGATGGCGGAGTGGAAGGATGTGCGCTCACTCCCTCTTGTGAGAGCACCAGAATCGCAACTAACTGCTGAATAATCATTGACAGGAGGATGCTGGAACTCACCAAAAAAGATGCCCCACATCCAAGGACAGCAGAGAAGCCACAATGAGAGGGTAGGAGGGGTGCAATCACAATAAAATCAAATCCTATGGCTGCTGGGGGGGTGACCCACAAACTGGAAAACACTTATACCACAGAAGTCCACCCACTGGAGTGAAGGTTCTGAGACCCACATCAGGCTTCTCAACCTGGGGGTCCAGCAACGGGAGGAGGAATTCCCAGAGAATCAGACTTTGAAGCCTGGCAGGATTTGATTGCGGGACTTCGACAGGACTGGGGGAAGGGGAGACTCCACTCTTGGAGGGTACACACAAAGTAGTGTGTGCATCGGGACCCAGAGGAAGGAGCAGTGACCCTATAGGCGACTGAACCACACCTACCTGCTAGTGTTGGAGGGTCTTCTCAGATGCAGGGAGTGGCTGTGGCTCACCATGGGGACAAGGACACTGGCAGCAGAAGTTCTGGGAAGTACTCCTTGGCGTGAGCCCTCCCAGAGTCCACCATTAGCCCCACCAAAGAACAGGTAGGCTGCAGTGCTGGGTCACCTCATGCCAAAAAACCAACAGAGAGGGAACTCAGCCACACCCATCAGCAGACAAGCGGATTAAAGTTTTACTGAGCTCTGCCCACCGGAGCAACACCCAGCTCTACCCACCACCAGTCCCTCCCATCAGGAAGCTTGCACAAGGCTCTTAGATAGCCTCATCCACCAGAGGGCAGACAGCAGAAGCAAGAAGAACTACAATCCTACAGCCTGTGGAACGAAAATCACATTCACAGAAAGACAGACAAAATGAAAAGGCAGGGGACTATGTACCAGATGAAGGAACAAGATAAAACCCTGGAAAAACAACTGAATGAAGTGGAGATAGGCAACCTTCCAGAAAAAGAATTCAAAATAATGATAGTGAAGATTATTCAGGAGCTTGGAAAAAGAATGGAGGCAAAGATTGAGAAGATGCAAGAAATGTTTAACAAAGACCTAGAAGAATTAAAGAACAAAGACCTAGAAGAATTAAAAAATGAACAGAGATGAACAATACAATAACTGAAACGAAAATACACTGGAAGGAATCAATAGCAGAGTAACTGAGGCAGAGGAACGGATAAGTGACCTGGAAGACAAAATGGCAGAATTCACTGCCATGGGACAGAATAAAGAAAAAAGAATGAAAAGAAACAAAGACAGCCTAAGAGACCTCTGGGACAACATTAAACACAACAACATTCGCATTATAGGGGTCCCAGAAGGAGAAGAGAGAGAGAAAGGACCTGAGAAAATATTTGAAGAGATTATAGTAGAAAACTTCCCTAACATGGGAAAGGAAATAGCCACCCAAGTCCAGGAAGTGCAGAGAGTCCCAGGAAGGATAAACTCAAGGAGCAACACGCCGAGACACACAGTAATCAAACTGACAAAAATTAAAGACAAAGAAAAATTATTAAAAGCAACAAGGGGAAAATGACAAATAACATACAAGGGAACTCCCATAAGGTTAACAGCTGATTTCTCAGCAGAAACTCTACAAGCCAGAAGGGAGTGGCATGCTATATCTAAAGTGATGAAAGGGAAGAACCTACAACCAAGATTACTCTACCCAGCAAGGATCTTAATCAGATTTGATGAAGAAATCAAAAGCTTGACAGACAAGCAAAAGCTAAGAAAATTCAGCACCACCAAAAAAGCTCTACAGCAAATGCTAAAGGAACTTCTCTAAGTGGGAAATGCAAAAGAAAAGGACCTACAAAAACAAACCCGAAACAATTAAGAAAATGGTAATAGGAACATACATATCAATAATTACCTTAAATGTGAGTGGATTAAATGCTCAAACCAAAAGACACAGATTGGCTGAATGGACACAGAAACAAGACCCATACATATGCTGTCTAAAAGAGACCCACTTCAGACCTAGGGACACATACAGACTGAAAGTGAGGGGATGGAAAAAGATATTCCAGACAAATGGAAATCAAAAGAAAGTTGGAGTAGCAATACTCATATCAGATAAACTAGACTTTAAAATAAAGAATGTTACAAGAGACAAGGAAGGACACTACATAATGATCAAGAGATCAATCCAAGAAGAAGATATAACAATTGTAAATATTTATGCACCCAACACAGGAGCACCTCAATATATAAGGCAAATGTTAACAGCTCTAAAAGAGGAAATCGACAGTAACACAATAATAGTGGGGGACTTTAACACCTCACTCACACCAATGGACAGATCATCCAGACAGAAAATTAATAAGGAAACACAAGCTTTAAATGACACAACGGACCAGATAGATTTAATTGATATTTATAGGACATTCCATCCGAAAACAGCAGATTACACTTTCTTCTCAAGTGCGCACAGAACATTCTCCAGGATAGATCACATTTTGGGTCACAAATCAAGCCTCAGTAAATTTAAGAAAATTGAAATCATATCAAGCATCTTTTCCGACCACCACGCTATGAGATTAGAAATCAACTGAGGGGAAAAAAACTTAAAAGACAAACACAGGGAGGCTAAACAACATGTTACTAAATAACCAAGAGATCACTGAAGAAATCAGAGGAAATCAAAAAATACCTAGAGGGCTTCCCTGGCGGCGCAGTGGTTGAGAGTCCACCTGCCGATGCAGGGGACACGGGTTTGTGCCCCGGTCCAGGAGGATCCCACATGCCGTGGAGCGGCTGGGCCCGTAAGCCATGGTCACTGAGCCTGCGCGTCTGGAGGCTGTGCTCTGCAGCGGGAGAGGCCACAGCAGTGAGAGGCCCGCGTACCGCAAAAAAAAAAAAAAAAAAAAAGTACCTAGAGACAAATGACTATGAAAACACAATGATCCAAAACCTATGGGATGCAGCAAAAGCAGTTGTAAGTGGGAAGTTTATAGCAATACAATTCTACCTCAAGAAACAAGAAAAATCTCAAATAAACAATCTAACCTTACACCTAAAGGAATTAGAGAAAGAAGAACAAACAAAACCCAAAGTTAGTAGAAGGAAAGAAATCATAAAGATCAGAGCAGAAAGAAATGAAACAGAAACAAAGAAAACAATAGCAAAGATCAATAAAACTAAAAGCTGGTTCTTGGAGAAGATAAACAAAATTGATAAACCTTTAGCCAGACTCATCAAGAAAAAGAAGGAGAGGACTCAAATCAATAAAATTAGAAATGAAAAAGGAGAAGTTACAACAGACACTGCAGCAATACAAAGCATCCTAAGAGACTACTACAAGCAACTCTATGCCAATAAAATGGACAACCTGGAAGAAATGGACAAATTTTTAGAAAGGTATAACCTTCCAAGACTGAAGCAGGAAGAAATAGAAAATATGAACCGACCAATCACAAGTCATGAAATTGAAACTGTGATTAAAAATCTTCCAACAAACAGAAGTCCAGGACCAGATGGCTTCACAGGTGAATTCTATCAAACATTTAGAGAAGAGTTAACACCCATCCTTCTCAAACTCTTCCAAAAAATTGCAGAGGAAGGAACACTCCCAAACTCATTCTATGAGGCCACCATCACACTGATACCAAAACCACACAAAGATACTACAAAAAAAAGAAAATGACAGACCAATATCACTGATGAATATAGAGTCAATCTGTGTGGCAAACTTCATTATTGTCTTATTGGAAGAAATTGCCTCAGACACCCCAACCTTCAGCAACCACTGCCTTGATCAGTCAGCTGCCATCAACATCGAGGCAAGACCCTCCACCAGCAAAAAGACTATGACTCACTGAAGGGTCAGATGACGGTTAGCATTTTTAGCAATAAAGTATTTTTTGCATATAGATGCAAAAATCCTCAACAAAATACTAGCAAACAGAGTCCAACAACACATTAAAAGGATCACACACCATGATCAAGTGGGATTTATCCCAAGGATGCAAGGATTCTTCAATATATGCAAATCAATCAATGTGATACACCATATTAACAAACTGAAGAAGAAAAACCATAGGATCATCTCAGTAAATGCATTAAAAGCTTTTGACAAAATTCAACACCCATTTATGACAAAAACTCCCCAGTAAGTGGGCATAGAGGGAACCTACCTCAACATAATAAAGGCCATATACAACAAACCCACAGCAAACATCATTCTCAATGGTGAAAAACTGAAAGCATTTCCTCTAAGATCAGGAACAAGACAGGATGTCCACTCTCGCCACTATTATTCAACATAGTTTAGGAAGTCTTAGCCAGAAGACTTCTTAGCCAGAAGACTTGCTTAGAAGTCTCTTAGCAATCAGAGACAAAAAGGAATACAAATTGGAAAAGAAGAAGTAAAACTGTCATTGTTTGGAGATGACACAATACTATACATAGAGAATCCTAAAGATGCCACCTGAAAACTACTAGAGCTAATCAACGAATTTGGTAAAGTTGCAGGATACAAAATTAATGCACAGAAATCTCTTGCATTCCTATACCCTAACAACAAAAGATCAGAAAGAGAAATTAAGGAAACAATCCCATTCACCACTGCAACAAAAAGAACAAAATACCTAGGAATAAACCTACCTAGTGAGGTAAAAGACCTGTACTCAGAAAACTATAAGACACTGATGAAAGAAATCAAAGATGACACAAACAGATGGAGAGATATATCATGTTCTTGGATTGGAAGAATCAATATTGTGAAAATAACTATACTACTCAAAGCAATCTATAGATTCAATGCAATCCCTATCAAATTACCAGTGGCATTCTTTACAGAACTAGAACAAAAAAATCTTAAAATTTGTATGGAGACACAAAAGACCCCGAATAGCCAAAACAATCTAGAGGGAAAAAAACAGAGCTGGAGGAATCAGACTCCCTGACTTCAGACTATACTACAAAGCTACAGTAATCAAGACAATATGGTACTGGCACAAAAACAGAAACACAGATCAATGGAACAGGATAGAAAGCCCAGAGATAGACCCACACACTTATGGTCAACTAATCTATGACAAAGGAAGCAAGGATATACAATGGAGAAAAGATAGTCTCTTCAGTAAATGGTGCTGGGAAAACTGGACAGGTACATGTAAAAGAAGAATTAGAACACTCCCTAACACCATACACAAAAATAAACGCAAAATGGATTAAAGACTTAAATGTAAGACAGAACACTATAAAACTCTTAGAGGAAGATATAGGAAGAACACTCTTTGACATAAATCACAGCAAGGTATTTTTTGACCCACCTCCTAGAGTAATGGAAATAAAAACAAAAATAAACAAATGGGACCTAATGAAACTTAAAAGGTTTTGCACAGCAAAGGAAACTATAAACAAGATAAAAAGACAACCCTCAGAATGGGAGAAAATATTTGCAAACGAATCAATGGACAAAAGGTTAATCTCCAAAATATATAAACAGCTCATGCAGTTCAATGTTAAAAAAACAAACAACCCAATTCAAAAATGGGCAGAAGACCTAAACAGACATCTCTCCAAAGAAGACATACAGATGGCCAAGAGACAGATGAAAAGCTGCTCAACAACACTAATTATTAGAGAAATGCAAATCAAAACTACAATTAGGTATCACCTCATACCAGTTAGAGTGGGCATCATCAGAAAATCTACAAACAACAAATGCTGGATAGGGTGTGGAGAAAAGGGAACCCTCTTGCACTGTTGGTGGGAATGTAAATTGATACAGCCACTATGGAGAACAGTATGGAGGTTCCTTAAAAAACTAAAAGTAGAATTACCATATGACCCAGCAATCCCACTACTGGGCATATATCCAGAGAAAACCATAATTCAAAAAGCCACATGCACTCCAGTGTTCATTGCAGCACTGTTTACAATAGCCAGGTCATGGACGCAACCTAAGTGTCCATCGACAGACAAGTGGATAAAGAAGATGTGGTACGTATATACAATGGAATATTACTCAGCCATAAAAAGGAACGAAATTGGGTCATTTGTCAAGACGTGGATGGATCTAGAGACTGTCATACAGAGTGAAGTAAGTCAGAAAGAGAAAAACAGATATTGTATATTAATGCATATATGTGGAATCTAGAATAACGCTACAGATGAACCAGTTTGCAGGGAAGAAATAGAGACACAGATGTAGAGAAACAAACATATGGACACCAAGGGGGGAAAGCGGTGGGGGGGGTTGTGGTGGGATGAATTGGGAGATTGGGATTGACATGTATACACTAATATGTATAAAATGGATAACTAATAAGAACCTGCTGTATAAAAAATAAATTAAATTAAAATTAAATTAAATTTTAGAAAAGGAAAAAAAAATATTGAGGGACAAAGTCACACCCATGCTCCAAGGTGATAAGTTCTTACACAAGGAAGGAATTCCCTCCAGACAACTGAAGAGGAAAAATATACAAGCTGGCTTAATAACACATTGTCAGGTGCTCCTATCTTCCATGTAGCAGAATTGGTTTTCTCTGTTATTAAGGTATTTTAGCATGACCCAGGGATAACCTAGCAACCAAGGAGAGTTAAGGCCGGAAGCAGATTTACTGGTGTAGCACGGCAATCCTTGGGACTTTCTGGAGTTCCCGCACACGTTAGCTCGTCCACAGACCTCACCCCTTGGCTAGTGATTTCATACTGCTTGGTTTACTTTGCTGTCTCCCCCACAGCACTGAAAACTGCAATCCTGGAGCCACCGTATCCCTGCTACCTACAGCAGGGGCGACCTGAGTGGGGTGGGATCCAGGTGCTCAGGGTGCAGGGGTTGAGGTTGAGGGTGGCTTCAGGACCACCTTGGGTGGCTGTGCTTCGTGACTGGCTCCTGGCCTGTCCCCCTCAAACAGAGCAAGGACCATTTAATACAGGTACCCGATATATAGCCGCTGAGTAATGGGATCCTTTTCACTCCTCCATGGGGAAGCCCTGAGGCTCAGGGAGTTCTGTGCCCATCCAAAATGCCTCCAGGGGGGCTTCCCTGGTGGCACAGTGGTTAAGAATCTGCCTACCAATGCAGGGGACATGGGTTTGAGTCCTGGTCCGGGAAGATCCCACATGCTGCGGAGCAACTAAGCCTGTGCACCACAACTACTGAGCCTGTGCTCTAGAACCCACGAGCCACAACTACCAAGCCCGTGCACCACAGCTACTGAAGCTCGCGCGCCTACAGCCCATGCTCCACAACAAGAGAAGTCACCGCAATGGGAAGCTTGCGCACCACAACGAAGAGTAGACCCCGCTTGCCACAACTAGAGAAAGCCCATGCAGCAAAAAAGACCCAATGCAGCCAAAACTAAAATAAAATACATAAATTTATAAAAAAACAAAATGCCTCCAGGAACATGCGCTCGATCCCACGTCCTCTAGTGCTCTTCCTGCTGCCAGGATGGCATTCTCAGACCTACTCAGAATGCCACTCACTCCTTACTCTCAGGACCACTGCAGTTTGCTCACAACTCAAAGCCACAGGTGTAAAATTGCATGTCCCTGAATAACTGTCTCTCTTCGTGAGGGAGATTCCCCACAGAGCATCCCGGAAGCCCAGATGGATGCCACAGCCTAGTAGCCCATCCTTTGCTACCTACCTCATGATTTCTAAAAGTAACATTAGGAGGAAATGGCCAAAAATGATGGTTTAAACTATCATCCATCACTAGGGGGACAGAAGTTGGTAGAACCTCTACAAAGGGCGACATATATCAAAATTATTTGTTGCACATCCCCATTGACTCAGCAATCCCATGCCTACAGATGTCCTCAAACACGTATGTGTAAAACGACCAACATATAAGGTCATTCCTGCTGCGCTGTTTATAATAGCAGAAAACCAGAGAAAACTTTATGTCCATCAACAGAAGGCTGATTAAATAAAGCATGATATATCCATTAAAAGGGACACCATGCCACCATAAGAAGGAATGAGGAGGCTCTGTATGGGCTGTCATGACATGAACTTCAAGATAAACTGATTAGAAAGTAGAGCACACACAGTGGACCACTGTGTGTTTATGCATGAAAATATGTAAAAGGATAACACAAACATCTGGTAACTTTTCTGCCTTACAGGGACGGGGACAGAGATCGAGGGAGGCTTTTCACTCGTTACTTTTGGGTACCTTTGGAAGGTCGACCCATGTGAATATATTACCTAGTCAAAATTAAATTTAAATCGACCCAAGAATAGAAGGAATCTTCTACGTTTCCAGAAGCTCAGCCAGGAGGGGGAGTGGGCTGCTTAGAAGTGGGTGCCTGAGCAGCATTCCTGAGCTGTGGGCCACTTGGCAATTGGCTGGCCCCTTCTAATCTGTTTTGCATCTGTAAAACCTGAGGTAGAGTTATGAACCTCCTCCTTCCCGCAGAACCTCATCCCTCCCCAGGCTCCACCTGCCGGGCTGGTCCTGCCCCTCCGCCGTCAGGTGCAGCGGTGCGCACAGCTCCCGCCCCGCGGCGGTCTGCAGGTGCCAGTCTGCAGCCCAGCCTTCCGGCCACCGGGTCCCGCCTCCGCCACCCAGCTGCCCCGCCCAGAGCTCCCTAGGGTTCCTTTCCTTTCCTTTCATGCCAAGAGAAACCAGCTTCCTTCTAGGCAAACCTCAATCTTGAAATACTCCCCAGGGCCCACACCTCTCCTCAAAATGTCCTCTGAACACGTGTGGTCCGTGGGCTGGGGTGGGTCTGTGCGTCTTTGTGACCCTGTCCCGCGGGGTGAGTGCAGAAATTTAGAGTATATGTTCAGAAACGCTGATAACCATGTGACAGAATAATTGTTGAATCAAATACTAAAAAATTGGTGGTGGGGGCAGCAGGTATCAGTTTATGTATTTTAAGAAGGTATCGGAACACAACAGATTGGGAATCTAAAAAAAAAAAAACCAGAACATAAAACTGAGCCTTCACCACAGACCGTTTGAGAAGCACTGCTCTAAACTTCAAAAGTGCCTTTTACTGAAAAAGGGGGGCTGGTATTTGCTGATGGCCCACTGAGTACCAGGTACTTTATTATATAGTATCATTTGATCTGCACAGCCCTGATAGGTAGAAATGATTCCCATTTTATAGATGACAATAAAGATGCAATGTTGTTATGGTCACAACCCACATAACATAACACAGCCAAAGAACAGTCCCTCTTCCCCACCTCCCACACAGAGCAGAGCTTCTGACAGTTTGGAAATGAAGAACAGTCTAAGAGCTGTAAACAGTAGGTTAAAAGCGAATCGTAATTCCAAGGGCAGGAATAAGAGTAGTTCTCACTGTCACACACTTGTAAGTTTCAGACTGTTTTGTAGATTAACACTCCGGATTCTTCTCCAGAGCCTTTTTGCCCTCCCTCTTCACACCCAACTCAGTCTCTCTGTTTTTCCATTTAGCATACACTCAAGTAGATATCGGGAATTTACTTTCTTTTCTTCCTTGTCTAACTCTCTTCCCTGCTCCACATTTTCCATCCCACTGTTCTCTACTGGTCAGTCTATGGAACTGAAGGGTAGTTTGGAATGAAAAGTTCTAGGTTTTCAGTTGTTAAATAAGAATCCAGGTGGATCGAGGCTTTCCTATCCTTCTCCAAAGGTAAAACAGATTGCTCTTCATCATCCTAGCGTACGAAACCTACTCCCTATCCTGGTTTGGGTAAAGTGTTCCAGCTTCTCCCTTGCTGGGGCATTAGGAAGGCCTTCCTCCCAGACAGTGCAACAGACTCTGGGAGCCTGGCTCCTGATTCTGGCAGCCCAGCCCAGCCCTCTGCTCTCAGCAGAGGTCCAAAGGAAGTCCCCACTTAGTGGCCCGCCCAGTCTCCCCACCTTGTTTAGGAGGCCTCTGGCGGCTAGCTTCCTCTCCACTCCCACCCCTCTCCAGGCCTCTCGCAGCGTGCCAGTTCACAGGGACCCACTTCAAGGACACCGGCCTCCTCCCTGGAACCCATATTTGCAGGGCAGTGCTCCCCATTCTTCCACCTGCCAATTCAGTCAGGAAAGGTGGTTCCAGCTGGCAGGCCAGGTGCTCAGACCAGACCCTTCCCTACTGGGTCAAATGGGGCCACGGTGGTCTCTGCAGCTGCTCACTTCACAGGACTGCAAAGGGCTGGGACCTTCCAACCGCGGCAAGAGGAGGAAGAGGGCAAAACTAGTGAGAGGCCACCTGCCTCAAACGTACTCCTGCTAACTTCGACTGAAAAAATGCTCAGAACAATTTCCAGTTTTTTAAAAAAAAAATCACTAATTAAAAAAAAAGATAGGGGATGACTACAGATTAGGAGAGACTCCAGATGGATGGAGAGAGTAGCAGATGTGATTTAAGCAAGTACAGTAAAAGAATATTCGAATCTAGGTGGTGGGAATACAGGTGTTTACTGCAAAATTCTTTCAACTTTTTGTATGTTTGAACTTTTCATAATAAAATGTTGGGGATAAAAGAAAGATTCAACCCATTAACCAAATGCAATGTGTGGCCTTATTTGGATCCTCATTCTAGCAAACAAACTGTAAAATTAAATAATTAGATGAGAGGGAGCTGTAGTAAAAATATGGTAGTTTTATTTTTCAAAAGAGTTCTTGTTTAATAAATACATACTGAAATATTGCAACGTGGGGGAGAAACGGCCCAGGGTGTAGCTCAGACAAAACTATTCATGAGTTTGTGATCACTGACACTGGTTGATGGGTATATGGGATTCATTTTTCTCTCTACTTTTTTGACGTTTTGGAAATTTTTCTCAATAAAGTGTTTTGTTTCTTTTTAAACCACTTGGATGGGGCTCTTTGTTTTTACGTGAACAAAACCCTTTACAGCTAGCCACCCTCTGGGGTTCCCCTGCTCCATCCTGACCAAATCTAAACCGGATGTGAGTTTGAAAGAAAATGTACAAACAGTAGTAACCACCTTCCCCCTGGGCAGGTGGTGGGGAGCAGCCTCCCCAGACAGGAAAAGGGGGCCCCTTCGGCAGGAGCATCTCCTGATCCTTTACTCCCACCAGACCAGAAAGAGGTCCCCCCCGTTCAGCTGGGTCTTCCCCTTGTGCTCCCTGGAGTGAAACCCATGTTCTGGGGGCTATCCTTCGTTTCTTTGGGAAATCCCACAGATACAGCAGGGCCTCTGTCTGTAAAATAGCGTTCAGCTGGGGTTTGTCCTCCTCCCTCAGCACCTTCCTCACCTCTCCCAAATTATGTAATTATGTTGAAGCTTCTGGTCGTTGAGTCTAACACACCAGGTGGAACTTTTAAGAATCTCCCTCCCGGGCTGCAGGTGGCTCAATGTCCACATCCCCTCAAAAAAACAGGCCCTTGATCCCTCCAGTGATCAAGGAACCCAGTGGAGAGAGAACCAAAATAGCAGACAATCCAAAAAATGCCCTAAGCATGGGCTTCGGGAGTCATTTGTTTTCCTTCCTTGTGTGAGTCTCTGTGTGCACGTGCGTGCAGGCATGTGTGCGTTCTGGGATAAATGTATCTGGAAATAACAATGGGAGAAAATCGCTCATAGGACCAAACCCCAAAATTGGCAGAAGAGACCCCACTGACCTTAGCCTCCCTCTTTGTGCTAGTCAGTTCCCACAGTGAAGCCAACCCAGGCTCCACACTCCTCCCTCTGTCACTAGTAGACCTGGTGTCAGGGACTCCGGTTTGGGTACAGTCTCTGCCACATACTCATTACGTGACCTTTCTGGGCCTTGATGTCTAAAATGGGGACAATAATTCCTGCCCTCCCCACAGGGCTGTTTACAAAAAAAGTTTTTTTCAAATAGAAGAAGCACTTTATAACTATACCATACCATTTATAAACTATGCCATACCAGTGTTTCCCAATAATCCTTCATAGAGTACGGTCAAAGGAAGTTTGAGAAATGTGGTATTTATACTCTAACCTCGGCTTGAACATCATACGCAGGTGAGCATATTAAAGGCTCTGAGAAGTCCTGCAGTTAAAAAAGATCAGTTTAACAATATTGAATCTGTTAGGTCTAATGACTTAGCTTTTTTGGCTCCCCAAACCCTTTTATCCTAGAATACCAAGGAATTCATTACTCAACCTCCTTAAGACCTCTGAAGAACAGCTGAGGAAAGCCCTGGATAGACTCTAGGTGGCCCCGGTTACTGTCTTGGGCCCAGCATGCTTCTCTGTGGCGCTGCCAACCTCACCCAGATTCCCACACTTGACCAGGCCCCAGTGCCCTCTGCATGGGTCATCTTCCATTCCACCCTCACCAGCCCCACCTCAGCACATCACCCCACACAGGGGACAGAGGGGAACCTGAAATGTATCTGTCCTGCCCTGGAAGGCGGGGTCTCATCAGTTTCTACCAAACGTGCATCTTTAGCTCTGGCCACTACCCCTCACTGCCACGCTCAGACCTACCTCAAAGCCTCAAACCGACTGTCCATCCCTGCCACCTAGCCCCCTCGATGTCCATCTATCCTTCCTCCTCATTGGGCAAACATACTCTGCCCTTCCCAACACCAGTTAGAGGCCAGTACCAGTTCCGCTGCTTCCTGAAAACTCCTCTTCCTCTAAGCACCATAAGCTAACACAATTGCCCTCTGATCGCCCCTCTGCCTTCCCATCCATTTTGTCAACTCTTCAAGCTGGGATTTTGTTATACTTCTTGGAGAGGTAATGGTGCAAGTGGTTAAAAGGATGTACTCAGAAACCTGGGTTCAAATCCTGGTTCCACCACTTATTGGCTGGATGATCAAGTTATTTAAGTTCTCTGTGCCTCAGTTTCCTTATCTGTAAGTGGCAAACAAGAGTACCTGCTTCATGGGGTTGTTGGGAGAAACTGAGTTGATTACAGTGCTTAATACACTGGCACACAGTGAGTGAGCGAGTTAGCTATTACTGTTACTATTATCGTTATCATTCTGTCTCCTCACAGAGCCTTCCACAGGCTGGGTAGTCTTTAAAACTCTTTATATCTGTATTTATTTACTCCCTGCCTCCTTCCACAAAGGCTCTAAAGTTGGCTGCGCACAAAGAGAGGGCTCAGGGCTGAGCTGAAGGCACCAGGAACAGGTTTGAGGTTGGAGACTGGGGCGGGGTGTTCTCCCACTGCCACATCAGGGTGCCTTCCAACCCCAGCACAAGAGCCCAGCCCAGCCAAACCAGCCCTACTGCTAAAGCCACAGACTGCCAGGGCTAGATGCGTCCCGAGCCAGAACTCAGAAGAAGAAACTGAGGCTTACCAGGCCTCTTTCCCACTTCTCCACCACTCCACCCGGCGCTCGTTAAGCCCCCAATCATACTGGCTGTGCACAGAGCTTCGCCGTTAATTTGACTTGGGGGAAAGAGGGGGAGGACAAGGAGAGACAGGCACAGCCTTCACCTGACGGAGTTTAGGAACCGGAATGGGGGTTGGAGGCGCGGCGCAAGAGTCCGGCCTAAGCCCCAATCTGATGCGTGCCGAAACCACCATTTCACAGCAGTCGGAGCAGCCCACATGATCCGAAAGGGCAGAGAGCAAAAACCGTTTCTCTCTTTTCCCCAAAGCATGTGAGTTTTCTCCTTGGGCAGAAGAACCTTCCTTACTACCCTGGTTGCTCCTAAGACCAGCACTATAGGAACGGTAATACCGAAAGCAGCCACCGCCGGCCCCACGCAGTCGGGGCCCGCTTCCTGGAGGAGGCGCCTTTCGCGCGCTCCGCGCTTGTGAACGGCCCCGTCCTTCCTCACTCACCGGTGTCCACAGAGGTGAGCACGGCGTTCGGGCTGGCTCGCCGGCCGCCCCCGCCGCCGGGCACGACTAGCGTCTGCATCTGCCGGACCAGCTCTGGCATGCGGTCCCAGTGGCCCTCGGCGCGGCAGCGCTCCAGCTCGCTCTCCATCTTCAGGTGGGAGCCGTGCGCGCCCTTCGCAGCCATCTTCGAGCGGGCGCTGTCATGGGAGGTGCGGCCGAGAAGTGGAGACCCGGCCGGGGGCGGCGTCCCGGCTGGGGCACACACGCGGGCGGGGTCGACCCGGGCGCGAGCGTCGGCCGGGGCCCGGGTGGCAGCGGGGGCCCGAGCGGCGGCCGGCGGGCAGCAGCCGCAGCAACCAGCGCACCCCCGGCGCCTCGGGGCTGGGGCTCCGGCTGAGCGGCCCGGACGCGTCCAGGGGCAGCCTCCGCCTCTGCTGCAGCAGCTTCAGGCGCCGCCGCCGCCGCCGCCGTTGCAGCTGCTGTCACAGCCCCCGCCCCAGGCCTGGGCGCCGCCAACTTCGGACCCGCCCCCGGCCGCGGCTCCACCCCCGCGGGGGCGTGGCGCGGCCTCGGCGAGCCGGGCGCGCGTCACTTTAATGCTGCGCGGAGCGCCGGAGGTCGGGGGCGCCTCGCTCGCCACCCCTCCCCCATCCCATCGGGGCTCTTGGCCTGGGAGACCCCCGCCCCGACGACCCGGCTTTATGTGGTGGCCCGGTCACCACCGCTGTCCGGCACGTCACAAATCCCGGGAGAGGCCGGCCGGCCGGTCACTCCCAACTCCTAGAGCGAGCCTCCCCGGAGAGCCGCCGGCTGCCGCCTGGGTCCCGCCCTGCTGGGCCGCACGAGCCTTGCGCGCCACCCGCGGGGCTCTCGGGAGAACCCGCCGGTTCGGAGTCCAGCGACTCTCGGGACGCCTCCACCGCGAGAGACTTGAACGTTGTTTTTTCAGAGCGGTGTTCCTCTTTCCAACCTGTCTGCCCCCAACCCAACTGGCAGGCCTGTCCTCTGCGGAATCCCGTTGCTCTGGATTTCTTAAACTTTTTAAGCTGTTTCTCCAACTTGGTATTTACATATTTAATTCTGGTGTCTGAAGACTGATCAAAGCTGTACCGAGCTCTATGACTTAGCTCGCTGCTGTGGGGACGAAGAAGTTCAAAGGATTATAGGGCGGCTTCGGGGGCAGAGGCGGACGACACCCTCTGCCTAACACTGGTTATGGTGACCCCGCCTCGGGGCGACACCAGCGTACAGTCCCGTGTGGGGATGGAGGCCATCACTCAAGAAATCACAGCGAGACCAAAGCGACAAAACAAAACTAAGTGACATAGTGCATGGCACAGACCGAAGATTCCAGAATACGGGAGAGTTAGAGCAAGCTTTTAAGTGTCAGGAGACTCACTGCTTCGTGCTTCTAGACAACTGTAACCGTGGGAAGTTTTTGTCAAGTGGAGCTCAGGCTCCTGGGCCCACAAGGGGTTATCTGTTGAAGGCAGTCTTCCTACCCCCCCGCCCCCCCTTGTCGCCCCCAACTCCCCCCCCTCCCCCGTGGATATCCTCTTCTGTAGGTTTCAAATGCTGCTCCATTCCTTGTTTGGGGGGCAGAATTCCTCACCTTGGCTGCCGCTCTGGGGTCTGTCCTGAGCTCTTAGAGACCAGGAGATAGATGAAGGAAAATGGGGACAGCTTTGGCAGTTTACTCAATTTACACAAACTCCTCCTCACCTACTCCTGTCAACTGCTCTAGCCGGCTTTTTGTTACCCTTTGCCTGCCCTTGCTGGTCACCAGAACCAGATTTCACTTGGAGAGAGATGTGCGTGTACTGTGGGTGAGGGTGGCCTGAGGACACCCTGCGATTTGCCCCAATCTGGCGTTCCCCAGAGTCAGCCCTAGGGCAGGCAAAGAAAAGCAGAGCTGATAAGAGGAATCCTGACAAAATAAGGAAAACTCCTCTCCTCCCTCTTTTCTCTCCAATCCTTTGCCAACCCCTCCCCCAGTTTGCTGGACTCCAGGGAACTAACTGAAGGGGTATTGCTGCCTGTTTCTTCCGCGGATGCATCAATATTTGTGTGGGTATGGGAGGGAGGAACACAGCAACATGGTGAAAGCTTATGACAAACTGCCCCTCAGCACCACAGAACACATGCTGGACCCCTTCACGGCTCTTTTCCAGCAGAGACAGGACCCCAGCCCATTAGTGACCAACATCTTTCAGGGGAGTAAGAGGCTGTAGGAACAAGAACAAAGAACAATCATGATCCAATCAGTAATATTTTCCAAAATCAATGACAAATAGAAAGAGTGGTGGTTGTTTTTATTTTTTAATAATCTGGGATGTCTCAGATGAGAGTTTAGGACACATTCTGATAAAGACCGCTGTCATTTGCCAGCTCAGAAATGCTACCGAAATAACTTGCTGATCAGGTGAAGCTGAGTTCATTGCTTACCAGAGTGAGGGAGAGCACTGCCTTGACAATCTTTGTAGCATCTCAGAGAAAAGAAGGAAGTTCGCAGGAGGTAAATCGACTTAATGAGAAATGTGTATTTTCAGGGAGCAAGAAAGATGGTACAGCACGAGGGACCATCTGGTTTAAAGGAGACTCTAAAGCCAAGCCAATAGGAGACTATTTGTTTAGCTGCTGCCCCTTAACAAAGTGGGAAGCTCTTGCCATTGGATCACAAGAGAGGCTAAGCTATTAGTCTTTATTCTCATGAAGTTAAGGGCTTAGTGAGATCTCTGATTTACTTATAGGTTGAAAGGCTTATGATTTTAGTTAGGCCCAGAGTAGGAGGGTATTGAACACCTCATTTCAACTCACAAAAAACAAGTTCATGTTTGTTCTCAGAGAAAAGGTTTGGTTACCAGAGACTTGGGCAGGTCAAATAATGGTATGGGAGTTTCAGAAAACTTGGGAACACACAGCCTACAGTGGCCAGTGAGACTCAGGAATCCTCATAATTGTCTCTTAGTTGGCCGGGTACCTTTTGCACAGTTGGTTGTCTGGATTGAGATTTGCCTCCACGGAATAAATCTTGTCTTAGGTCGTGCACTTTCCTTTGACAAATTGTTCACTTCTCTTGGAAACCATATGCCCTCCCTGAGCTAAAAGAGGAAGCAGAGAGATGAATCAGCCTTGGAGCTTGCCTCACCTTTGGAACAAGAAAGATTATCCACATATTGGCTAAGAATAGGGTCACAGGGCAATTTAAAGCTCTGGAGGTCCTGGTTGAGGACTTGTGAAAAGTAGAAGGGCATCTCAGAAACTGAGGCATACCAGTCCAAGTATGTTGTTGATTTTCCTTGGAGAAGACAGGTATTAACTTTTGATTTAAAGAGACACCAAAGAAAGCACAACAGAGTTCTACAATTGTACAACATGTGGTCAGTCTCCTTAGGCCTTGAGGATAAAACAGTATTTGAGTTTGGTTCTAAAGGGAAGTGGAGAGTGACTTATTTATGGCCCCAGGGACCTAAGTGAATCTATACTCCTGCCACTGGGCTTTTGACTGGGAGGATAGGAGTATGACAAGGACTAGGATGAGGTATGAAGACTCCTTTCTCTTTATGGCTTTTGATTTTAGTTTTATTCCTTCCTTAGTGCCTTGTTTTAAAGGCTATTGTGCAAACTTGGGTAGAGGTTTAGGTGGGTCAGTCTGAACCTTGATGGGTTTAGTTCTAGTAGAATGTCTGACATTCTGGAATTGCTTGCCCACAGGTGAGCTTCAATCTATGTTTGATTTACACACAAAAGTACTGGCAAATAAATAACCGAATTAGCCAGGACCTCATTATGAACAGGGAGGTCCTCAGGGACTGGAGGGAAGAGGCCTCAGGAGAGCATTTAATGTGGCAATTCCATTCACACAGTAAATCCCTTGCTATTAAGTTAATGAGTGTAGTGTCACAAAGGAGAAAAGAACATTCCTTGGTTAAAAGTACAGGGCTGATGGTTAAGTGCCGGGGCCTAGGGAAGGTGTGGTTTTAGATATTTAGGATTATTAGATAGATGCCTGACCAAGTAGTTTGTTGACTCCAAGGAAAGGGTTGTACAGAGGGTCCCTGACTTATGATGGTTTGATTTCTTCCAACTTTAAGATGGTAGGAAAGTGATATCAGTTTGGTGGAAACCACCCTTAGAATTTCAAATTTTGGTCTTTTTCCCCAGGCTAGCAAAGTGCCGTAAGATCCTCTCTCAGGATGCTGGGCAGGGCAGGGCAGCTTCCAGTCAGACACGTGATCACAAGGGGAAACAACCAATACACTTATAACCATTCTGTACCCGCACAACCATTCTGTTTTTCACTTTCAGTACAGCAGTCAATAAATTACAAGAGATATTCAATACTTTATTATAAAATAGGCTTTGTGTTAGATGATTTTGCCCAGTCGCAGGCTAATTAATGTAAGTTCTGAGCACATTTAAGGGTGGCAAGGCTAAGCTATGATGGTAGGTTAGGTTTACTAAATGCATTTTTGACTTAGGATATTTTCAACTTATGATGGGTTTATCAGGATGTAACCCCATTATAAGTTGAGGAAGATCTGTATCATAGTGCTCAGGTTTAAGATTGATATTATTGTGACCATATCAATCAAAATTGTAAGACTGTCTTTTAATTTTTAGAGAAATGTTTCCTCGTGGGTTTGCAGGTAGAATGGGAAATGGAACACCTTCACTGATAACTTCTTTCTTTCTTTTCCCTTTAGTTTCTTAGTTCTAGAGCTCTTTTAAAATAGAGCTCTTTCAAGGTTTTGGAGGTCTGGCCATGGGCCTATTTCCCACCCTACTTTTTGCTTGCATATTAAATCCTCTATTTCTGCTTTGAGGCCATTCACAAAAAGATAAGAGGGAGAGCCAGGGTCACATCTGCTTCAAGATTTACTACTGAATGCAACGTATTAAAGAACCTATCCCTAAAGTCTCCATCAGGCTTCTTTTTTTTGGCTTGAAGAACTGAATCAGAACACTAATTTCACAGGAAAGGCAAAGGATAGCCTCCGAAAGTCCTTGACCGACATCTGCAGTGTTTCTAAGTCCCTTCAGCTTCTTATACAATTCAAGGTCTTTTAAGTCATCATTGGAGGTCTTCCAATTCTAACTTTTTTATCGAACTTTTTGCAACGTATGCACTATTGGTATATATCTGGCCACTCTGGATTACATGTCCCTCAAACTATTCTAAATTCCTCTGCAATGTTCTATCTTATCTAGGCCTTGGAGAGTCTTAGGCAATGGCTTTCAGCTGAGAATGGAACCAGAGCTTAAAATTCACCGTAAGAGTTTTTCTCTGTGCTGAAGGAGGTTTCCCTTAAAGAGGTTAAGTGAGGTTTGGGGTACCTGGCTGGCTAGGAGGGAAGGAGAGGGGGTCAGAGGGAGAGATGGGGCAGCAGTAGATGGAAGAATGTAGGACAGAGGAAGAGGAATAGTGTGTTTGAGTTGTGATTTGTGGGAGATCTAAAAGACAGTTTTAAGTTCATATTTTTCTTTTGCTTTGGCCAAGGAATCTGTTAAGGAGGCAATTTTGGAATCCAATTTCTTTTGGATGCCTCTTCATGCTAATAAAAAAAGGAAGACCATTGGATGTTTGAAATTATGTTCCCTTTTCCTTCAAAGGCACTTCTCAAGTGAATAACTTTGTTCGTATCAAAAGTTCTTATAGTGGGGCTTCCCTGGTGGCGCAGTGGTTGACAGTCCGCCTGCCGATGCAGGGGGTGCGGGTTCGTGCCCCGGTCTGGAAGGATCCCGCATGCGGCGGAGCGGCTGGGCCCATGAGCCATGGCCGCTGAGCCTGCATGTCCGGAGGCTGTGCTCCACAACGGGAGAGGCCGCAGCAGTGAGAGGCCCGCGTAACTCAAAAGAAAAAACAAAAACAAAAGTTCTTATAGTGGCCACTGTCATTCTGAATTATCCTTGGTGAAATGATGCTATTTAGAAAAACAAGTGCACAGATTTGGGCAATAGCATCAATACAGGTAAGAAGCAGAAGTTGGGTCCAAGGAAGGCATGGACTGAGGTTTATACTAAGACTGGGAATGTCAGTGGAGAGTTGCTTGTGTATCCTGTGGCTCGGGGACCCCCAACCTCACAGCTAGACCTTACCCAATGGCAACTCTGTTGAACTTACAGTTCTCAGCAGATGAAGGGCGTGGAGAGATCTCTGCTGATCCAAACTCTCACAGACAAAACTAGTCTGAGGAAAGTTCTCATAAGGTGGTGTTCAGTGGCCTGAGACAAAACTTTTCCCTGGGCTGGCTTAGGGATGGACTTATTGGGACCCACACCTGTCCTCTTCACCATGAACTTTATTCTAATATATGCACAACAATAAATGACCAGGATGGACATAGACAAATAGTTGCCTGGTTAGTGATAAGGTGGATATGCACCAAGGAGAAAAGATTTTCAAATATGGTCAGGTAATCAAAGGATTCCTGAAAAGAGTTCCTTATTGCTAGGAAACAAAATAGATTCAGTATTTGGGGAGCTCAACAAAAAGGAGACTTAAAATAAGAAATTGGAACTTGGGCCCAGGACAAGCCTTACATCCCTTACTAGTGAAGCCTGAAAGACCCCTGAGGGGATCGAGGGCCTCAGAAGGGGACACTGTTTCTGAAGCAGGGGTCTTGCGCTGCAGTGGTGAAGAGGGTCTCCATTGGATCTTGGTGAAGCTCAATAATTGAATGGTGGCTCCCTGAAAATACCCTCAAAACAACTTTGTGATAATGTAAAGCTGAGTTCTCATCGCAGGAAGGGAGAACACTAACTACTCCGCAGAGCCAGTGTACCATCTAAAATGGGGAGGCAAAGTCGGGATATTTATGAAGTGTTGGGGTCTATTTGAAGGCAGCTCTTCCACTGAGGGGGCTTGATTAGGGAGTGGACAAGAATAATGATACAATAGTTGAGGATTATTAGGGCAAGGGGAGAGTTTGTTTATTTGTTTGTTTGTTTTTTGTGGTACGCGGGCCTCTCACTGTTGTGGCCTCTCCCGTTGCGGAGCACAGCCTCCGGACATGCAGGCTCAGCGGCCATGGCTCACGGGCCCAGCCGCTCCGCGGCATGTGGGATCTTCCCGGACCAGGGCACGAACCCGTGTCCCCTGCATCAGCAGGCGGACTCTCAACCACTGCGCCACCAGGGAAGCCCAAGGGGAGGGTTTTGAGGCAAGGATTTCAGAGTCTTAGAGAGTGGTTGGATGCAAAATATTGAAAAGTCGCAAAGTTCATTTAAATGGTTTTCTTCTTGAAATTTCTGCAAAAAATGATAGTTACAACTTTTATTATCCCGGGCAAGAGTTTCCTGCAATAGAAAAGTCATGTCAGTGTCAATAGTAAGCTGTCAGGATGTTTGGTTCTTCCTATGCACTGACTCAAAGTCGTATTATATATGATTATTGCAACATCCCCTTGCCCCCATCAAATCACTCCTATTTATACTGGTTATCACAGTGGCCATGAGTCGTTAGGCCATCCAGAGGGAGAGAGAGCCTGATGAAGAGATGTTCTCCCACCTCTTCAGATGTTCTCTCCAGCCTCTTCTTTCACACTATTGTATTTGTCATTTGGGGGTCCCAAAAGGAACCCTAAAAAAGTATACTAACTTTGAATATGAATTAAACCTTTAGTTCACAGTCAACAGTCCCTTCATCCACCCAGGTCATCAGGGTATGTGAGGTAGAGCAGAATGACAGCTGCCTTTCCAGTCTTCTGTAGTCATAGCCCACATCCTTATATACAGAAACCAACTTTTACTTATTACCGTGATTATTGGCTCATAGCATTTCTGGCCCATGATGTAACTCATGTCTTAATTATCAGTGCTGTGGACTGGCTAGCCCAACCAGCCCTCCTAGAATGTTGACATGAATTCTGCCAGGGGCTGGCTTGTATGGTCAGTCTTTCCCTTTGACAGCTGCCAGAAAAGCTGGGGATAAGGAAAAAGGCCGTACAAAGGCAAGTTTCAAAACCATGAATTCTTTGTGCTTGTGTGTAATTAGTAATTATTTGTTATGTTTTTTATTTTATTTTATTCCTTCCAGTTTTATTGAGATATAAGTGACGTACAGCTCTATATAAGTTAAAGTATACAGCATAATGATCTGACTTACATACATCCATCATCTCACAGAGATACAAAATAAAAGAAAAAGAAAAAAAATACTTTTTTTCTCATGAGAACTCTTAGGATTTACTCTCTTAACAACTTTCATATATAGCATACAGCAGTGTTAATTATATTTATCATATTATACATTACATCCCTAGTACTTACTAATCTTATAACTGGAAACTTGTACTTTTTGACTACCTTTATCCAATTCCCCTCCCCCCAGTTATGTTAATTTTAGAATCCTAGAACATTAAAAGTTTTCCTAGTCCTGGGAGATGAGAGCTCTGGAGTGTCTCCTATCTCCACCCACCCACTTCATGACTGAGATACTAGCACCTCCCTCCATGCACGAAACTCCCTCCCATCAGCCTGTCTGTTCTGTTCCCTGTGCTCCCAGGTGACTCCTGCTTCTCTTTGGTGGCTTTTGTGGCATCTTGCAGGACTGCTGCAGTGGTACCCTCCCAAGAATGGGGGCCCATCCTTCCTCCTAGCCTTGGTCAGTACTGGTTCCCTGCCCAGTTACTGCCATCCTGGGGAGAGAAGCCAGCCTCACCCAGAGCCTTTTCAGCTCACCTTAGCTGGTCTGATTTTAAGCCCTACCACTCCTAAGGCCAACTGAGTGTCTGCCCTTCAGTGATTATAGCACTTTTAGGCCTTAAACAATAGCTTTGCTCTATCTGCTTTTCAAATCTTTCTTTGCTATCTGTTTAAGAACATTTTTTATTGTGAAAAATAACACAATTAAAGTACATAAAACATAATTATTATAAAGCACCTTTTTTAAAAGTTGAAGTATAGTTGATTTACAATATTATGTTAATTTCAGGTATACTACATAGTGATTCAATATTTTTATAATTATGCTCTATTTAAAGTTATAATAAAATATTGACTATATTCTGTGTGCTAGACTAAAGCAAACTCTTGTTTACCACCAACTAGAGTCAAGAAATAGAGTTTTACCAGCTTGCTAGAAGTCTCCCTTTATATCCCTTCGCAAACACAACCCCAGCCCTCGTAAAGGTAACTGCTAGCTTTTATGGTAATTACTCCATTGCTTTCTGATATCCTTTATTAGATTTAGGAAGTTCCTTCTATTCCTAGTTAAAAGAATTTTTAAAAAAAATTATGATTGAAGTTGATTTTTACAAATACTTTTTTTTTACATTTTTTGAGATAGGCATTTTTCTCCTTTAAATTTATTAATATGGTGAAATACTTTGATTTGCAAATGTTAAACCATCCTTGCATTTCTAGAATAAGATCAATCTAGTTGTATTAGCTTCCTATTGCTTCTTTAACAAATTACCAAACACGTAGTGGCTTAAAACTAGCACATTTGTTATCTTACAATTCTTGCGGTCAGAAGGCCAGAATGGGTCTTAGGGGCTAAATCAAGGTGTCGGCTTAGAGCTGCACTTCTGGAGGTTCAAGGGGAGAACATGTTTCCTTATCTTTAGCAGCTTCTAGAGGCCAGCTGCATTCCATGGCTGGTGACCCCTTCCTCCATCTTCAAAGCTCATCACTCCAATCTGTGCTTCCATGGTCACATCTTCTCTCAGACTCTGATCCTCCTGCCTACCTCTTATAAGGACTCCTGTGATTACATTGGGCCCACAGGGATACTACAAGATCATCTGCCTAGGGATTCCCTGGCTTCCCTGGTGGTGCAGTGGTTGGGAATCTGCCTGCTGATGCAGGGGACACGGGTTCGAACCCTGGTCTGGAAAAATCCCACATGCCGCGGAGCAACTAAGCCCATAGCCACAACTACTGAGCCTGCGCGTCTGGAGCCTGTGCTCTGCAACGGGAGAGGCCGCGACAGTGAGAGGCCCGCGCACCACAATGAAGAGTAGCCCCCGCTTGCCGCGATTGGAGAAACCCAACACAGCCAAAAATAAATAAATAAATTTATTTATTTATTAAAAAAAAAAAAAAGATAATCTGCCCAGCTTATGGCCCTTAATTTAATCACATCTACAAAGTCCCTTTTGCCATGTAAGATTGATATTCACAGGTTTTGAGGATAAGGATGCGAACATCTTTGGGGCCATTCTGTCTCTGACATTGGTTGTATTTTCTTTTCTTTTCTTTTTTTTTTTTTGCGGTACGCAGGCCTCTCACTGTTGTGGCCTCTCCCGTTGCGGAGCACAAGCTCCGGACGCGCAGGCTCAGCGGCCATGGCTCACGGGCCTAGCCGCTCCGCGGCATGTGGGATCTTCCTGGACTGGGGCACAAACCCGTGTCCCCTGCATCGGCAGGCGGACTCTCAACCACTGAACCACCAGGGAAGCCCCCTCTTATCTTTTTCATGTTTATAGAATTTATAGTGATATCTGCTTTTCATTCCTGGCATTGATTATTTGTGTGTTTTCTTTTTTTATTTTTCTTGATAATTTGCAAGGATTTGTAAATTTTATTGGTCTTTTCAAAGAACCAACTTTTGATTTTGTTGATCCTCTCTATGGCATGTTATTTTCCATTTCACTGATTTTTGCTGTTATCCTTATTATTTCATTTATTTTACTGTATTTGGGTTTCTTTTGTACTTCTGTAAGAGTCAGGATTGGCTAAGTTAGGCTGCAGTAACAAACAATCCCCCCCAACTCTCAGGGCTTTCAACAACATAGTTTATTTCTCACTCATGCTGCCTGTTCCATCCAGGTTAGCTGGGTTCTTTTCCACATTGTCTTCACTTTGTGGCTCACGCTGGCAGAACAGCCACTGTCTATAGCATTGACAATCATTGTGGCAGAGGGAAGAGACAGGATGGTGAACCGTATGTAAAAATTCTGCCTAGATGTGACATGTAACACTTCTGTACACATTCCATTGACCAGAGCAGGTAATACAGCTAAACCTGATGCCAGTGCCCAGAGGGAGTGAATCTTTGTGAATAATAATATAGTATCCCATGCCTTATTTTCTAACTTTTTGAAGTAGAATCTTAGCCCATTAATTTTTAACCTTTCTTATTTTCTAATATATGCATTTAAGGCTATAAATTTCCTCTTATCAGCTGTATCCCACAAATATTTATACATAGAAATTTTGTTAACATTCAGTTCAAAATATTTTCTAATTTCCTTTGTGATACCTTACTTGAGCTATGTGTTATTAAGAAGTATTTCTTAATTTTCAAGTAAATGTGGAGTTAAAAAAATTTTTTTTTCTAGTGTAATTGCATTGTATCAGAGGATATGATTTGTATACTCTCAAATCTCAGACTTTTTTTAGACCTCACTTTCAACAACGCGATCTTGGGAAGAGGACTTTGAGCCTCAGATGAGACCCTAGCCCTGGCCAACATTTTGATTTCAGCCTTGTGATACTTTGAGCAGAGAACCTAGTTGATCCTGGACTTCTCCCTGAACTGTGAGATAATAAGTGGGTGTTGTTTTAAGCTGCTAAGTTTGTAGTAATTTGTTATGCAGAAATAGAAAATTAATAGAGTGTTTCTGCTAGTCGATAAATCACTCAGTTTTTGTTTGTCTAAAAATGTCTTCTCAGACTTCCCTGGTGGTCCAGTGGTTAAGACTCCGCACTTCCACAGGTTCAATCCCTGGTCAGGGAACTAAGATCCTGCATGCTGCACGGTGTAGCCAAAAAAAAAAAAAAAGTCTTCTCATCTTTATTCTTTTTATTTTTTTTTAACTTTTTCATGTTTATTCTTGAAGGATGGTTTAGCTGGATACAGAATTTTGGACTAGCAATTTTCTTTTAGCACTTAGACAATATTACACTGTTCTCTGGCTTCCATTGTTGCTGTTGAGAAGTCAGCTGTCTGTTGCTCCTTTGAAAATAATATTTTTTCTCTTCTGTTTATCTTTAATATTTTTTTGGTTTGTTCTTTGCAGATTTATTTTAATGTTCCAAGAATAGATTTAATTAAATTATCTTGGAATTTGTTGCTCTTCTTGATTCTGAGCTTGAAGTCTTTTATCAGTTCTGGAAAATTCTTAGTTATTATCTTCAAATACTGTCTCTGCTCATTCTCAGCTCCAAGTAGACTCCAAGTAGGTATAAGTAAGACCTTCTCACTGTATTCTGTGTCTCTTACCCTTGCTTTTGTATTTTCTCTCTTGTTGTCTCTCTTTACTTCATTCTAGATAGTTTACCATGTTTTCTGATTCATTGACTCCTTCTCATGTGTCTAGACTGTTGTTGAACCCATCCCTTGAGTTTTTAACATCTCTTATTGTATTTTTTTGTTCTCAAATTTTTATTTGATTCTCTTTCCAGTCTGCTATTTTATCACTCTTCTATTCTATCACAGAGGGACATCTTCCTTGACTCCCCCCATAATCACCTTAGCCTTGTTTACATCCCCCCCGCCCTGCCCCGGCCACTGTGTGCTGCCATGGCAACCTGGGCTCTAACAGGCATTTACCTGTTCTCTTACATTCTCTCTCCAGCTAGACTATAAATATCTTGAGGATAGAGAATATCATTTACTCTGTGTCTCCAGCATTTATCACAGTACCTGGTAATAGCAGTCACTCAATAAATGTTGTGGAACTCAACTGAACTTTTACTAAAGAAACCTCCTTGACCATCAAACACTGCCCCACTTTGAGGAGATGGAAAAACTTCAGTTAAGTCTCCACTACTCACAACTGCTCTTTGTGTGAGGAGAGTCTTCTATGGAGGGAATGCTAAGAGCTGCTATTTCTGCATCCAGGCTGATGAGAGGAAAGAGTGGAAAGCAAAATAGACACAGAAATAAGAGGCTAGGGGCATCTCAGGTGAGTTTCTGGGAAATTTCTGGGAATGAAGAGAAATTATTGGACAAGATCAAACTTTTCCAGGCTGTGGAGGGGCGGGCTGGAGGTGTCGGTGCTGCCATGTCCTGGCGGTGGCTACCGGAGCGGCAGCCTTGCGGGAGACTGTAGAGCCGGAGGTGGAGGAGGTGGGGCTGCCGCTGAAGCCGGATGTGGATCTAGTGCTGTGTACCTCGGTGGGTGAGAATCCAACGGGCCTGGAGAGGAGCGCCGACTGCAGGTCTCTACTGACCTTAATGCAAAGATGAAACCTGATGAAACGCCTATGTTTGACCCAAGTCTACTCAAAGAAGTGGATTGGAGTCAGAATACAGCTACATTTTCTCTAGCCATTTCCCCAACACATCCTGGAGAAGGTTTGGTTTTGAGGCCTCTTTGTACTGCTGATTTAAATAGAGGTTTTTTTAAGGTACTAGGTCAGCTGACAGAGACTGGAGTTGTCAACCCGGAACAATTTATGAAATCTTTTGAGCACATGAAGTAATCTGGGGATTATTATGTTACAGTTGTGGAAGATGTAACTTTAGGACAGATAGTTGCTGTAGCAACTCTGATAATAGAACATAAATTAATCCATTCCTGTGCTAAGAGAGGAAGAATAGAAGATGTTGTTGTTAGTGATGAATGCAGAGGAAAGCAGCTTGGCAAATTGTTATTATCAACCCTTACTTTGCTAAGCAAGAAACTGAACTGTTATAATATTACCCTTAAATGTCTACCATAAAACTCTGGTTTCTATAAAAAGTTTGGATATACAGTATCTGAAGAAAACTACATGTGTCAGAGGTTTCTAAAATAAAACCTTTAAAGAAAGACATCTGTCAAATGAGCTGATGCAACAAGGCTACACTCTCTTCCTAGAGTTAAAATATTTTGTTGCTGCAACCCAGTGACCTCCATAAATACTGGATTGAAAAAAAACACTGTAATACAAGTATAATGACATTTAGAAGATTACTTTGGGCTGGTGAGACATGCTGAGTTTAGATTACAGATGAAATTATTAAGGGGATGATTTTTAACCAAAGGAGTATATTTTTAACTTGAATCTTTTCTTGCATTGTATTTTTCTAAAGTTCGGCTTTATTTCTTAGTAGTCAGTATAGGTAGTAAGAAGTTATATGTCTGCTATCTGTACTGCTCATTAAAAAAAAAAAGCATACAGTGAATAAGGCTGTTTCTTATCACATTCATAAAATTAATATTTTTTTCAAAGAAATATATCTAAATACCACTTAGGGGTGTATCATTTCACATATATTACGTGAAATTGGATGTTAGACATATTATAACTAAATGTAGTTCAGTCCAACATTTGCTGATCCTAATACTATACTGGCAAACCTGGTGAGCCTTTAAAATAAGGAGAAATGAAAATTAACTTCTTATAAAATGTGACAATTTAAATGTACATCTAAAAGTTGATATAATTCTAATGTAGCTGAAGTACCACCTGTCTTATATGTGAAATATAATTATTCATTTGTTTAAAATATCTAAGAGAAATATAAGGTACTTTTTAACAGTGAATTAGTAAATCCTGGCATATTATGTATTTCTAAGCTGATTTCTCATTTTTCCAGGGGTGTCCAAGCCTCTCTTCTAAGTAACATTTTTATGAAAATGGATTACAAAATTGAGTGGAGTATTTTTAAAATGTATCATACTGCATTTATTACATTCTTAAAATGTTGATGGAAGCTTTTCTATTTAATGTGATTATAATGGTACTATTATTCTGGTCACTATCCTATTTTGATTTTATTTATTTTAATTATTTTTTTAAGTTGAAATAAGAATTAGATACTTCACTACTGGTTCGAATCTTTTACATTTCAGGTTACATTAAACCTGTTCATATGAATAGTCTTTTGTTAGAAAAAAAAAACAAACAAGCTTTTCCAGGCTGTGGAATTACCCAGACCTCCAAAGAATGAGGGACTCTTGCTGACATATAAGTGGTACTGTTTCAGTGTATCTAGGAACTCAAGGCAGAGTGGTTTCTAAGAAAGGAACCTTGTACAACCAGTATGTTGAACACACGGGACTTGTGGGTTGTATTTGTCAAAGCCACTTTATTTTTGTCCTCCATTGACTTTTTAAAAATTTGAGGTATAGTTGACATACAATATTATATGTTTCAGGTGTACAACATAGTGATTCACAATTTTTAAAGGTTATATTCCATTTATAATTATAAAATATTGGCTATATTCCCTGTGTTGTACTATATATCCTTGTAGCTTATTTATTTTATACATAATAGTTTGTATCTCTTAACCCTCTAACCCTATCTTGTCCCTCCCTCCTTCCCTCTCCCCACTGGTAACCACTAGTTTGTTCTCTATATCTGTGGGTCTGCTTCTTCTTTGTTATATTCACTAGTTTGTTTTATTTTTTAGATTTCACATATAAGTGATATCATACAGTATTTGTCTTTCTCTGTCTGACTTATTTCATTTAGCATAATAATACCCTCCAAGTCCATCCCTTCCGTGGCTCTTTTTTTTTTTAAAGTTTGTGTCTACATTTTTAAAAATTAATTAATTAATTAATTTGTTTTGGTTTTGTTGGGTCTTTGTTGCTGTGCGCGGGCCTTTCTCTAGTTGCAGCAAGCGGGGGCTACTCTTCGTTGTGGTCCACGGGCTTCTCATTGAGGTGGCTTCTCTTGTTGCAGAGCATGGGCTCCAGGTGTGTGGGCTTCAGTAGTTGCAGCACGTGGGCTCAGTAGTTGTGGCTTGTGGGCTTAGTTGCCCTGCGGCATGTGGGATCTTCCCGGACCAGGGATTGAACGCGTGTCCCCTGCATTGGCAGGCAGATTCTTAACCGCTGTGCCACCAGGGAAGTCCCCTTCCATGGCTTTCTAACCACTTCCAGTGGGGGTCAGGATGGTCTTTTCCTGGCCATGCGTAAAAGTCCTGTCAAGCTCATAAATTTTTCTGTGCATCCTTAGGTAAAGTCCAGGGGTCACTTTAAGGCACAAATGTGGACTTAATTAATCAATGTTTAAATCCTCATTCAAAGATAATATTTCTCTCCCACTCCCACAAAGCTAGGGTCAATGGCAGGTGGGTGGTCTGCAGCCTTGGAGGAGGCTGTGTTCAGTTTCTTCTCTTTCTTACTCTCTTCCTCCTCATCTTGCTGCTGCTTCTGACCTTTAAGGTTGAAGTTGGAAAAGGAGCAGAGGGAAGGGGGATAGGAAAGTTCCTGGTAGAATGGATTTATAAGTTCTACACCTGAGGACCCATAGATTCCTGGCAGATGTTTAAAGCTGACTCCTAGGGGCTTTCATGGGAGACCCCCGGGAGATTCCCCTTCTGGGTTCCTCAGACCCAGCTCCCTCTCCTCCTGCTCCTCTGCTTCCCACAGCCTCTGCTGCAGCAGTTGCCTCCCGGCCTCTAACGGCTGAGTCTCTTTTGAGAGACTGGCCACCCTCCTGGTCAGGCTTCACCCCAGGTGGACGTTGCCTCTGCCCCCTCCTCATCTGGTCCCCAGAATTCTTGTCTCCTTTGACCTGTACTCTGAGGGTAGAGCAGTTCATGCCCAGATCCTCTTCTGTCTGCCAAGGCTGCTTAGCTTTCCAGGGCCAGCCAGTGGCGGCAGAGGCCACATCAAGTTCCTGCAATGGTCAGTCTCCTTGAGGCCTCTCTCACTAGACTGGAGTGGAGGGAGCAGGTAACTCCTTAGATTTTCCCAAAGAAATCCTCCCCTCAAAATCTGCCCCCCTGCAACCTTCTCTTCTTCTGACTCTCCTATATCATCTTTCTGGGTGAGGGATTCCCTAGATGAGAGGACCAAGAGACAGGTAACCAGATTTTGAAAATTTCCTTTGAAGATCTGCATCTTTGTGGTCCACTCACACCTTTGATGATCAGTAACTATCATATCTTGGCATTTCAATCAAAATTTCCCACTTAACATCCTTCGTTGTACTTATTTGTTTTTTATTGGAACAAAAACATCATTATTTTTTCAGATTACAAAATGAATGTATGCTTCTTATAAAATTGAACTAATACATAAATGTAAAAGAATGTAGTGACCCAGGGCAATCCCACCTCCCAGAGGTAACTCAAAGGGAGGAGTTTGCTGTGTAGCTTTACACGTTTTTTCTTTGACACATTTGCACTCTTTTTTTTTTTTTTCATTTATTTATTTATTTTTGGCTGTGCTGGGTCTTCTTTTCTGTGCGAGGGCTTTCTCTAGTTGCGGCGAGCGGGGGCCACTCTTCATCGCGGTGCGCGGGCCTCTCACTGCCGCGGCCTCTCTTGTTGCGGAGCACAAGCTCCAGACGCGCAGGCTCAGTAGTTGTGGCTCACGGGCGCAGCCACTCCACAGCATGTGGGATCTTCCCGGACCGGGGCACGAACCCTGTCCCCTGCATTGGCAGGCAGACTCTCAACCACTGCGCCACCAGGGAAGCCCATACACTTGCACTCTTTGTTAATAACTAAAATGGGATTGTAACATACATGAACTCCAAGGAGCCTTTTCCCTTCCACCATAAGGATATGTAAGCCCTCCCATCACCTATATACCTAAAAGTATCTTGGAGTGAAATAGGAGAAGAGAGAAAAGCTAAGAGACTGAGCAATTCCCTGGATGGACTGAGGATCTAAATGGACAGCTTACATTATGTAATTAAACTGCGATTTAGTGGAGTGGACTAAATTTAGTTTTCTCTCACTTTCCATCAAGATAGTTGCTTTAGAGGAAATAAGATCAGTTGTGGAAAACCAAAGGGCTGCATTTGTGTTTCATACTAGGGAGTATCCTGTGAATTTTCAAATTCCTACTACAGATGAAATTGCTGGGTTGGACAGTATGCACCTTTTCAAGGCTTTTGGTGAGCATTTCCATTGTGAGAGTATACCCTCTCTTACATTTTCCCTATACCCTCCTAACACTGGATATTTACATTTTTGCCAGTCTAATAAGCCAAAATTAAGAATTAAGCCTTTCTTTGGTTTGTAACAATGTTGAGCAAATTTTGCGTTAGGTTATGACACATGCTAGTTATTTAGGCAATACACACTCTCTTTGCCCAAGTTTCCATGTTGATTTCCCAATAAAATCTTAGTTACGTTTTGCCCCAGGCCCAGTTTTTAAAGAATCCAGGCTAAAACAAGTGGGCTCCAGAGCAGACTGTGCGAGGCCTGTTCCTTCCCCAGGCCCCAGGGTATAGGTGGGCCCTGACAGGAGGAAAGGCTGAAGGAGACACTTCCCCAAGGGACTTTGAGAGGCCACCATCAGGGCTGCTTCAGGCCTGATCAGTCACCCTCCTCCCTGCCCCACTCATTCATAGCCCCAAACTATGCCTAAGCAGGTCATTCCAGGCCAGGGAACCTTGTGAATTTAGATACGAGCGACCACAAGACAGAAGAGGGGGCTCCTGCTCCAAGGGAAGCCAGGCCACTCATGGGCCAATTAGCTGTTATGGATGGCTTGACACACAAAAATGGCCTAAACCAGATTCTTCTTCCCAGGGATTTCAGCTAAGAAACCCAGAAAGAATTTGCTTGTAAACTGTGGAACTAAAGTTGTAAAGATAAGGAGGTAATGAACTGAGCCCTGGGCAAGCCCAAACCCGGCTGAGTCAGCAGGGAGAGGAAGATAGGCAGAGTAGAGGAGCTGTTCCCCCTGACACAGGAACCTCTCCCTCCTGCAGCTGGGCCTCCAACCTTGGAGCTGCAGCCACCCTGCCTGACTCTGAGAGCCAGGGGCTGCCCAGCCATCTGCTGTCCAGTCCACAGGAAGACTAAAGTGCCTTCAGCTCTGCTCCAGGCTCACACTTTCTTGTGTCCCCAGTATTTATTTATTTATTTAGTTAGTTGTGCTGGTGTTAAGTTGCTGCAGCTTGCAGGCTCCTTAGTTACAGCTTGCTGTCTCCTTAGTTATGGCTTGCTGGCTCCTTAGTTGCAGCAGGTGGGCTCCTTAATTTTGGCACATGGGCTCCTTAGTTGTGGCATGCAAACTTTTAGTTGCAGCATGCATGTGGCATCTAGTTTACTGACCAGGGATCGAATCCGGGCTCCTTGCATTGGGAGCGTGGAGTCTTATTCACTGCACTACCAGGGAAGTCCCCGTCCCCAGTATGTACATAGATGTGGTCTCCGTCCATCATAGGTTGCAGGTGTAGATAATACATACCTCTGATCAACTCTGGATTGGCCTCGCCAAGCCACTCAGAACACCAGAGGAAAGGTTTTGATCACAAAGGATAAAAAGTATGTGAGCATTTCTTTTATTTTTTTATTTTTGGCTGCATTGGGTCTTCGTTGCTGTGCATGGGCTTTCTCTAGTTGCGGAGAGCAGGGGCTATACTCTTTGTTGCAGTGCACAGGCTTCTCATTGCGGTGGCTTCTCGTTGCGGAGCATGGGCTCTAGAGCGCAGGCTCAGTAGCTGTGGCACATGGGCTCAGTAGTTGTGGCTCACAGGCTCTAGAGCACAGGCTCAGTAGTTGTGGCACAGGGGCTTAGCTGCTCCGCGGCATGTGGGATCTTCCAGGACCAGGGCTCGAACCCGTTTCCCCTGCATTGGCAGGCGGATTCTTAACCACTGCGCCACCAGGGAAGCCCATGAGCATTTCTTGAAGCATTTTGAACAGATATGGAGCAAGTTTATAAGGACCTTCCAAGAAAAATAAGACAAAGTACACAATAGCATTTTACAATGAACTCTCTCCTTAAACTTGGATGGGAGAAAGTTGTTTATTAAAATCCTCTTGGCAATTCTGGTAATAAACCCAAAGGATGGCATCTAAAATGGACCTGCTTTAATCTCCTCTTCCCCCACTCTACCTCCAAACAGTAAAGATTGAGCCATCAATCAGTATAGAGAGGTTCATGTAAACACTCTGCATGGTTCTTTGCATGTAAGGCAGCCCCTAAAATCTAACATTCTTCCAGAAGGATCAGAAGGATTCAAACCTTTACCCTTTTCTGAAAAAGAATGCTCTGTCAAAAGAAGTCCCTTTAATTTTAACACATTCCTTTCATCCATGTCAAGGGTGGTGTGAGTGTACTGTTGACCCTGAGAACACTTATCCTAATTACTTACAAAGAATAGTGAAACAACTGATGACTAAGCAGAGGGTTTGAGCTAATGCTTGGAGTAAACACTGTGGCTGGGAAAACTCCAGAACAAGTAACTACCTCCGTTCATGCAGCGGCTGCGATGCTGGAAGGTAATGTATCAATTGAAGTTTTGTAAAATTAAATATTATTAGAAAAGCAGAAATGATCATCATAAAAAATGCCCTCTATATGAAGGGACTTTTATAATGTGAATAGTCAGGCTGTAACCTATAGTTTATTGGGTTTGTTTAGCCAATGGCTTGTAAGGATCCTAGTTTCCTGAATCAATACCCAGGGGCTCCAGCTCAACACTCACCTACTCTGTAAAGCCTTCCCCTTCCACCTGGGTTTTAGAATTCACTTTCATTCATCTCTGAACTCAATTTTAATATTGTCTGTGTCCTACATTTCCGCTCTTTTGGCTTTCAATATTCAATTCCTACAATCTCTCTCTCTTTTTTTTAACGAGGTACAATTTAATACATTTTAAAATGCTTCTGTTGCCTCGTCCTTCTTTTCTCTATTTCTATCATTGCGTTCTTCAGTATATTTATAATAATCAGAATTTCAGGTATAGGTCAACAGGTGTCACTATGATAAATAAAATTTTAAAAGTTTACCATTCTTTTAAAATTGATTATCAAAAGGTACAAACTTCCAGTTATAAGATAAATAAGTACTGGGGATGTAATGTACAACGTGATGTACAACTGCTGTATGTTATATGTGACAAGTTGTTAAGAGTTCTCATCACAAGAAAAAACATTTTTTATTTCTTTAATTTTGCAACTATATGAGGTGATGTATGTTCTCTAAAGTTATAGTGATAATCATTTCACGGTATATGTTAAACGAAATCATTATGCTGTATACCTTAAACTTATACAGTGCTCTATGTCAATTATATCTCAATAAAACTGGAAGGAAAAAAATACTAAGTAGATAGGAAAAACTTTGATTAACTGCTTCATTCACGAGTCTATCCCTTCATTTATTGTTATTAAAACTGTGTGAGAGATTGGGTGGAAAAAAGACAATAATTATTAATGTTACTTAGAGAAGATTAAACCGTAATGGTGGGAATCTGGGGGAAAGTCCGGAGAAAAGTCAGCATAGGAACTGGTTTGTGAATTGCCTTTTTCCACCAAGTAAGTCAGTTGATATAGTCAAGTTAATTTATTCTGAGCAGACATGTGTCAGCATTTTACTGAAAAACAAGTGCAGTGTACTGAACTGACCTGTATTTTAAAAAAGTACTGGAAGCTGATTGGAAGCAGCCCAGATCCCTAAAGGCCAGTTCACAGAAGGATCAGTTAGTTCAATGTCCAAGCTACTCCCAATTTGCCAAATGTGTGATTTACCAAAAACTTAACTCTTGAAAATATCCAATGAATATTCAGGTATTTTTTACGAGTATCACAGGGAATATGTGTTATTCAGGATAGTCTTCAAGATATTACTGTCACATATTCTAATTTAAAACTTTTGTATTCAATATGTTCTATATTTTTCTTCGTGTATATGAATATATTCCATAAATATATTCACTTCTGTTTCTTTCAAAACACCTTAAAATGCTGGTAAAATAAATAAAGCTTTCTGTTCATTGGAAAGCTAAGCTCACAAGAAAGTAGGGAACATTCTCAGTGGTCACAAAACTAAGAGGGAGTTAAATTGTGGGGTAGGGGAGAGCGGGAGTCAGATAAGGTGAGGCGGAGACCTCCCTGGGGTTTACTGTCTCAGGATCCAAGGATTTTGAGTTTTAATGGACATATAGCAACAGAAGAGGCCTTGGGTTAACAAGAATGAAGAGATAGACTCGATGCTTTCACATAAAGTTAGAACTCTGCAAGGGCTGTACCTTTGGTGAAAGCAGGTACCAGAAACAAAACTGCAGAAATGCACAAGGAAACAGAGAATCTCCTGGTTGAGCCTCTTGATTTGGTTAAAAAAATTTCCCCTGAGAATTTAAAATTATAGTCTGTCCTTACTCAGGTCTAGAGTTCAATCTTATACTACCTATAGAAACCAGGGACCCACAAGTTGAAAAATTAACTTAAAAATGGATACCAAGCAGATAGAAGCAAATATAAAATCTCTTTGAAAGGAATATACTCTCCACTAGGACCACACAGGATTCCCATAGACAAAACCCCACTAAAGATGAGCTCATCATCTAAACTTACAAAATGCAGGAGGAAATAATCACCATGAGTGAGAACTGAGAAATTCTGAGGAGGAAAGTGGTATGGACCTCGCCTAACATGGTAGCCTTGGCCTGGCATGAATATTCCACAGTTAAAATCTTCAAGTTGTCAGAAGAATCTGTCAGTGGCTGAAATTATTTCCTTTGTTTAGCCTAAGCAACCCGTTCAGGAGCACACTTCACAGACCAGACTCTGCTAGATGACAGCTAATCAATTAGCCTCCCCCCACCCAAATATCAAATGGAAAGAATCCAAAAACTTACTGTGCTTAGAGTGTCTGTAGTTTTTTCTTTTCTCTTATAAAGCCCCCCCCCCTTTATTTTTTTTTGCGGTACGCGGGCCTCTCACTGTTGTGGCCTCTCCCGTTGCGGAGCACAGGCTCCGGACCTGCAGGGTCAGCGGCCATGGCTCACGGGCCCAGCCGCTCCGCGGTACGTGGGATCTTCCCGGACCGGGGCACGAACCCGCATCCCCTGAATCGGTAGGTGGACTCTCAACCACTGTGCCACCAGGGAAGCCCTATAAAGCCCTTTTTGTTGACAACAGCCTAATGACTATTCTCCTTAAAATAAGCAAGTATATCATTTGCATGCAGATAACTAAATGTCTCTGAGGTACGCTTTCACAGAGTCAAAAAGAATAAACACAGCAGCAGGACGAGACCACAATAACTTCGGATAATATTGAACAGAATTACCAGACTATTACAAAACCAGGTTTGTTTGCCCCACTCTGCAACTAGCCAAACACTGAGACATGGAAGTCTGCAGCAGAGAAAGGGTTTATCCACGAGACAGCTAAGCGAGGAGATGGGAGAACAA
Source organism: Orcinus orca (assembly GCF_937001465.1). Lineage (NCBI taxonomy): Eukaryota > Metazoa > Chordata > Mammalia > Artiodactyla > Delphinidae > Orcinus > Orcinus orca. The sequence continues at coordinate 53,376,809 of NC_064571.1, forward strand.
GTCTCAGATCCGTCTCCCTAAAGGTGAGGGGCTTGGGATATTTACAGGATAAAGAAGCAGGGTGGTCTGAGGCATGCGGAAAGGGGGTTGAAGACAAGAAAAAGGTGAAGTAATCAGTGTTCTGCTCAGGTGTATGTGAGTTACATGCTTCTTCATGAGACACGTGTTCAGAAAATGGTGGCATTAGCATGATCTGATGATGGAGTTTTTGTCCCTCTGACAACAATAGGTTATCCATCCGACACTTGCACAGGCCCGGTTGAATGGTCAGTGTGCTTGACCAGTTTGAACTGGGCAAGACTAACTCCATGTTCCTGAAAAACAACTTAAGAAACCATTACTGGGACTTCCCTGGTGGCGCAGTGGTTAAGAATCTGCTTGCCAATGCAGGAGACACAGGTTCGATTCCTGGTCTGGGAAGATGCCACATGCCACGGAGCAACTAAGCCCGTGCGCCACAACTACTGCGCCTGTGCTCTAGAGCCTATAAGCCACAACTACTGAGCCCGCGTGCTGCAACTACTGAAGCCCACGCACCTAGAGCCCATGCTCCGCAACAAGAGAAGCCAGTGCAATCAGAAGCCTGCACCCTGCAACCAAGAGTAGCCCCCGCTCGCCGCAACTAGAGAAAGCCCACACGCAGCAACGAAGACCCAAGGCAACCAAAAATGAAACAAAATTTTAAAAAATTAAAAAATTTTAATTATAAAAAAAATAAAATAGAAACCATTACTATAGCGACCCATATGTCAGAGGTTTTATCTGGAGGGGGTGGTTAAAGGAATCTTATGATATATTGCCCAGGCTACAGTGAAGCTTGGAGGGTATGCAATTTGCAAGAACAATTAAAGCAAGCTTGATTAGTGAAGGCAGGTTACAAGTTATTATTTATTAAGCAAGTTATAGTTCAAGGATTCTAATTGATGACTGCCCTCAGTTTCAAGACTATTAAAAAGTATGCTTAAAATAATTAGACTTATCCCTAAGTATTTTACGTTTTGGGATGCTGTTGAAATGGTATTTTAAAAATTTCGTTTTCTACATGTTCATTGTTAACATACAGAAATAACATGGATTATTGTATATTGACCTGCAGCCTGTGGCCTTGCTAAATTTACTTAATAGTTCTATTGTAGATTCCTTAGAAGGATTTTCTATTTGCATGATCATGTTATCTATGAGTAAAGACCATTTTCCTTTTTCCTTTCCAATCTGTGTGGCTTTTATATATTTTTTTGCAGTGGCTTAAAGCTCTACTAAAATGGTCGATAGAAGTGTTGAAGGCGGACATCCTTGCTTTGTTCCTGATGTTAGGGGCAAAGTATTCGGTCTTCTGCTACAAGAACATTAACTGTGGGTTTTTGTTTTTTAATATTTATTTATTTATTTGGCTGCGCTGGGTCTTAGTTGTAGCACTCAGGATCTTTGTTGCCGCATGTGAGATCTTCCTCGTGGCATGCGGGATCTTTTCAGTTGTGGCATGCGGAATCTAGTTCCCTGACCAGGGATTGAAACTGGGCCCCCTGCATTGGGAACACGGAGTCTTAACCACTGGACCACCAGGGAAGTCCCAACTGTGGGTTTTTAATAGATGCCCTTTATCAGGCTGAGAGACTACTTTTCTGTTTCTAGCTTGCAGAACATTTTTATTATGAACAGGTATTGACTTTTGTCAAACACCTTTTTCCCCCATCTTTTTAGATGATCGTAAGATCGCTTTTCTTATGATAATGTATTTATTTCTTTATTTAGATACTGAAGGGAAAGAGCTCGAACCTGAAGTTTTATGTACAACACAGCCAAATTTTCATTTCAATGAGAGAAAGTAATAAGAACATTCTCAGGCACACAAGGCCTCAGAAGTTTAACACACAAAAATCCACAATGAAAATACCTTTAAAAGAAGTGTTTATGTAAGAGAAACAAATCCAGGAGAACCTTCAAGAGATATGAGATGTCAGGGTGATCAAATATTTTGATAAATTTATTGCTGTTTAAAAAAATTAAAAAGCTAAGACTAAAGAAGAGAATGTCTATCCAAAATAACTAATGTCAAAAATTCCAGGGGCTTCCCTGGTGGCGCAGTGGTTAATAATCTGCCTACTGATGCAGGGGACACGGGTTTGAGCCCTGGCCCGGGCAGATCCCACATGCCGCGGAGCAGCTAGGCCTGTCTGCCACAACTACTGAAGCCTGCGCGCCGTGCTCCGCAATAAGAAAAGCCACTGCAATGAGAAGCCCGTGCACCGCAACGAGGACCCAACGCAGCCAAAAATAGAAAAATAAATAAAATTAATTTATTAAAAAAAAAATTCCAAACAAGAACAACATGATGGGGGAGGAGAGGGAGACAAAAGGGGTATTAAAAAATGCTAATGCATTTGACTTGTTAGAAGGGAGGTATATATACTTAGAAGTTTAAGAAACCAACAGTTGTGGGAATTTTCATCAGGAGTTAAAGTGTTCTTTGATAATAGTCAGGGATGGAAGAAGTGGGATCATTAAATACAGATGGGTATCATTCCCAGCACCCCAGTTTATAGTATAGCTGGAAAAGAACATCCCAAGAGAAGCCAGAATTCCAAACTTTTAGCACCATGTTTTGCCCTTATCAGAAGTATGAATAAGAGACGGAGAAATACAAAACCCTACCCCACTGCCCAGATTAAGCAGATTTTACTGACATCAGTATTTTGAATTGCCCCCTTTGTGGTTATCCTGAGGTTCTTATACCCTGGGACAATGCATCTTAGTAAGATTCAGGGTGGCATTTCATTGTTTAAAAGGGGGAGGGAACATGACTGTGAAAGGGACAAATGGTGTGATGTTCTAAGGCAGGTCCTTATCAGGCAGGTCAGTGTTAATGGAGTGCATAGAAAAATGGACAGGCTGGAAAGTAATCTCTAAAACTACCCGTGCCTGAGCACCCTTGGAATATCTGCACATACCCTCTAGTACTCATGCTCTGTAGGAACAGTGATGGGTCATTATGAATGAATGGAGAATTTTTTAAAAATTAATTTAAAAAGTCACCAACCCAGAATTTAAAAATCTTGCCTCAAGCGAGTCAGAGCCTCTAAAAATGTCCTAAAAGATCTCTTTTGTCTTAGAGCTCCTGAACACTAGCAGCTAAAATCCAGACGCAGCGTCTGATACTGTGGTATATTATAACGTAAGATGAATTTACAAACTGTCAACTTAAAAAATGCACAATGGGCTTCCCTGGTGGCGCAGTGGTTGAGAGTCCGCCTACCGATGCAGGGGACACAGGTTCATGCCCAGGTCCGGGAAGATCCCACATGCCGCGGAGCGGCTGGGCCCGTGAGCCATGGCCACTGAGCCTGCACGTCCGGAGCCTTGCAGAGCCGGTATATATATATATATATTAATTTTTCAGCCGGGAAATACCTATAGTCAAGCATACATCTTTGTAAAAGATTACTGCTAATGACAAAGAATAGATATCTATGTCTGGGAAGATACAAGAATCGGGGATCACTGAAATTCTTCCTCAAATGTGCGTCTTAATTATCTAGGGTCCCGTGTATCCAAAGCACAGAATGTCTCATCACGTTTTTCCCGTCGGGAATTCTGCTCAGGGTGCACCACTGGTGGACAACTATAGTGGGTTATGACTTAACCCTTTGTATAAGGGGATGAGTGACACCCTTTGTTCTTTTTGTTTACAAAACGAATCCTGTCTCTTACGAGAAAGTTATGGCATTGATGAAGAACATATGGGACCTTGGGAATTAGGATGGGGGAATCTAGGTGGATTTCAATCTGAGTACCTGGCATTCCTAAAACTCACTGGGTCTCCCTTCCCAGTAGAGGCAGCTTCTTCCTTCCATCCTCTGATCCCTTGCTGGTACTCTCTATTAGCTGAGCCAGCAGGAAGCCAGCTGACAGGGAAGGCTAGGAAATGCAACCCACTGGGGTCAGCCTGCTTGTGATGCAGAACACAAGAGGGGAAGAGTGAGGAATGGCTCTGGAGGCAAATACGCCCAGGACAGGACACCCCTGTGCTTTCTGCATGTGCCACTAATGTCCAAAGTTCTGCCATGGCCTGTCTCTGTCAGGTAGATCTACTTTGCATTTTCCTCATCCCAGGTCTCATCTGGTGTGCTTTGCTCTCACACCTAGCCCTCTTGGAGGGCTTTGGAAGTCTTGCCTCCTTTGGCTGAACCATGCTGGGGTTTGAGGGCTTGAGGGATTGAGGATGCTCTCAGGCCCATCTTCCTAGACATCACTCTCAGAATTGCTTCTCCATTGTTCAGGTTCCATACTGGGCCCCACGGGGCTTGCCACCTCCTGGAAAACACCCAAGGGAGGGCTCCCCTGGTGGCGCAGTGGTTGAGAGTCCGCCTGCCGATGCAGGGGACACAGGTTTGTGCCCCGCTCTGGGAAGATCCCACATGCCGCGGAGCGGCTGGGCCCGTGAGCCATGGCCGCTGAGCCTGCGCATCCGGAGCCTGTGCTCCGCAACGGGAGAGGCCACAACAGTGAGAGGCCCGCGTACCGCAAAAAAAAAAACAAACAAAAACAGCCAAGGGAAAGTGGGGACTCTACCCTGGTCTCCTCTCAAACCTAACCCAAGTCATGAGCCGTTGAACCAGCTTGGGATCATTTTTAAAGGGATTCTGCCCAGAAGAGTATCTCTTGGACAGCTGGGGAAAACCAGACATTGAGAGAGGACCACGAGCCTTCCAAAAGAGAGGTGCTACCCATGTCAGGGGGACTGCAGTGAGGGGTTCAGCAGGGGAGCCACACAAAGGCACTCAGTCAGATGGAGTGGGGAGAGCAGAGCCGTAACAACTTCCTTATCCCCCTTACTCTCCAGTCCATCCCCCACCCAACCCTAGTGTGGTCATAAACAGCAGCTAGCGAGATGGGGAAGAGTTGGTGATTGAGAGAGAGGAACTTGGTATTTTATTAGACAACTTTCTGTTCTACTTTTTTCTAGCCACATCCATGTGTAACTTAGATGCAAAAGCTTTTTAAATTAAAATTCATGAAATGTACATTAACCATTGTATATAATCAAATAATTATGCAGACCGTACCACTCTAAATGAACAATCTCCAATTTCAACTGAGCCTTCAACTCAGGCCAGGAAGTCTTCTATCTCCTTTAGGCAGCTTGCTTTCCCAGATACACAATGATGATTTCAAACTCTGACCCACTCAATCTACCTGCCCTTCCCCCAATCACGGCTCTCTCAGAAAATAGCCATGCCTCCCACATTTCAGGCTAACACCCATCTGGGCTTTGTATCCATTCTCTCCTGCCTCCTCAATAACCTTGTTCTTTCAGTTTTGTCCATTCTGCTCTTTACAGTGTCATTTTTGCTGGCTCCTTCCCAAAAGGATTTAAACATGCACAAGGCCTTCCACCTTAAAGACAACACTTCTGGATCCTGTGTCCCCCTCTAACTACTTTCCTTTCCCTCACAGCCAAGCATGAGAGGCTTGCCCATACTTGCCGTACCCAGTCTTTCCCACCAGCCACTCACCACCCACTGTACGTTGGCTGCTGCCCAGCACTCCACGTAAACTGCTCTCTGAACCCCCAGTGACCTCACACTGATAAATCCAGTTCACATCTGAGTCCACATCTTGCTGGACCTCTGTATCACGTGAGAATGCTTTGGATTGCAAGTAACTGTCTTCGAGTGGCTTAAACAAATAGGAGTTCTCTGCACATAACAGGATATCTGGAAGTAAGCAGCTGCTGGTGTTGGTTCAGTGGCCCACGGTGTTAGGGCAGCCTTTCTAAATTCTCTCCCACTTCTGTCCATGATTGAGGATGACTGCTGAGACGGTACGTCCCCATTCAGGGCTGGAGGAAGGGGAAAGGTCTGCACCCATCACTTGTCTCTTTTATCAGAAAAGCAAGATTTCCCAAGTTCCCCTTCTGTCTCATTGCCCAGAACTATGTTACCTAGCCATCTAGCTGCAGAAAAGATGGGGAAGTGAGTGTTTAACGTTTTTTAGCCTTCATTGTGGAGACAGACAAGAGAGAAGGGTGTTGAAAATGGAAACTGGGCTACCACCAACTCAAACTCATCCGCGTTGGCCCGGTGTAGCTCTTTGTTTACCTGAAACCCATGCGCATCCCTCTTTCTCACATACACATCTGACATGCGGGGAGCTCACTCCATAGAGGAGGTAATCCTGAAGTCCCAGCCAGCTCCTACATACAGCTGGGAGTCCAGGTACTCTGTGTACTGTGCAGGCCCCTTTCAGGTCCAGATGTGGCTTCTCATGGTTGGATGATTTAAGCTAAGACAAGTTCATTTTCCGCTAAAATGAGAAAGATGGGACGTACCAAGTGTTGGAGAGAATGGGGACCAATAGAACTCTTGCTGGAGTGTAAACTGACACAGCCACTTGGAAAACCTTTTGGCACTATCTAATATAGCTGAACATCTGCATTCCCAGGAGCCAGCAGTTCTGCTCCTAGGCTAATACCTGACAGAGACCTGAACAGTTGTGCAAGAAAAGACATGTTCTACAATGTTGAAGTAGCATAATTTGTAACAACCTAAAATTGGAAACCACCCAGATATCTACTGACAGTAGAAGGGAAAAGAGAATAGCATACAGAGATGAGAATGCTCAAAATCTACACACTATGAATGAATCTCAACATAATGTTGAGTAAAAGAAGCCATAGATAAAAGAGTATGTACTGTGTGATTCCATTTACAGAAAATACAGAAACAGGTAAAACTGCTCTGTGGTATTAGAAGTCAGGATAGCAATTACCTTTTAGGAAGAGGGTGGTGCTTGGAAGGGAGCACAGGCGGGTCTCCTAGGGTGTTGGTAATGTTCTGTTTCTTGATCTGGGTGCTGGTTATATGGGGGTGTTCAATTTCCAAAAATTTATTGAGCTGTATGCTTTTCTGTATGGGTACTTTTGTGTATACTATTCTGAAATAATAGAAAAAAAACATATATTTACATATATGCCCCTGGTTCCTGGCACAGAGCTTCTAAAACACTTGTAATTTCACAAGTGATAAGATGCATCTTTCGTTCTAATACTTGGCCTTTGACCCTGGTTCCAAATCCTTTGGAATTTCCTTGGTGATAGGCGTGTCCTTTGTTCTAATATGGTGACCCTTGGTGGGCCCCTGGATGGCTTCAGGATGGATCTGATCACCATGAAGACCAAATCATGATTAGACACTTTGAGCTTTTAGCTCTACCCACTATCCTCCAAGAAGGGGAGAGGGACTGGAGATTGAGTTAATGATCAATTACGCCTGTGTGAGGAAGCCTCCATGAAAATCCCAATAGTACAGGGTTGGAGAGCTTCTGGGTTGGTGGAACACATCCACGTGTCTGCAGGATGGGGCACCCCAGCTCCAAAGGGACAGAGGCTCCTGTGCTTGGGACCCTTCCAGACCTCACCCTATGTATTTCTTCATCTGACTGTTCATCTGTACCCGTTATGATATCCTGTGTTATATAATAAACTGGTAGATGTAAGTGTTTCCCTGAGCTCTGTGAGCTGTTCTAGCAAGTGATCAAATCCCAGGAGGGAGTCATGGGAGCCTTCAATTTGTAAAGTCGGACAGAAGTCATGGGTAACCTGGGGACCTACGAATTGTGCTTGGCATCTGAAGTGGGTGGCAGTCTTATGGGGCTGAGCCCTTTACTTGTGGGGATTGTACTAACTTCAGTTAGTGTCAGAATTGAATTGCACTGTAGGACACTCAGCTGGTGTTGTAAGGAATTGCTTGGTGTGGGGAAAAACCACACATCTGCTGTCAGAAGTATTGTGTGTGTGAGTAAAGGGAAACAGAAGTGTGTTTCTTCTAAACAATCGTGCATCAATAAAATGTAAAAAAACAAAACCAAACAAAAAATACAGGGAAACACATTCAATGCACAATGTGAAAAAATAATAAATACTTCCTTTCAGAAAAAAAGAATGGAAAATACGTAGTATCCCCCAGTCAGTGGCAGTGTATTAAGTTCTTGTTGGGAAATCTGGCAGCCCTTCCCTTGTTTAAACAGGAACAGACCAATGTTGACCAGGCTTGAGATTTTAGGGACACATGATTGCCTCAATCATTTGTTAGGCTTCTGGTCAATTCCATACATGAGTAATCACAATCAAATAACTTATCTAGGGAGTCTTTAAATGGTTTTCTAATGGAAGATTATATTTTCCCCCAAAATAATTAATATATTTACTTGGTTTTTTAAGAATTAAAGCCAAACAAAAAGATATAAAATGAGGTCTTATTCTCACCTCTGTTCTCTTTCATTAGTTTCTTGTGTATACCTCAAATGTTTCTTTCTGCAAAACAAGCAAAGCCAACTATTAGAATATTTAAGTCTTCTAGGGGCTGGTATCTGTGTGCTTAATTGCAGTGGAGACAATTCAAAACACAGCAGGTACAGAAGCCACCTATAGTCCATCTTTGCTACCTTGGGCCTCCATCTTCTCTCCTGATAAAGCTGCCTCTTCCCTGTCTCCATTTGTGCTGGCTTCAGCTTGGGTATTTAAAGAAAATTATTTATTTCAACCCAGCAAGTCTCCAAATTGTGGGACTCAGCTAATTTAGGTTGTAAACTGCAGGTAAGATGTTCCTTTCCCACCAAGGCCTTATTTTCTTTAATCTCTGCTTTCCAATCAGTTATCCCTAATCTGGATTTGCCACTCTCTTGAAGGACTTTGCTGAAAGCTACTTAAAAAAGGAAAAAAAAAAAAGCCAACAGTCATGAATGTTCTGTATTGTTCCTGAGATTTCTCCCGCAATACAACTTTGGATGGCATGTGGGTTTTTTCCAAGGTTCAGCAAGTGACAGCAGTTCAACAGTTTAACTACTGCTTAACATGTAGGTCACCAACTTTCCATTTGGAATAGAGTCTTTACCACTGGCTACCTTAACCTTCTGTTAGCCAATTTCACGTTTTAGTATCTGTTTTTCTTGTGTCCTACTTCTGGTACCAAGTTATTTGCCTGTTAGGAATGGGTTCAGCTACAAGTTATAGAACGCTCACCTATAAATGGCTTAAACAATTGACTCACGGACTAAAATGGGGCAAGAATGAAGGTAGGTAGCAGATGATAGTTTCCTGGATGTCAATTATACCTCAATAAAGTTGAGGGGGCAAAAAGGATGGCTCCTCGAGTTTGGCTTGAACAACTAAATGGATGGCAGTGATAGTCACTAAAATGGGAAAAACAGAGAGGTACACGTTTGGGGGTGAAAATGAATATTTTGGTGGGCCAAGTTAAATTTGCGATGCCAGTTAGACACTCGTGTGGAGATGTCAAGTAAGCAGTTGTTTAGAGGAGTGAGGACTTACAGGCAGAGGTCATTGTTAGAGATCTACCTTTTGGAGTCATCTGCTTGCAAATGGCAGCTAAAGCCATACGACCAGATGAAATCACAGAAGGACAGTGGGTAGGGAGACAAAGAAGGGGACTAAGAATAGAACACTAAGCACTCTGATATTTACAGGTTGAGCAGAAGATGAGAAGTCAGTGAAAAGAACCCAAGAAAGAATAGTCAGTGAGGTAGGAGGAGGACCAAGAGTACATGGCATCAGAAAACAAGAGAAGAACGTGTTTCAAAGTGGGGATAGCTGACTGTGAGGAATAGTACTGAGAGGGCAAGTAAAAACAGAGGAGAAGCACCACTGAATTTGCATGGAGATGTAGTTTCAGCAGTGTAGCGGGGAAGAAACCAGAGCAAGATTATATGATCGTGGGGATGGGCTATTAGAGGGGGAGTAATTGGTGATGAGAGAGAGAGAGAGAGAGAGAGAGAGAGAGAGAACAGAGGATAAGATCCATAGAAAAAGTGTAGGCGTTGGTTAAATAGAATGAGAATGCTTTATCCATCAGACACTGAGCTTGTTGAAGGAAGAGATCATATCTTGTTTGTATTTGTTTCTCTGGTAACTCCTAGCACAGTGCCTAGTACCTAGGAGGTACTCAAGAAATGTTACTGAATTAATGAATAAATGAGCAAATGGTAGAATGGATGCATGGCAGAGGGAGGGCTGAAAAATGAACTAGATCTATAACTAACTCAAACTTCAGGGGAAGGAAAGGGGAAGGAGCCTGGAATTAATAGGGTTTCTTCTATCCTACAAAGCCCCTGCTCTCTTGCCACACGGTCAGGGAAGGGAGGAAATAAAGATTTCTGAACTTCACTGGAAAAACAGTACCTTCTCTGGGCTATTAAGCTATTAAGTGATTCTTGATCCTAGACCATGTTTTCACCATCCATGTTTATGTCTTCATTCTGCCAACACATAAAAAGATAGGAAGCCCGGGTGCCTTGTTCTCCCAGTTCCCAGACACCCGACATGGTCCTCTCAACCAAGTCCCTGCATCTTCTTCAGTCCCTGGCTGAGACTCCGGCAGTTTCATATTTCCTGGGGTTATTTGGAATTTTTCCTTAGAGATGCATCTTACCTATCTAAGGATCAGTATATCCGAAGTACAGAAAGTTTCCTGTTTTCCTCCATCCTGAATTCCCCTCGGGGCACACTGTTGGTGGTCAATTGCAGTGGCTAATGGCTTGATCCTTGTAGAACTGGAATGGCACGCAACATTTTTTTCCTTTACGCTATTATCTTTCTTCCCAACTTGCAGTCAGAGGAACCCAGGAACCTGTAAATGTGGAGGTGGAGGTGGAGCTGAAAGCCAGTTTTGACACCCGCTGCATCCGCTTTCGCCACCTTAGGTCCTCGCCCTACTACGTCCCTGGGGGCTTCCGGGGTTGCCTAGCAACCTGCGGGGACTCTGGGGATTCAGGTGGCCCAACCGAGTGTCGCCCTCGGGAAAGTAGGCAGAAGAAATGCCTCCGCCCAGCCCTTACTGGGCCTGAGCCCGTTACACGCGGAACGAGCCCAGCAGCCCGGCGCCGGGCAGGGGCAGGGCCCGCGCGCCAATGGGCGGGCGGAAGGGGTGCGCGTGCGCACAGCGGGACGGGGGTGGGGCGGAGCCGAGAAAAAGCGTTCTGAGGACGGGTGCTGGTGAGGCTCACGCCGTAGGGCTTCGTGTCCGGAGAGAGCTGTTTGGCAACTGCTAGCTGCGAGGGTGAGTGAACCAGGGAGCAGCCGCAATCTGGCTGCGGCCTGTGAGGCCTGTGACCCGACCTTGGAGGAGGAAGTCCGTGGGACGGCATTCAGGGGTCCGCAGCGGGGCGGGATCCCGGCGTCCCTTTGGGGGTCTCGGGGCTTCTGGCTCCGGTTGGGAGGCACGAGCGGCCTGGGTGAGGGTATCGGACCCCAAGTCGGTCCGGGAAGCTAGCTGACTAGGAGCAGAGCCTCTCCCCCGGGGCAGATGGGCCCGATCAGGGCCAATCTCTGCCCTCTTGGAGACCTGCCGTGGACCTGCGCGCTGGCCTGAGTCGTAGCTCTCCATCTGCTCCTGTACCCCATCTCTCTCTGGGGGAGACAATAAACAGGTCCTGTCGGGCGGGCGAGCTTGGCCAGGCCGTGCCAGGGGAGTGGGGAGGCAGCGGGAGCTTGTATTCCCCTCTAGTATTCCCTGTCTGGGCATGGCACCCGCCATCCACCCAGTTGCCCAAGCAGAAACCTGGGCATCATTCTCACCTCCTACACTCTTTACCCACCCACATCGATTTCATCACAAATCTCTCTGGGATACACCCACTTCTCCACGCCCAGTTCCTCTGCTCTAGCTAGTTCAGGCCACCTTCATCTTTCCCTTGGACTACTCAGTAGCCTCCTGACTGGTCCCCTGTATCCCTTCTCCATACTCTGTAGTTTGTTATGTAGTGGAAAGCCAGAGTGATGGTCTTAAAACAGAAATCTGATCACGTCACCAGACCCCTCTCCCCATTCCCTTATCGCCCTTCCGTGGATTCCCATTGCTCTTATAACCTCTTGAACAGGGCTTACAAGGCCCTTCGTGACCTGTCCTCTTTTTACTTTAACTCATCCATCTCCACTATACTGTGTCTTCAACCATATTGAAAGCTTTTTATTTCCCAGATTGGATCAAGTTCCTTCTAGGCTTAGGTGTTTGTTACATTATGTTCCCTCTACCTGAGATGCTGTCCTTTAGCACCTTGAAAAAAAAATCATCCTTCATGCATTAACCCAGGTGTGGGTTGGGGCTTCTGTGGTACCCCAGGGCTGTTGCGTGAACTGGTCTTTCTTTTCCAGCAGGCTGTAATCTGTGTGACAGGAGCCTGTCTGGTTCACAGCCCTATCCTTAGAACCTTGTGCAGCACCAAGCTGTTAATGAAGAGTGTTAGCTAAATGTATAAATGAAGCATGGCAGCTCCCTGGGCTCCCCAAATGAACAAAGCGATCAAGTTATTAAATGCCTGCCTTTTCAGAACCAGTTCTCAATCCCCAACCCATGTAGAGCTTTCTTTGCCTAGGAACCTGGTTCTTTTCTTGCTTTCAGTCCAGGACCATGGTAGTTTTAAATGGGGAAGTACCAGTCAGGTTTTTCTTTGGCATCACCTCTGGCTACAGGATGTGTAGCTGCTTTGAGGTTGATTCTCAGCTGAGGGCCCCAGCAGGAGAGAAAAGTGGCTAGCAGCTGCTGTGGTTTTTATGGGAGGAAGGCTCGCTGCAAACTCTTAGGTGTTGGTAAGACAGAATGAGCGTGGGCCTGGCCAAACCACTGGTGGGACGGCTCCAAAGGGAAGTTTTTTTTTGTTTTTTTATTTTGCGATACGCGGGCCTCTCACTGCTGTGGCCTCTCCTGTTGTGGAGCACAGGCTCCGGACGCGCAGGCTCAGCGGCCATGGCTCACGGGCCCAGTCGCTCCGCGGCATGTGGGATCCTCCCAGACGGGGGCACGAACCCGCGTCCCCTGCATTGGCAGGCAGACTCTCAACATCTGCGCCACCAGGGAAGCCCAGTTATTTTTTTTAGTGTAGTCAGATCTTCTGTGATAGGGGACAACACACCTAGGTTGCAGGATCCACTGCCCTGATTCAGAGTGAAGGTGTGCTATGCCAGGTCAGCTCAGCACTTTGTAATAAATTCACTAGGGTACAGGAGAAACAGAAAATAGGTTCCCTGTCTTCAGAGAGGGAGAGAAAAGAGAAAAACAAACGGAGCACAATATGTGACCATATGTTAAGGCCAAGTGAGTGTGAGAGACTGCAAACTGAGGTCAGAGGAGGGAACAGTTGGCTGGGAGAACACAGAGGTGACATTTGAATTGGACCTGGAAGGAACAGGGAGGACAGACAGGTGGAAACAGTGGGAACAAATGTTCTGGGACTGGAAGAGGCTGCTGGAGCTGTGAGGGAAGGCCAGTTACAGTCAGGGCACTGCGGGAGCTCCCTACCATCAGTGGTCTAGCGCTTCTTCCCAGGAATGACGCTTCTCCTTGTGAAAGGTGTCTCAATGGTTGTGTTCCACTCTCTCAGAAATGTCTCCTCTGGATTTTTCTCCAGCCTAGCCTTTAATTTCTCAGAGGCCAGTGAGCCCAGGAACTCCTGGGGCTTATCTGCCAAGCTCTTTGCTTATGGCCTTGAGCTAAGTAGTTGGATGATGCAACTTGTTCTTTCAGTGGAAGGGACTTGCTAATGTTTCCTTTTCAATGTGAGTGGTAATTTGTTAAGTGGCAGTCAGATTCCCTGTGCTCCTCGTAGCACTTGTAGGGGGGAGTTTCTCTTCTGTGTTTGTAGATTTGTCTTTTGTTGTGGTCTAATGGTTAGAAACCTGCCACAGCAGACCAAAATGGGCTAAGTCCAAAATGTATGGTTCTTGACCTTTATCCTGTCTCCTATGAAGAGGGGATAATTTGGACTCAAGCACTGGGTTGCTTCTTGGTGTTATTTAAATAGAACCTCTCCCCCGCCTACCCCACCCCTATCTGATATACTAAGTATCCAACCACATAGTTATAGGAAACGGTGCCATGGGTCCGATGACCACCCAGCTTTTCTATCTGATAGATGCCTCCAAAGCTAAGTTTCATCCTCAGTTACATTGACATCAAAACTTGGCAGCGTTACCTGTGAAGGTGGTAATCGCCCCCAGCTCCCGAGGACCGTGGCACACAGGCTGAGAATCACCAGCGTCTGTGCAGGCACTGTGCCCAATGCTGGGGATGTGGACGCAGTCCCCGGCCTCACAGAGCCCAGTTCCGCAGGGGGTACTGAGAGGTGATCAGGCATGTTCAAGGTCGTGTGCACAGCTGTTGTCAGCGATGGACAGGACCCTTCTGAAGGGAATCACTTAGGAGCATATGGGAAGAACGCCTAAGCCAGACTTGGAATTGAAGAAGGCTTGCTGGAGAAAGAGACATCTAATGCATATGAATCTGAAAGACTTGGGAGGAGCTGGCTTCCCCCTCTGGTTCCTCTTGTCCCAGAACTCTATGGTGTGTGGTCAGAACAAGTTGTTCTGCTCTAGTTGGGGCAGTCTCTGCTGAGAGTAACTTGAGACCTTGTTTTCTGGTACCAGGTACAGTGACAGTGGCCTCATCAGGGTCTGGACACTTTTATTTGGTAAGATTGGGATGTAGTTTCTGGCTGTTCCTGAATTATTTTGTAGAGATGAGACTTAACTGGAATCCCCCTTTATATTCCATCCATATAGTCTGGAACAAAATTATGGGCTGAATTGCATTAAATACATATTTGTAAAGACAAAACATGTTTATAGTAGAAATTTTAGAAGCAATAGAAAAGTAAAGAGAAGAAAAATCAGAATCACTCCTGGGGACTTCCCCTGTGGTCCAGTGGTTAAGACTCCGAGCTTCCACTGCAGGGGGCGTGGGTTAGATCCCTGGTTGGGGAACTAAGATCCCACATGGCATGGGCAAAAAAAAAAAAAAAAAAAAAAAAAAATCACTCCTAATCTCATAATTCAGAAAATAATCTTTGTTAATAGTTTTTAGTCATTGTTCTGTGTATGAGAAATATACATACATTGTTTTGGTTTTTACAAAAATGAATTCTTCTTTTTTGTTTTTTGACTGTACCACATGGCTTGTGGGATCGAAGTTCCCCAACCGGGGGTTGAATCAGGCCCACAGCTGTGAAAGCACTGAGTCCTAACCATTGGACTGCCAAGGAATTCCCCCAAAATGAATTATTCTTTACAGATTTTTGTAGCCTGCTCTTTTTCTCTTGGTATATATTGAACGTCTTTTTCTGTTATGAATTATGACGATTGCATTATGATGTCCCTATTCAGTTGTGAGACTAGATGCTTCTTTTTATACCCTAGAAGTTATACATCCCAGTGACCATTGTCTCCTTAGGGAGGATACTGCTGATATCCAGCAAAGTGGGTTTGGGAAATTTTCTTAAACATTGTGGGGATGGCATTCTCCCAGGGTCCTACCCTACACAGAGCCTTTCAGGACGGGTGAGAGGGGCTGTAACACCTCAGTGGAGGTGGCGGCGGCTTCGGAGCTGAGCCCTCTGTGGCGTGTGCGAGGGTCTGACTAGTACCTTATGCTTTCTCTTCGCTGCTCTAGGTTTTTTGGCTGCAGCTGGCCCCTTAGAAATCACTGGCCCTTATTATCCAGGGAAGTGAATGTGTGAGTCAGGCGTTTCCTTTGTGTTGTATGGAGGTCTCCTGGCTATCCTTCACCTTCCTTTTTGAGGTCAGTCTGTAAGCCCCTGGAAAGACCAGGACTTTCTGTTTAACAGCAGTTAGTAAAGGCCTGAGCCTTGGTGGGGATATGGATGGGAACAAAGCACTCCTGCCCTCGGGGAGCTTGCTGTGTAGCCAGTTGTGTCTTCTTGTTGACCACGATTCCAGGTCTAGCTAAACCCCAGAAGTACTTGACGGAACCTAATTCCTATGGAACTCTCCTCTCCAGCGCTCTTTCACCTGGTTCAGTTACTTGCCTCCGTCACAGCCCTGGGAGGTGGACAAGGCAAGGGTTAACGTCCTCTTTTCCGTGTCCACCACTGCGGGCCTTGATCTGACCCGCCCCGTTGCTTCCCTCAACCCCCGTCTCTGGACTCCCTCCACCTAATACCTTCCCTGCTGTGCTGCCAGCTGAGCCACTGTGAAACCAAGCTCTGATCTCGTCTCCCATTCATGAACCCTCAGCGGCTCCCATGTATCCCCAGGAAACTTCAGCCCCCTTGGCCTAGCGGGCAAAACCACATCCAGCACGGCCTGGTCAACCTCTGCAGCCTGTTGTCTACCGTTCCGTCTATTTCACACCCTCTAAGCTCCAGCCTGACTCAACCACTCGGAATTTCTCTCCCACTTGTCTGCACCTGCCCCTCTGCTCACACCTTCCCTTCGTCCTTCAGTCCCTCCACATCCACTGTGTGCCCATCCATCCAGGCCCTGCTGAAGTATCCCCAGGTGTGTTAACCTTCTCTGGCTTTCCCTCGCCCAAAGGAAACTTCTTCCTCTGAACTCTCAGAGGGTTTAATCTTTCTTTAGTACACCTCACTTTGTGCCTTGATTCGTGCTCTCAGTAGGAAGTATTTCTCTCGCCAGACTGTAAGCTGCTTGTAGGCAGAAATACTCTCCAAATCCCTGTAAGCTCTCATCAGGTTGCTTGGCATTCCAAAGGGGCGTCAGGAAATGTCATGGACCTGCCCTCCCGTTTGAGTGATGGGGACCTGGAGAGCTCGAGGTCGCCCTGCAGTCTGGCGTCAGAGCTGGCCTGGGCCCAGGCCTCCTCTTTCCAGGCTTGCTTCTTCACCCAGGTTCCCAGGAGTGCGCTGTGTCAAGTCTTGAAAGAACCTCAGTTCAGTTCCGGTGTTCTCACCTTCGTCTTCTGTGTTCCCCACCTCCCAGGTACCGGTGACCATGAGATCTCTGCAGCCACTCAGAACCCCCTTCCTGTGCGCCCTGCTCTGGGCCTTTTGTGCCCTGGGTGCCAGGGCCGAGGAGCCCGGGGCCAGCTTCTCCCATCCCGGCAGCGTGGGCCTGGATAAGAGCACAGTGCATGACCAGGAGTACGTATTCAGCCGGGGCTGTGGTCCAGGGGCCTCCCCATCTGCAGCTGCAGCCAGCTACAAAGGCACGCGCTGCCCAACTTTCCTTCTACTATTTGTGCGACCCCGATGGAGGATCTGGAGGCCCAAAAGGGATAAATGACTTGCCTGAATTCATTGTTTCTCTCTTTCACCACACACACACACACACACACACACACACACACACACACACACACACACACACACACACACACACACACAGTGGTAGTTGCAGAGTCCAAAATAGAGCTAAGGTTTCTTGCTTCTGACAAGACCTTTTTCTTTTGTATTGGCATGTTCAAACATTGAATCATTTGTTGCCACTTTTGCCCTGGGCCAGTTAGCCTCACACATTATACTCTGTTATCCTTAAATTGGTTTAAGAAAAAAAAATTAATAGCTCCCCAAAATGCTATAACAATATTCTAATAATAAAAAGGAAAAACACCCATAATCTTGCCAGCATAACAAATGAACTATTTGATTTTGTTTTTCCCCTGCTCCTCTCAGGGCCTCGCCTGTGTCTGTCTTCCCTGAGTGTGGTCTGCCACTGTTGATGTTTGTTTTTCTGGGATGGATGAACTTTAAGATCTAGAACGTTTCAGAGTCCTTAAGATTTTGGTAGGATCCCAGCATCGCCACCAAGTGGTCTGAGTCTCACTGTTGGTCTTTAGGCATATCATGGAGCATCTAGAAGGTGTCGTCAACAAACCAGAGGCAGAGATGTCCCCACAAGAACTGCAGCTCCATTATTTCAAAATGCATGATTATGACGGCAATAATTTGCTTGACGGCCTAGAACTCTCCACAGCCATCACTCATGTCCATAAGGAGGTAGGTCAGGCAATGGCTCAGTAGACAGCAGCTTGGAAAAGCCTCCCTCTGGTAACTCAGTCCCCGAACTTGATGACCTCCCCCGTCCTTGTGCAACACTATTGCTGCTTCTCCTTTTTCTGCTCACCCTCTGTTCTGCCTCTTTTCCTGTTCAGCGGTCCTTCTCATACAGGGTGACGGGCTGAGGCAGAAGCCCCAGAGCTTTCCTTTTATCTTTAGCAAGTGCTGCTGGCATTTCTGCTGCACGCCAGCATCTGAGAACCAGCTAAAAGACAGACCACATTCCAAATGCAGTACAGGGGAGAAGTTATCTCATTTGGGAAGAATGGCGAGTCAGGGGACCAAGGGCTCAAGGGATTTGGTGATAATTGAGGGTTTGGGTGCTACAGTACGGTGCTCGTAGTTTACAAAGCACTTTCCAGCAGGTTAGAGATCTCGTCTGATCACTGCAGTAGCCTGGGAGCAGGAAGGGGCAGGCCTTGTTATTGCCCCCAGTTTGAGAGGTAAGGAAGCTGAAGTTCAGATCTTACGTCTCCAGATCTAATGTCTGTCCCACTGTGCCACACTGTAATCTCTAGAGAGCAGGAGAGGCAAAGTTGGGGAGGGCATGTGCTCGCACGGCTGCGAGCTGAGCCTGGTGGGGTTTGCTTTGAAGGCTGCGGGGAGCGCTAGGGCTCGCACAGGAGGCTGGCATGACGAGCGCAGGGTCTGCTATGGGAGGCATACGGGCGGACGCCAGGCAGAGGGACTGGGATCCAGCAGCCCTGGCAGGCGAGGATGCTGGTGGCAGCAGGAGAGGGAAGGGGGACGTGGGAGAGGAGGCAGGGGAAGAATCAGCTGAGGACGTGAACAGCAGTAGCTCAGCGCTCAGCCCTGTGAGCAGAAATGCCTTCGCCTCAAAGATCATGATGAGGTCTACTGGTCGGCAGTGCCTTCTTCGTCTTGTTCTGACCTTGAGATGTTGTCTAGCGTGGACTGTTTCCACTTTAGCAGAGCTGACCCTCAGGAGGGCCTGGGCTGTGAGCTTTTCTCTAGGATGGGGCTGCGGGTCCTGGAATCTCTGAAGCTCAGAATTCTGTGTGGACCCAGCTTTCTACAATGAACATGTATGACTTTTGTAATGAGAAAAGAATGAAAAGTAATTTTTAAAACAAATAAGCGAGTGCTTACTTTGATTGTATCGTCCTTTTAACTGCCAAAAATCATTTCTAAATTGGATTATTATGAATTGACTCTGGATCTGATATGTGGTTTGTGGATTCCTGGAAGTAGAAATACTACATCTGAAGGAGTTTATTGACATTTTATTTTGGACATTAACCAAGCGCTTCCAGTAAAAGATGCCGCTCATCCTTGTCTAATTTGTACCTTGTAGGAAGGGAATGAACAGACACCAATGAACGAAGATGAACTGATCAACTTAATAGATGGTGTTTTGAGAGACGATGACAAGAACAATGACGGATACATTGACTATGCCGAGTTCGCAAAATCACTGCAGTAGACACGATGTGGCCACCTCCCAGTTAGATGCAAATGTGAACCGTCATAATGTGATCAGACACTTTCGGTAATGCAAAATAACTCATTTCCAAAATACTGCTACGGTATTTTGAACCTGTAGCAGCTGGTTACACTGGGGTGAGAAAGAGAAATCAAGAGAAATTAAAAAGCAGAGAAATGGGACATACTGTAGTCCCCAAGTACTATTAAATCTCTTATTGGACAAGGGCTTGATTAAAGAATCCTTTTAAGAATATTGGATAATTGGAGCTGAGCACTCAGGAACTAGACTGGAGAATGCTGCCAGGCTCTTGGTTTTAATTCATGCTACCTGAAGAGTAAGACAAGCTCTTGCTAACTGGACACACTTTTCAGCAACTGAAGGAATGGAGTGAATGCCACATGTTTCCCCTGGTGGGTCCTGTCTTCAGGAAACATGGTCAGTATTCTGTAAAGTTCCCCTGGCCTAAATGATTACTTGTTCTGGCCAAGGGAGTATTTATTAGGCTATTTCAAAGCCACAGCGTCTATTTCGAAGAATGTCAAATAGTTCAGCTAGCCACAGAGTCTAAGATTCTGTATCTCCTGGCACTTTGGAAACAGCACACCACTGACCTAAGTGATTCACCGTTTTCAGTTTTTCAATATTTTATAAAACTACTGCCACATCCTTATGCTTTCTTTTATGTCTTCTTCAACCTAGGAGAGACCTCGAGTCTAAAAGTGTTCTCTACTTCTCATCATTAGCAAATGTTACAGATTTCTAAATATTTGTATTTAACTCTTGTTTCTAGGATTCTGGTTCGCAGTTTAGAAGCTCTTAGGAATAAAAGGACTTTATCCCTTCTGCTTGATACAGCAGGGGTGAGCTACTAGCTGGGCTAGCGTAAGTGAGACGTTGTAAAGATTGTTCACCAAGCACAGTGATTAACCCAATGCAAGTTAGATTTAGAAAGAATGTTGTTTAAATTACCTCTTATAGCCTGAATACGTGAATTCTTTCAGATCAGGAAAGAATAGAAAAAGAAGCCTGAAAACTCTTAACATTGTGAATAGTAATTGAAAACAAGCAGCGGCAGCAGATTATAATTTGGTTTATGGGATGTGACGCATGTGCTGTGATAGGAAACCTGAAATGATGGTTGAATGGGAAAAAAACTGCATACAATTTGCTGTAAGATATATAGAGACTTATTTTCTGTACCAAAGTATTCTTTCAAGAAAAATAAGTATTTGTAAAAATGGTTTCGTGTCAAGTATTTGTGCAATCAGAGCTGAATTGTAAACTATTCTTGCAAAGTCTAGTATTTTGAAAGATTTATATAATGAATTCTGAATATATGACTAATAAAACCGATGAAACAAAAGAAAGAGCAGTTGATTTTGTCCACATAGGCTGCTTCTCCTACCACACGAAGGGTCCGTTGGTTTAATGCAGAAGTTTAAACGTGCCTTCTCCATCCCAGGTGCTGGGGCCCGCCCCGGCGCTACCCTGTTCCTTTCTGCAGGGGTAGATTCCCAGGATTCACAGTCACTTTCCCCTTTTAGGCATTTTTTCCTCTGAATGAAATCACTTTTTTGGAACTTCCTTCTCTGGCCAAGTTCAGATTATGACTGCATTCTCTAGCTTAGGAGAATACAAGGTTTTCTCCTTGAGTCTGGTGACTGGTTTTTCTTTGCCAGAAAATTTAATTAGATAGTGTTATCGAAAGCCTCCCTGGCCCAGGCAAAAAGCACAGTCTTCCCTGGCTTTTTGGGAATGACACTTTGTTCTGCCAATGGAAAAGTGAGCAAAGGAAGAAATTACCATTGCCTCCCCCCCAGCCCCACCCCCTGCCCGAAACCCCTTCTTCATCCAGAGCTGCCCTTCCGGATGGACCTAGAGAGCAGGTTCGCGGTTGAAAGGACCTCGCACTGTTGGCAGCTAGGGAGTGAGGCAGCTGGGGAGCAAGAAGCCGATTCTTACAAGGTAGAGTCGCCCAGACCAGACACCTCTTTCCTCCTCCACAGCTGGCTGCTATCTGAAATTATTCCACGCTGGCCTCTGCGGTCCTGTTAGCCTACCTTTCCTCTTAGGAAATTTCCCTGTGGGAGAGGGGCCTGCACCATTAGGGGCAGAGCATGGTCTACCCTTCCCTCTCATACCCCCTTTATCTCCTCTCCCTTTTGTGAGGCAGTGGCCTTCTCACAGTTCACCTCAAGGATTTCTCAGAATGTATAAGAAACATCTCTGCACCTTAGTTTCTTTATCTCTAAAGTGAAGATAAGTATACTTGAGAGAGGCCGCCTCCTAACAGCACAAGCCTTGGACTCAGGCAGAGTTATGCTCTGAAGTTCTCTCCACTGCAGTTTCTCATCTAAAACTATAATGAAGCTTACCCCCCCAGAGTGGTTAAGAGTATTAACAAAGTGAGAGAAAATATATAAAACATCAAGTAAGTGGCTGGCACAGAGTAGGAGCTAAACACGGTCAGTCCCTTGTTCCTCAGACTGGCTGAAGAGTCAGGGCCCCTTCTCACTGAAGAGTGGGAGCTTGAGGGGCTGGACAGAAGTTTACGACCCCTAGGGGCTCGCATCAAAGGGTCTTCTCTGCTTGTCTCTTTTTAAATCTGAATTTTTAATTTTTTTAAATTTTTTGGCCGTACCGCGCAGCTTGAGGGACCTCAGTTCCCTGACCGCGATTGAACCCGGGCCACGGCAGAGTAAGTGCCAAATCCTAACCACTAGGCCACCGGGGAACTCCCTCTTCTCTGCTTCTTACATTCCTCAGTCTAAGTGCTGAATGAATGAGTGAGCGAGTGGATGAATTCTCAGAAGAGAAGAAATGAAGGGTCGTATTAAATGCAGTGGTGAAAGACACAAAAGCGTTGAAGTAGAAATCGGACCAAAGAAGTTTTCTTCTCACCTGGCCTCCTGACAGTTGATTTCACTGGGCCTCAGTTAATCCCCCTGAGAAAGGGGAGAACTGACCACCTCCCACATTTCCTTAGTTGGCACACAGAAGGCACCAAGCCATTAGCTGTGCCTCCCTCCTTAGAAAGATCTGGAAAAGAGAAGAGAGGCACCGGCGAGTGTGCAGGGCTGTGGGGATAGAGGCCCCCAGAGGACGGCTGCTTCCAAACTTGCCTTTTCACCTGCGGCTCCCCAAGAGAGTTCTGGAGGTGTGTAGTTTTAAGAAGGCACTAGAGAAGGATTTTTAAAATAAATGGCGACTACAAGATGATAGAATAAAGACATCTATAGCTCCATCTCAAGTAATTTGTCCCAAATCAAGAATAAGAACCAAAAAACAAATTCCATCTTTAGTGATCTGGGTTTGCCAGATGTGAGGGTGGAAAGCAGGCGGAGAGTGGTAGGTAGGCTGACAGGAAAGGAATGGGGGTGGCACTGAAGGAAGCAGCTTCTTTGTCCCCCAGAATTCTAGAAAGGTTCAGGGGCTAGAGGAACGAGGTACCATGGGAGGTGGACATGAAGTGCGGAGCCACAGGCAGGGATTATTCCAACCCTGTGAGAAGAGGGGATAGACCCAGCCAGGCCCAGTCTGTCTCATCTGGGCATCCCCCATTTGGCCTCCCCAGAATACTGCAGGCTGGCTCTGAAGGAGGTGAGCCAGAGACGCTCTTGTCTTGGGAATGCCAAGTGGAGAAGAGTGGGGATGAGGGACCACGCTAAAAACAGAAGTGAAATGCACTTCTGCACATGATTACATAGCTCCAGACAGCCAGGAGCCAGGCTTGTGTTGAACGACAAGTTCATTCTCTTGAGAAACTGAGCTGCCCCCCGCCAAGACCTTCAATTACTAACATTATGGGGTTCCTAATGAAAACTCAGGATGGCCACCTGCTCCCCCAGCAGACAACCACCAAGGGGAACCCGTCCACACACCTACGGCTGCCCATCAGCTTGTTAGTGTCACACTTAAATACGAATGGTTTACTTAGGATCATAAGTCAGTTCAGGGAAACCTTCAACACCACAGAGAGACAGTAACCAAAACAAACTGAGAAGAGGAACATTGGGGAAACTGAATTAACGCAGGGATGAGCAGACAATTAAAAAAATTATAATCAGTGTCCTCAGAGATGTGAGACTTGATCACATCCATGAAACATAATTAGGATGCCATGAAAAAGGAAAAATTGGAAAAACAATCTAGAAATGAAAAATGTGATAACACCCAAGAGGTCTCTCAACAGGGACACGTTATAACACATCCATAACATGGGACCCTACTCAGCAACCAAAAGGAACAAGCTATTGATACGGGCAGTAGCCTGGGTGAATCTCCAGAGCATTACGCTTAGTGAAGAAAAGCCAGTCCCCAAAGGTTATATACGCTATGGCTCCATTTATATGGGATTCCTGACACGACAAAATTGAAGAAATGGGGAACAGATTTATGGTTGCCAAGAATTAAGGAGGGCGTGGGAGCAGGAGAGAAGTGGTCATGGCTATAGAAGGGCAACAGGAGGGATCCTCGTGGTGATGGGAATGCTCTGTATCTTGACTGTATCAGTGTCAAAATCCCGGTTGGGATGTTGCCTTATAGTTTTGGAAGTTGCTACCGTTGGGGAGAACTGGGTCAAGGGTATACAGGATCTCCCTATGATTTCTTACAACTGCATGTGAGTTATCTATAATTATCTCAAAGTAAAAAGTTTAATTAAAAAATAAAGTGTTGAAAGACATAGTCTTTTCAGCCCCACCACAGCCATTTTAAACGTGGGCCCTCTGAGACAGTGTTAGAATAGGCCTGTTACTTGGTGTTAGTGCCCCAGGGGCTGTACTGGCAGTGCTCACAATTAGAGCCTTTTTCCAGAGGCTTTCAGAGAATTCGCTGTGCTCTGCCAGAAACGTTGCGCTGGGCATTTTCTGTCCATGAATTTCTAATTGCTTCCCACTGGGTGGCTGGGGAAGGATGTACAGGTCGCTCCTGCCAAGGCTAAGAGGCCCAGGGAGGGGAGAGGAAGGGTGAGGGAGTCATCGCACCTCGGTGGAGGGGGTTACGAGGGGCTGACCTAAGTGGCTGGAGTCCCACAGGACTGAAGAAGCTGAGTGTCCCTTGTCCCTGGCTGTGGGTACAGCCAAAGAGGAGTGGAGTGGGGGGAGGTGTGGCTGTAGTGGGTGAACCTGAGAGGAGAGATGCAACAGGTGTCCAAATGGAGGAGATCTTGGGGAGAGACCTTGAGCTTCACAGATGCAGGGAATCAGAGTGTGGGAAATGGTGTGTGTGTGTGTGTGTGTGTGTGTGTGTGTGCGTGCGCGTGTGTGGTGTCATCCACAGGCCAGGGTCTGGTATCCATAGCTAAATTCTATGAGCTCTCTGGGGTGAGAGGTAGAATGGGGGGACCATATCTGAAGGGATAAGGGTTTTGAAAGTACCCATTTGTGTAGCCTGTGGGTTATGGGAGCCCAGGGCCCCATCAACAGCAACCTCATCAAAACCCATCCTTGGGTTGTGGAAGTAGGTCACTGGATGGGAAGAAGATGGTGTAGATGGGGCAGGCAAGGAGCAGAGGCAGACGGTGAAGCCATAGGGCTGCCTCAAGGTGGGACCTCTAGCCAATAGTTCGGGCAGGTGTGCCTCCCTCTGGAATGTTCTCACATTTCCCCCCTCCAAGAAGGCGGGCATACCCAGGCTGTAAGCCCATACTGATCATAGTTTCAGAGCTAGGCCTGGATACCCACTCAAGCTGGGCCAATGCATTCTCCCTCCCAGGGATTTGATGCTTGGGACCGAGGGACACAGCAGCAGGGAGGCACAGTGGTGGAGGCATGTGGGGGACCCTTGCTGTTCAGTGTGTGGCATAGACCAGCAGCATCACCTGGGAGCTTTATGAATGCCCACCCCAGATCAGCTGAGTCTCTTTAACAGATCCCGTGACTCGTGTGCTCATTTAAACTGGAGAAGCTGCTCTAGAGAGAAGGTCCCCAGATACCTTTTGCCAGGAGGCCTGAGCTGCCCTGTATCTGCTGCTCTGGGAAGTTTGGTTCCACTCTCCCTCGGTTTCCAGTGGCCTCCACTGAATTGCCTTTTTCTGTCTGGCTAACTTGGTTTCTATATTGTTTATGACCAAGAGAACCTCGCCAATGCACAGGGACAAGTCGGTGGGGACAGTGTAACTCAAGGGCAGGCTGACCCAGTTTGCCATACCAACTGAATTCCATCAACAGACAGTCAGTCCTCTGTATTCATAGATGCTTTGAGTCACGTTCAGTGAAAATCCCTCCCCCCCCCAAAATGAAAATGATTTTAGCCATTCATCCTTTAGGACAAAGTTATCTCCTTGGATTCTTTTCAAAGGGATCATTTGCTGGGCTGGGCACAAGAGAAGTCATGGAGACTTCTCCATGTTCACATTTTGGCAAAGCCTGGCTCTGCTTCCCCAGGAAAGGCTTGTATTGAAGAAGACCTTCATCCTTTCTCCTCTGACTAGTCCAGCCCGTGGTCACCTGTCCCTCCTCTGAGCCTCCAGAACAGAAGACCTTGACCTTTTGTGGGCCATGGATCCCTTTACAGAATAATGTTTTCAAATGCATAAAATAGAAGACAAAGGATTTCAAAGAAGCCAATTATATTGAAATACAGATATCAAAATATTTTAAAGGGTGAGCGACTTAATATATATGCTTCTTAATTAACATTAGTAAGATCTAGCGGCACTTCTAATAATCACTGTAATTTCAACGTTGTGATGAGTAAGTGATTTGAGACATCTGCAGCAACTACACTGTGATAGGAAAACGTTTTGTAATTTTCTCTGAATGACAAAGTAACGGTTTCTGCTAATACCAGCGCGGTTTGTTGCCTAATGCATGACTGATGAAAATATTAAGTTTCAGCTTGAGTTTCATGAAAATAAAGATGTACTTTTTTTCCTGCCCAAGCTCATGGATCCCCTGAAGTATATCTAGGGACGGTTGGTGGACCTGAGGTTAAGAACACTTGCTCTAGAAAGTACCTGGTCAGTAACATGTAATAAATTAATTATAGCCATTGAAATAATGTATTTTTAAAAATGCCAAAGAGATGTGTATTAAAGTAAGATTCCAGGCCCCATCACTTCTCCGCCTGCCTGCCTGCCCTTCACTGGGGTCTGCTTCTCTTCTACGTGGCATTGTCTTGGCAGTCCTGTGTTCGATGGACCTAAGTTTGTCTTCTCTTGGCCACTGGACCACCACCCCGACTTGAAAGCACAGCAGAGGCTGGACCAAGAAGGACCACTCAATCAGCATTTGTTGACTCTGCCTGTGATGACTCTTTGAATGTCTATATTTTAAGATTCTGAGATTTTTGTTATCTACCCTGTTGATCCCCTCAGGTCTCTTTATGCAAAATTCGTCATTGGCATGTGCACCACTAGATGGCAGCAGCATCTCACAGAATCTCCTTTCCCAGCCCTTAGACGCCCATCCAAGGGCTATTTATTTTTTGAGTCAGTTCTATTTCTCTCCTGGAAAATCCAAGGTCACTACCCTCCTCACCTCCCCCGACCCATGTGGATTTCCCAGACAGAGTCGTCACTGCATTATTTTGCTCCTCCAGTGGGAACGCGGTGGGGAGAAGTGGAAGAGTGTGGGTAGGTAGGTAGACTGTCTAAGGTCAGTACAAAATGGTCTGATTGGTATGCATGGGGAATTCAGTTCCTACCAGCATTTACTGGGCACCCATTATGTGTCAGACCTAATGCTATGCTTCATTTACAGGATACACTGTCCCTGTCACAGATGTGTGGCCACGTCCTGAGAATGAAGGGGAAGAGTAGTTGTGGTCTTTGGGCGGGGAGGTTGGAGAACGGTTTAGGGTAGCAGTGGGAACCCGTGCTGGTCTGAGCAGTACTGCTCTCACTGAGCTGTTCAGTCCATTTGGAAAATGTAAGTTACAAGAAACTCTGATTGCAACGAAGCTAAAGTATGTATGTGGATGAAGCCTCGAAGGTGACATGGAAACATGAAGTCAGTATCTGGGATGCAGTTGAAGGATGATGGTCTATATGAAATATTCTCTATACAAACTACTCTGTCACATTGCCGTTATATAATTTAAAAAATAAAAACATTAAAGAACATATCATTGATGATCCTAGTGACCTCAAGCTAGCCCCAAACCTATTACACACGCTATTCTTAGATGAATCAGGCTTGGTGAGAAACCTTACAGTAGATTGTGTTTGGGTCACTGAACTTGACAAGGACACAGAACGTTTCCTTGTGGGGTCGGCAGCTTTGTTTGCTTCAAGGTGGAACAAAAACCTTTTAATCTTCAAATCCAAGCAGCAGGCTGGCTGACATCAAACGCTTATATGTGTTCCTGAGCAGCAGAGCCGAATCACAGGGTCTTTTTAATTGGAGGTGACTTGCCCTCCTTTCCACACGATCATTTACACGGTCAAAAAGATAAGCTGACTCCTCTTCAAATCTCCCAGCATCAAACGGCCACTAGAACCCTTCTTCTAAAACATACACACACACACACACACACACACACACACACACACCCCACCACCACCACCACCACCACCACACACACACAATAACAACAACAACAAATCCATTCAAAAATGAATAAGAACTTGAAGAGAATGAAACTGCTCAGATTGAACTACTTTGGGAAAAGGCATTATTAACCTTTCCCCAAACAATGGAAGTGATGACCTGGCTGCAAAGAAGAGATGGTGGTGCTGTGGACCCAGTAAACTCTGAACAGGCCAAAGCAGTGTATGAAATCTAGGCTTTATCAGCCTTTGTGCCACTGTGCTTTCTTTTCCTAATACAAATGCCTTCTGAAAAATCTCCGCCCTATGGCAGCTCAGCCAAGGAGAAAAGGAATTTCCCCTCCGCTGCAGTCAGGATGGCTCTCCAGGGGAGCAAGGCCACCCAGAGGTTGCCACATCGTGAGGATGGAGGTGGAGAGGCATGGAGATTCATGGGAAGCAACCTGGATTTGGAAAACGGGTAGATTGAAAGAGCCAAACCCCAAGGGAGAGACGGGAATGGGGGGAGCTCTGTCAGTGCCCTGCACCCTGGTCTTTATATCCTAACCTTAATCCTTAAGGTTTGATTCCAGCAAGCTCCTCAGATGTTACCAAAGCTGAGAAAATCCTCCTGCCACACTTCTCTTCAAAAAGTCTAAGAGGGACTTCCCTGGTGGTGCAGTGGTTAAGAATCTGCCTGCCAATGCAGGGGACACAGGTGTGAGCCCTGGTCCGGGAAGATCTCACATGGCGCAGAGCAACTAAGCCCGTGCACCACAACTACTGAGCCTGTGCTCTAGAGCCCGTGCACCACAGCTACTGAGCGTGCATGCCACAACTACTGAACCCACACGCCTAGAGCCCATGCTCCGCAACAAGAGAAGCCCCCACTCGCTGCAACTAGAGAAAGCCCGCGCGCAGCAACGAAGACCCAACGCAGCCAAAAATAAATAAATATATTTTTTTAAAAAGTCTAAGAACGCTGAAACCCCAACAGAGGTGAGAAAGCTTTGCTTTTAGAAATGTTACTCATCCTTTAGCAACACAAGCACCAAAGAGAACTCAAACTGCTTTATTTATTGTCAGGCCTTGAGGAACAGGGCTCTACAGATCAGTTCAGACAGCAGTTTTGAACATCTCTCAAGAGCCAGGGTTGAACGGGGTCAGGATTCTAGGGGTTAGGT
Organism: Orcinus orca; assembly: GCF_937001465.1. Taxonomy (NCBI): domain Eukaryota; kingdom Metazoa; phylum Chordata; class Mammalia; order Artiodactyla; family Delphinidae; genus Orcinus; species Orcinus orca. The sequence continues at coordinate 53,405,730 of NC_064571.1, forward strand.
GGCCTCTCAGAGCCTCAGCTACCTCCTCTGTAAAGTGTGGATAATCTAGTGCCTATTACATAAGATTGTTGTGGAAATTAAGTGTCAAGTGTCTGCGGCATTTATTGATAACTGATGGATCAATTGTATGTAACAATATGCTCCTTGGCATGGATTCATTCAACCACATCTGATGGATCTCTGAGGCCACATATGAAGATAAGTGAGACCCTATGAATGTATATACATCCACATATATTACATCGATTCTAAAATGTACATCTTCGTGTTTTCACATATTTGAATTTGGCAACCCTTCTTCTTTCTTGGTGGTAAATGAAAATGGAATAATGGTGTGACTTAATGGTGTGACTACAATCAGTGAAATCTTAGAGTTGGTGAAAACCAGTAACAATCATACAGACAGAGTCATCAGCTCTCCACCATGATCCAGCCTCTAAACAACACTCAGAACAAGAATCCCAGTACAGGTGACTCAGGATGCTGTCTTCTCTCTCCTCTGTCAGCTCCCCTGCTGCCTTTGGAGCACAGGAGTGAGAGGGGCCTTTGGGTGACTGGACTCATCACCTCTGGGCAGCTGAAGGCTGGGCCATACCCAAACTCCAGTGCACATACAGGTCTGTGATTAGAATGCAGGCCCTTAGGCCCTGCCCTGGGGGATCTGGAAGTGGAGCCCCAGGTGGTTCAGCCATCCCTGGTCCCTCCCTGGTGCCAGGGGATTCTTTGCTGGAGGGGAACATCTCAGTTGTGGGCTCAGGAAAGGTTCTTTACCAAAAACCCTGAGTTTGCTTCCAGATGCTGCTTGTCCGGGAGCGTGCTGACGCTGGTGCATGCTGGTTAGTGTGAAATCAGCCACGGTGGGAGCATTTACACCAGAGCAATAGGCAAACCCACCAGCCGAGGCCTTTTAATTTTTTTTTTCCTTCAGAGAGCCAGTTTACCAGCACACTCTGTAACTTCTCCTGCTCTGGGTGACCTTGAGGGAGGAGGTCATGGAAAACCACTCTGAATGAGCCTGTTTTTCCATCTGAACGGGGATAATTATATTTCTCCCCTCATGGGGTTGTGGGGGAATAAACGCGTTCATGAGAAAGCATCACGCCCAGGGCTAGGCTCCATCAATTTGCAGTTTATTCTTTTGCTCCAGAAGTTTCCTATAATGTTTTCTCTTTGGGAACATACCAGGGGGAGAATGAAGTGAAACGAACATTCTTCACGAGACAATTCAAATCTCCATGTGGGTAACTAGCATTTAACAGTAAGGATAATAGCAATCAACTTTATATGACTTTTTATATTTTAACCAACTGTATTTAATGCGGCACAGCCTCCCAGGGCAGACACTGCTCTCCCCATTCTTCAGATGAGGAAACCGAGCCTCCGAGAAGTGACTTATTCTGTGTCAGGTGGCTTGTAAGCGAAACAGGAACCACGACTTTTGACGTACTTTTTTTCTTCCCCATCACATTACAACAGAGCCTGTGGGAAGGGCCATGGGTGGACAGGGAGGTGGGTGGCAGTAAAACAAAACAAACCCCCGAGCCCCACAAGGTTCCTGCCCAAAGCTGAAAGTTTAGTCGGAAAACCTGCCATCAGCGGATGGTTTAGTGAATTCACATACTCAACCATGGAGGGCGATGCAAGACCATCTCAGAACCTTCAGATGAACAAATCTGAACAGATGCTCCCCTGGACTGTGTTTTTCAACAGTGCCATGGTTCTACTACCTTTGCTCCGGTGTTTGCAGGGGAAGCCGAGCTTGGGGCTGAGCGGCGGCCTTTCTCTTTCCCCTGGCTGCAGTTAGGCTCTTGGTTTTCTCCAAGACGAACATTAAATTCTTGAAAGCTGAGGCTGTCCACCCTGGGTGTGAGTACAGATGGTGATTTAGTCTTTGGTTTCTCCAAGTATGAACTTTATGGCCCAAGCTGCTTATTGACTTATGAGCTGATTAAAAGGAAGGGAGAAAACCTCTTCCAACTAAAGACACTCACCAGACCTTTCCAAAGTTTAAATAAAGTTGAAATTCAGCAGCAGTTTGGCTGCGGTTGAGGAAAGGGAATTTGAGTCAAGTTCAGAAGGCGTTCAGAAGGTGTTTAAGGGTCCAGCCCTGTGGGTGCAAGGAGCACAATGTCTTCCCTCAGAAAGGGAAAAAGTTGGCTTCCAACGTTGGTTGCCTCAGCCTTGGGCTTTGCTGAGAAATTAGAGGCAATTATTCAAATAATTCAGGAATCCAGAGAGAGCAGGGGGAACACAGCCATCTAGCTTCTGGACATGGTACAACATGATGGTGACCATCAGCTGTCCTGATCATATCACCCCAGGGCCACCTGGGCACACAGCCCTCTGGGTCTCTCAGCCCTCATCTGTGGCTCAGTGAAGGGGTGGTTTTTTAGGAGCTGGGGCTAAATCTTACACATGATGTGTTTGGCCAATGCAGAGTTTTAACTTTTCTTCCCTTCCCTTCCAAAAACGTGTGTGCCGTTAGGAGGGAAATGCTGCTACGATTCATACTTCTCACTCTTTCCCGATTTTTACACCCACTTCACACACCCACAGAATAGGAGACTGGTAAGGACTCTTTCAGCTTTAAAGATTCCATGATTAACATATTCATGATTCATCCACATCTTGAAACACTGAAATCATTTTGTTGAAAAAAATTTGTTGATATGGAAAAATTATTCACAATGTAATGCTGTGTATAAATGATAATGCTGGTACTAGAAAGTCATGTACTGAAATGTGAACTCTGGAAATCTCTGGGCTTTGAGATGAAGGGTGACGTGCTTTTTATCTTTCTGCAGCAGATGATATCATAATTATTACTTTCTGAGTTCTGGGTGAATGGTAAGCTCTCTGAACGCAGGGTCCATGCTGATGTGTTTCTTGATGTGTCCATAGTGGCAAGAACGATTTTAGGGATACAGGAGCCACTGGCTGAATATTTGTTGAATGAATTAATGAATGCTTTTCTGGGTTGTATCAATAGAAATAGTACAATGAACATAAAATACTTTTATTTATTATTGAAGGGTAGGGGGAGCAAAAAAGGCTAATGAACAAAAATAAGATGTACTCTGATGAAATTTCATATTCTTAATATCTTCATTAGAAAACAAACAACAGCATCAACAAACCATAATGGAAAAGAATATAAAAAATAATGTATATATATGTATAACTGAATCACTTTGCTGTACAGCAGAAATTAACACAACATTGTAAATCAACTATACTTTAATTAAAAAATAATTTTAAAAAGTAAAAAAAACAAACAACAAAACATCAACAACCTACAGAAGTTTGAGTATTGGGTAAGTAAACAGCCCTGCTAAACAAGGCTTCTGCTGTCGTGTCAGCTTCGGGAGGAGATATTGTCGAGTCCAGGGACACCAACCCCGCCAGCCCTGGAAAGTCTCTGAAGAGCGCACAGAGTCTCCCCGAGAGTGTCAGCATGGACCCTGAGACCCCTTAGCCACCTCAGGGCTGATCTGCTGGCCGAGGGAAGGGGAGACGGCGAAACTGGGTGAGAGTTTGGGGCTTTCATAGTCACGTGAACTGGCTTTTTTTTTTTTTTTTTTTTTTGCGGTACGCGGGCCTCTCCCTGCTGTGGCCTCTCCCGTTGCGGAGCACAGGCTCCGGACACGCAGGCTCAGCGGCCATGGCTCACGGGCCCAGCCGCTCCGCGACATGTGGGATCCTCCCGGACCGGGGCACGAACCTGCGTCCCCTGCATCAGCAGGTGGACTCTCAACCACTGCGCCACCAGGGAAGCCCGTGAACTGGATTTTGATTACAGAAAATAGGACTTTATTTATACCCATAAAATGGGTATCATTTGATGGGTATAAATAAATACCCATTCATTTATCATTTGATGGGTATAAATAAATACTCATCGCATCAAATGAATGGATTCCACCTGTTAGATATAAGAACTGCTGTGTCCTTGAAGGAGCCGTGTTGCCGCCCGTGTCCCTGTTTCTACCAGCCCGCTGCCCCTCGCAGTCCTGGTGTCCGAGGTGGTCAGCAAACGTGTGTAAGAGGAATGAAAGGGGATCCTCAAGCAGCTGGGTGTGCCGCACACAGGACATTTGGTGAAGGTCAGAGGACTAAGAAAACAGGGCCGAGAGCACGCATGCGTGTGTGATGACCGTAGGGGGCGGGGAGCAATGGTTGTGTGCATCGTGGGAGCCCCCACACGGATTCAGCTTCTGGGCTTGGGATAGGTGCAGCTGATGCTCCCCAAGGTACCACATCCTGCACCCAGGCATCCTCCTAGGGTCTCTGTTGCCTATGGGGTGTGGGGAGTCAGCAATACGCTTCATGTAAACGAGCCTGGGCACAAACGGTGTCCTATCTCTGGTCCCCCTTCCAGCCCACACTTGCTAAAAGCTTGCTGTTTGATTTACTGATTGGCAGGGCGGGGTAAGGTCTATTTAGCTCTCAGCCTGGCTGTGTACCAGAATCACCTGGGTGGCTATTACAGCTCCCAGTGCCCAGGCTGCACCCTAGAACAATTACATCATCGGGGTGGGACCGTCAAGAAGACCTTTTAAAGACCCTCCCTTATGCCCATCCCCCACAATCGATACCAACCAGCAGAGCCAGGTTGAGAGTCGGGAATATACTTGCGTTCCGGCTGCCTATCCTGGCCTAATCCTGGCCCTGGCTGACCCCTAAGCGCTCTCTCAAAACACATATCTGGGGCTTAATGAGCAGGGGTGAGGCTGAGGTGATCCCCGCCATCTGTGAGGCTGCCTCTGGCTGTGGAAGATGTAACAGGGTCACCAGCAGCGTGGGCTGATTTCTCACAAGTGCAATTTATGAGGCAAAAATTTCTCTCTTCATAAAAATGTCCCATGTTCCTGTCATGGAGGGTAATTGAGGCTTTTAGCTTCTGTGTCACAGTCATCATCCATTTCTTTATGTGCCTGGTGGTATCGCCCACGGGGAATTAAGTCATATTCTTGGTCAGTGAGTAACAGAGAGGCCATATGAAATGGACATCCAGGCAGGTGACTCAGCCGGAACCCGAGTCCCTGGAGAGCATCTCTTCCGGTCCCCGTCCCTCAGTTCGCTGCGACTATACCAAGGTGGGTGGGAAAATCTGGAACGGCTTCCACTTCCTCTTCTGTAAAAGGAGGTGACCGTGTTTACTTCCTGGGGCAACTGTGAGGGTTAAAGGAAGCAGTGAATGTGAAAAACCTGTGCGTAGCGGGTAATGGTTCATTTAATCCGCCCGAGTGCCGCTTCCATTTGAATCATCCTCCGTTTCCCCACAGGGCCCGAAACACACAAACACCATTTTACCTGCAGCAGGAGCTGAGAAATACTTGTGAGCTGAATTCCAAACAGCTGGAGGTTAGGATAATACTGTTAGGGGATTTTAGGCCCGTTCCCTTTACCTGCCAAGAAGCCCCGCCCTCTCTTCAGTGCCCACAGTCCAGACGCAGGGCTCGCCCCCTCCTTGAGCCTGGAGCCCCCTAGTGGCAGGATGAAGTGCCCTTGTTACTCCTCAGGCCGCCTTCTCACCTCACCTGGGACGCTGTGTGGTAAGTAGACACAGGAACAAAATAGCTATAATTCTTTCTCCTGACGGATGAAGAAACAGGCTCAGAGAAACTAAGCTACTTGTCCAGGTCACAGAGCTAGTTCTTCTGTTCCAGTCATTTTCCTAGGCTTCGTGCCCAGCGATGATCCTGCCCTCTGGACTTGGGGGTGAGGGCGCCCCCTGGGTTCTCCTGGGAGTGGAGTCTCAGAGAAAGAGAACTCTGGCATTGGGAGCCCCCTCCCCAGGGTCAGGGTACTAAACTGAGAAATCCAAGGACTGGAGATGGGGAAGCAGAGTGCCTGGGAAGAGGAAGGATGGGGCATGAGGACCTGGGGTTGGTCCAGGCCGGGTCTGCTGCTTCAGTGCAGCAAAGGCACCAACTCACCAGGAAAAAATGGCCAACTGCTGACTGACCAGCGGGTTTGTCCTCAGGAAAGAGCCCTGCGGTGGAGCTAGAGACGCTTACATTGTGACTCCAGGTCTGAACCTGTTAGGACGGTGATCTCAGGAGACTGCAGCAGGCGTGTCAGGGAGACTGTGTGAGAGGTGCTGAGGGCTCCTAGTCCTGGTTCCCTGGTCACCAGCGTGTGGTCTTGGGCCCAGCTAAACTCTCTAGGCCTCAGTGTTCCACTCTCTAAAGTGTGCATAATAGTATCTATCTCAGTGGGCTGTTATGAGGATTAATTGCGTTAACACAAAAAAAGCTCTCATAAAGTTCCTGGCCCAGAGCAAACACTATGTTCGTGTCTGCTATCATCCTAAAGTGTCCTTGAAGGCACCAACACACAGCAGGTACTCCAAGCTCAGTGAATCTGAATTTATTGGTCTTTTTCCAGGGAGCAGAGGACAGAATGGAGGGCAGGGGAGGGACTTCCCCCACTACACCCACATCCACACACATCTACCAGAATGCCCGTATCGAGAGTCATAAAAATGTTCACACTCATTGAGTCCTTATCCCATTCTTGTGAATTCACTCTAAGGAAATAATTCAGAGGCAGAAAATTGCTCTGGTCCCAAGAGGTTGTAGTAGCATTACTTCTAATACAGCAACACCAGAATGTCCTAAATGAGCGATGACCTGGGGCTGATGAGTAAATTATGGTAAAATGTTATATTATGCAGCCATTCAAATGATAACCAGAATGAGATTGTAAAAAAAGGTAACACTATTTCTGAAATAACATTAAGTAATAAAAGAATTTAAAATGTGTAGGTCTGTAGAGCTATGTTAAAAATCAGGTGGAAAGGTATTTAATGGAAAGAACATTTTTATGACTCTCGATTCACCTTGGTATCATTGACCTCTAAAGGAACCAAGCCTATTTACTAGTTATCCATAAATGTATGCATTCTTTGTTTTGTTTAGTTAGTTATCCATCCACCCTTCCATCTATCCACCCATTCATCCATCCATCCACCCACCCATCCACCCATCCATCTATCTATCCGTCCATCCATCCACCCATCCATCCACCCATCCATCCATCCATCCATCCGTCCATCCAATGTATACTGCATATCCTCTAAACCTTAAATACATTGCAGAAGTCCCAAACGAGCGTGCATTCTGGTAGATGTGTGTGGATGTGGGTGTAGTGGGGGAAGTCCCTCCCCTGCTCTCCATCCTGTCCCCCAGTTTCTACCCTTTTCCTGGATCAGCCCCTGCTGCTGCCCTGGCTTCCCCTGAGCCATATGTTCCCAGGCTCTTCCTCCCTCCACCCCCACCCCACCCTTCCGCTGCCCTCAGCTGACTCCCTCGTTGATGCTGGCAGTTCTGTCTTCCTCAGCTTCCCTTTACTTATTTTGGAAGACCTGGCCATTTAACTACAACCGCTGGAGTCATTTGGTTCCAGCTGTTTCCCCAGGGCCTGGCTGGTCGAGGGTCTATGCCAGAGACAGCCAGCCTGAGTCGAGGGAGGTCAGGTCCCTGGGGGAGAAGGAGGCCAGCAGTAGCTCTAGGACATCCTCAAAAGCCAGTGGCCTATTGTGGGAGAATTGACTGTGGGTGAACTTGGCCCCAGCCTTTCTTCATGGCCTTAGAAGGTCACAGGATGTTTTTGAGATGCTCTGCTCCCTCCTGCCTACAGCCAGGTTGTCATAGTATCTGTGTGTGTGTGTGTGTGTGTGTGTGTGTGTGTGTGTGTGTGTGTGTCTGGGGACATTGGGAAACACTGGAGGGGACTCTTTTCTCCAAGAGAATCTTGACAATGAATTTTTAAAAAAATTAAAACCCCTTTCTCTTTCTTTATTAAATAAGTAAAACATTGCTGTGATAGAAAGTACAAATAAGCAAGAAAAAAATTCATCTCTGATTCCACCACCTAGCAGTGGCCGTGCGAACACAGGGTGTATACCCTTTGAAGTGTGGCTAAAGTGTGGCTTGGAAGGTATGAGGCTGGAAGGTGTGGATTAAGGCCAGATTATTTTGTGTCACCAGGATCTATATGGAGAAAGGTCATAGGCCTTGTTGTCATACCTGGGATCAAAGCCTAATTTTGTCCACTTCCTAGTTGTGTGACCTTGGACAAGTCACTCAACTTCTCTGAACCTTTACTTGCTCATCTGTAAGATGGGAACAATAGTATCTACCTCATGGGGTTAAATGAGAGTGAACCTGTCTCATGCCTGGCACATGGTAGAAGCTGTTCAGTAATGTCAGTCCCTCCCCAGCGGGTTTGGATCGTCCCTTGTGAAGCTGTATTTTAAGCAAGGGAGGGGAAACTTTATTTATGACTGATTGATTTTTTGATAATCATTTGCAGGCTCATAGGACCCAGTGCTGGTGAGGCGCGAGGGGATGTACAGTCTCACAGGCTGCTGGAGAGGGGGGTTTCCTTGATACAATCTTTCCTTGGAGAGAGGTAGGTGATATGCCTCGGAACAGTTGAAAACCCCAATGCCTACCCCGTAGTCCAGCGATGCTACTTAAATAACTATCTGATGGAGATGATCACTCCAGATGCATGTACAATGGCATTCTTTCATAATGTTGTTTTCCATGTTAAAATGACAAATAAGCTAACTATCAAACAACAAGGCACATGCATCTAACCCTGACATGTCCTTACAACGGAAATACTCCCAGTAATGAATGAAGTTTTAAGTCTAGGTTTATTAACATGAAAAAATGTTTGTGATATGCTGTTGAATGAAAATAACAAAATAATGGGTGTACAGTTTGGTTTCATATTTGTAAAAACTTATACTTGTATCCACATTTGTATGGAAAATGGTTGGGGTGATTTCTAAGGCCCTCATCTTTGGTTTAAGACACCCTCTACTCCTTAAACTGAGTTCCCTGAGGCCAGCTCCAGGGGGCGTTAGTTCCTGGTAGCCAAACACATCCCAACCAATTCAGAAACAAGCTCTTCTCTTTGCAGGGTTCGTGTTCTTCAGAATGCTCCCTGTATCAGAAAACACGCACCTCCTGCTTCGGTTTCCCCAGGATGGGGTCGGAGAGGCATGTAGAGACCATCTGCTCTCAGCCCTGTCAGCCCAGGTGAATTCAGGCTTCCACAGAGGCAAGAGAGGCTCTGTTCATTAACTGTGTAGGGAACAGCGGGGGTCAAGGTCAACACTGGACTTGGGACATTGGCCCAAAATTATTTAAGGAGCATACATTATGTGTAACGCACTGTGCCAAGTGTGCAAAGATGAAGGAGCCACAGCTGCTGCCCTTAAGGAGCTCAGTCTGGGAGAGGAAACAAACACCAACCTCGATGTGACCGGTGAGAGGGGAGAGGTGAGCCAGAGGAGGAAGGGGTGCCCTGCTTAGGGGAGCAGGGAGTGGTACTTCCCCACTGCACCCCCAAGGGATGCTTCCAAAGGCTGGTGCTGTACAGCCTTGACCCTGTTATCTTTAAGGCACAAGCTTGCGATTGAAGGGCCGTCATTTTTACCCCAGATGTGTTAGGAAATAGTGATTTTCCAGGTGTATGTATGCTGCCCCATGTGCGCACACACACACACATATGCACACACAGGCACGCACACACTCAAACTCACAAGCCCAAAGGGGGATGAGAAAAGTCAACTTCCCCTGCAGTCTGACTGATCTCTCCAAGGGTCGTCCACACAAACAATGCAGGGGTGACTCATCGCCTGTGACTCACAGCGCTGCGGGGCTAAGGTCCCGCCGGCACAGGGCAAACATCTCATTATTTGTCCTTTCTGTCCTCTGAGATGGAGGGTCCCCCAGCCTGGCCTCCACCTCCAGACCAAGTGAGTCTGGTGGGGGGGGGACAGCTCATTAACGTAGGAAGTGGGGGGACAGCTCATTAAAGTAGGAAGTTTCCTGGAGAAACTCACCCGGTCTGGGCAATGGGGGTCATGGGAGGGGGTGTTATTTTACAAAAGGATTTACAGAAGATGTATTTCAACACAGCATTCCCCACTGGGCATTCAGAACAGGGTATGATTTCCCAAAAAACCCAATTTCCTGGCACCTTTTCAGGAATCCACTGATTGTGCAAAGTGAGGTTGGAGTGTTGGGGGTGAGGAATATGGGGGGCAGTGCGGGGAGCAGAAATTCCCAGTTGAAAAGTCAGAAGGGGCCTTGGACCATTGGGGCCACTTCCTCCCACCACCCTGATCCCCTGTCATCACCTTTACCCCCCTCAGGCTGCGCCCCCCCCATCATCTGGCCCTGCGCTCAGGGCTGGAGACTGAGAGGAGAGGCTGTCCTGATCCCTGATGGCAGCTTGATTCTCTTCAGCCGCTCCTGAGAACACTGGGCCAGAGGATCAGATTCCTTCCCCTGCCACCAGTGTTTATCGAGCATTCACTGTGGATCTCTCACGCTCTAGGGTAATGGGGGAGGGGGGGAGGGGAGATGCAAGAGGCCAGCTATTTAGCCAAGAGTCCCATGTGGTGTGCTTAGGGAAGGGGGGCTTTAAATTCTTATCCTGGGGTGGAGGTGTACAGAAAGACTGCCATTTGGGGGCCAGTTCAGTGGAGATGTTGCTGCATTCTAGAGCAGGCTTCCACAGTTCTGGGCAACCAGATACCCACATCAGTAGGTCAGTACTTGGGGATGTCCCCGTTTGGAGGAGACGGGACCTTTACCTTTGAGATAACCATAGGTAATGCTTTCAGGGCATCCCTGGTCTGAAAGGGAAGATGGAATTTCGCCCCTTCCTGTTTCCCATCCTTCATAGCAATGAATTAACATTGGCAACAGGAACTCAAGGTGGGCAGAGGAGTCTGGGACTTGCATTCATCTCACTGGGGCTACTCACAAGAAGCCTTAAATGTGACCTTATCTGTCAGATTGTTGCAAGGAATAAATGAGTCCTTTGATGAGAGAGTGCTAAATAACAAAAACCACATTAATTACAGATCATTTGAAAACCAGGGCCTACAGATGTGTTAGCTGGAAGTCAAGGCCCTAAAGGTGTTCTAAATACTGGACCTTTCCCTCCCTCTAGAGGGGTTGCCCCGGGAACAGGCAGTCTCCTGCAGGGCCAGCTTGGGGGAGGAAACAGGACCACAGGGCAGAGGAATAAAGAGGTGAGGAATTTATTAAAAAAGGCAGCGGGACTGTTGTGCTGGGGTTAGGGAGGGTTGGGAGCGGGTGCAGAGGAAGCCTGGGAATTGGGAAAGAGAAAAGGGTACAGTGCCTCCTAGGGTGAAGTTGATGGAAGGGGGCCCAGTACGTGTCCTAGGGTGGGAAGCGATGGAACAAATTTATGGTATCAGGGGTAGAAATCTTGTATATTGACCCATGAGGACTGTGGCAGGAGACTGAACTTGTATAGCAATGTGTACATTTCAGAAACACACGGACACAGAAAAGAGATGGAGAACATGAAAGCCTGGGGCAGAAGGCTGACCTCAGCCTCAGGACCAGGGGTACCCCTGCCCCTCTGCCCAGAGACAGGCTCAGAAAAGTCATGGGGGTCTGTGGATGTGGCAATTGGGAAGGTGGGGCTGGCACGGGGAGAGGGGTTGGCCTGAGGAACAGGGAGGGGGATCCAGGCTTTGGAAGTGAGGTCCACAGTCTCTCTGTAGACCCGACGCAAGGGCCAGGCTTTGCTCTTCCCCCACCCACCCCCGCCACCGCCAATGACCCGTACACTCTGCCTCAGGGTGGTGCCCATTGAGGGAGAAGGAATATGACAGCCTCTGCCCGAAAAAATGTCCCCTACCTTATCTCTCCCAGTCAGCATCCTGGCCTTGGACCTGGCCAGGAAGGGGGCTGGTCTTCACCCCTGTGTAGAGCCCCTGGTGGGCCAAAGACCAGGACCCCAGGGCTCAGGCTTCACAAAGGAGCACCAAGGCACATGATAACAATAATAGCTCTTCATCGCTATCCAGCGCTTGGCTCTGCTCTACGTATTGATACTTTGCAGCTGGGAGTCCTCACCACAGCCCTGCTATTACCGCCCCCATTTTACAGATGTGAAGGCAGGCACACAGAGGTGAAGGGACTTGCCCGAGGTCACAGGGCAGAAGGGGAGCAGGTGGACTCCAAGCCTGACAGTCCCACTCGCTTGGGCCTGTTCTCCAACCTCAACCCCAGCTGGTTTGATGGAACACTTCCCCTTAGAGCGTCCTGACTTGCAACAGATGCTGCCAAACTCAGGCTGGGTGCCGTGGGGGCCTCTGGGATCTGTGTCCCAGGCTCAGGAGGGGAGGGCCAGCCGGGCAGAGGGACCTTTGGGGGTCCGAAGGGTGGACAGGGCATGGGCCCAAGGCGGGGTGGGGTGGGGAATGGGGGAAGCTGGGTTAAACCTACAGCAAATGCAGGCCAGTTTGGTCTATAAACAAATAAAAGTGAGCCACAGTGGGGCAGACACATGTCCTGGAGACAGCCCTGCTTTCGTTTGGCGTGTGTGTGTTCTGAGTGAATTGCCAAAACACTGAGCCGGGCTGGTGGAGGGTGGGCTCTGCACTGCTCCTGACGGACGCTCAGCCGGGCCCCTGTAGCCCACAGTGCCAGAGACAGCTGAACACGCTGTAAGCTCCAAAGAAGAAAAAATTCCCCTAGCCGGCTGGAGTGAGGGTGCTGGGAGGGGGAGGGGAGGAGCCCCTCAAACTCAGGCAGGTACTGCTCTTCAGAGAGGACACAGGGTGTCTTCTGGGACTTGGCCGAGGAAGCCGCAGAGTTGGGCTCCAGGCCCGGCCCTGCCCCTGCCCCTGCCCCTGGGGGACATAGGGCTGGTCGCAGCCCCTCTGAGCACATCAGTCCCTGGGAACACAGACTCTTGCTCTTGGCAGGATTATTCTTAACCCTGGGACACCTACCTGGGAGCCCTGCTTGAGCATCTAGGCTCCTGCTGGCTTCTGTGAGCAGGGGCACCCCTGACACCCTTGTCTAAAAAGGGGTTTCTCAGCCTCAGCACTACTGACTTTGGGGGCTGGATAATTCTTTCTTGTGAGGGCCCAGCCTATGCATTTCAGGATGTGTAGCAGCACATCCACCTTCTACCCGTTAGATGCCAGTAGCACCCCCTGTCCCTTCAACCCAAAATGTCTCAGGACTTTGACAAATTGTCCCCATTGAAAACCACAGGTCTAAGGGGAGGGCTCAGGTCCAGAGGAGCCTTGGGACCGGCAGTTGCTGGACTGATGGGACTTTGGGTGGGTCCCTTCATCTCTCCCCAGTCCTCGAATTTCTGCCTCTTGTCATGGGAACCAGAACTCTGGGCGTTGAGACAGAGGAAGGTGGGAGGTTGTTTGGGACCCAGAAAGGTGTTTTAAGTTGGGCTGGCCAGGCTAGGGTCACAGACTCCACCACACCCCCACCCGGAGAGCACGAGGAGAGAGGCACGTCACGTGGTCAGGGAAGGTGGCTGGGAGCCCAGGTTTTGTTTCCTTTGAGAACAGCTTCACTGGGTGCTCAAAAATCATGCCCGCCTGTAGCATGAAACACACCTAACTGGTTTCTGGACCTTCTTCCTCCCAGCCACTTCTGATGGTTTCTGCTCCCGCTGCCTCCCTCCCCTGGTGGCTGTTGATTCCATGCCCACCATACCGTGTCCGGTCCTCCTTGCTTCTTACTGGGCTGCTGCAATAGCTCCCAGTAGCTTTCCCTGCCTCCACTCTCCCCTCATCCACCCTCGCCCATGATCTGCCCTCCACACTATAGTGTTTTTTTCTGAGAAACAGATCTTCATATCATCTTCTGTCTAAACCCTTCAATGGCTCCCTGCGGCCCTCAGGATAAAGCTCAAGGTCTTCAGGCTGCCCACTAGGCCTTTCGCTTTGCCCCCACTCACAGCCTCACCCTCATCCCTGGTGTTCCCGTCCGCTTCACATTCATCCCATTTTAGACCCTTGCAGTTCTCCCCTATGCCACGCTGTTTCATACCCTGTGCATTTGCACATTCTATTCCTTCTGCCTAGAGTATTTTTTTTAGAGGTTTTTTTTTTTTTTGCGGTACGCAGGCCTCTCACTGTTGTGGCCTCTCCCGTTGCAGAGCACAGGCTCCGGACGCGCAGGCTCAGCGGCCATGGCTCACGAGCCCAGCTGCTCCGCGGCATGTGGGATCCTCCCGGACCGGGGCACGAACCCGTGTCCCCTGCATCGGCAGGCGGACTCTCAACCACTGCGCCACCAGGGAAGCCCTTAGAGTATTTTTGTGCTTTAGTTTATTGAACTCCTATTCACCCTTTAAAACCCAGTTTAGGACCCATCTCCTCTGTGAAACTTTCCCTGACCTCCCTGACTGAGCTCTTTGTTTCCTTCCCTGACCTGCTCTCTTACCCTATGTCAGCGAGCTTTTATTGACCGTCTCCCCTACTAGACTAAGAACTCCTGGAGGGGAGTTCCTGAAGCTCAATGATGCCCAGCCCCGAGACAGGCACATGGCATGGCCCAGTCAATGTTTGTTGAGTGCAATTTAATTCGGAGGCAGAGGGAGATTCAGCCCCTGTTAGCAAGGCAGAAGCCTCTCCCCTAGAAGGTCCAGACATGCCAAGAGAGAAAGGCTGCCTTTCTTCCCATGGGAGCTTTGAGGACACCCAAATATAAACCAATTTAGGAATACACGGCAAGCCATTAATGTGGCCCCCCCGGTTCCGAAAGAGGAATCTAGAACCTTGAAGTTGAAAGGTGGCTCCGAGATCTAGCATTCTTGTTTACAGGCAAGGAAACGGAGGCGCAAAGAAGTGACGTCCCTCTTCCGTAGCACATCAACTGGGATGAGAATGCAGTCCCTGCAGTCCCAGTTTGGGGACTGTGACCGCTCTGAGTAGCCCTGAGTGACTCGCTGTGGGGTGAGGCTCAGCCTCTGCACAGTGGGAACGGCCCCCGCCCCCCAGGGAGTCAGGGTGGGCGTCCTGCAGCCCGTGCCACACGGCAGACCTTCACAGGGGCCAGTCTCCCCTCCTGCTCCGTGTGGGGAAGGTGCCAGCACAGAGGCCAGGCAGTTCAGAATCGGGAAGTCTGTGGGAGGCGACGGGCCAGGATTTACAACAGGAACTGCTGTTTCCTGAGAACACTGTGTTCCCAGGGGCCTCTCCTCTGCTCCCTTCAGAGCCCTATCCACTCCACCGCACCTCAGCCAGTCGCCCATTACTGCAGGTTCAGCCTCTGCTTCCGAACCTGCAGCCTCCCTCCTGAGGACCCCACCCACCCACCTTCCCACTGGCCGGCTGGACCTTGGCCTTGGCTATCCCATCGTCACCCCAAAGGCCTGAAACCTGCTCTGGTGTGAGTGACACAGGGCAGTTTGTCAGAGCTGCCTTGGTGTCGTGAGAGCTTGTGTTATGGGACCAGAACAGGGCACAAGACACAGGCTCCCTCCCCAGCTCTCGGTCACCGCTGCTCCCCGTCTCCCCCCTCATTTACTCCCCTACCCCCAGTGTCTTCATTTCTCTTGCACTTGTCCCCCTTGCTAAGTTAAATGCCACTGGGTTGCGGGTCGCATGTCAGGGAAGTACATGGGCTTTTAGGCTGCCAGACTTCCAGGAGCCGGAGACACAGCTTTTTATCTGCAGAGGCTCAAAGACATAGCCCACCTTCCTGTTTCTTTCTCGCTTTCTTTTTTCAGTATAGCTGCCACCTCCCGCTGTCGATGTCACAGTGAGACTGAGGTGGTCATAAGATGGATGTCAGATCAGAGGACTCAGAAGTACCCAGACCTTTCCCATCCTCCCAGCCCCTCTCAGAAAAAGGTCAAGCAAAGTAACAGGATACTTTGTTACTAGCTGGGACCTTGACCCTAAACCTAGGAACCAATACAGGACTACCTTTTTCCTCAGAATCGGGGCCCAGAGCCTTGGACCAAAGGGCCTCTTAACCCCACAAGGCCACACCTGGGTCTCAGGGAAGCAGAGGCCAGCACAGAAGCAGCAGGGGCCAGACATGTGGGCCTGCATGGCCCAGGTGGCCTTCCTGGGATCAGACTCGGGCTCACATTTTCGGAATGGAGCAGGCTTGGGGTGGGGCCGGAAGAGCCGTCTAGGGCTACTTGCAACAAGTGGGGAGAGGGAGACGCATGGAGAAACATCTGTTCTAAGGGAAAGCGACTCCTGGGCCTTTCGTCTCTAGACTCATCCCCCCGCTGGGCACCGCTCTGGCTTGGCCTGCAAGGGGCCACACCCTAGTGCACAGTGACCCCACCCACTAGCCCATAGGCCCCATCGACATCCTTGAATTGGCCCAGGAGGGCGGTGGGAAGGGACAGAGAGAATTTTTTTCCTCTCCAGGCTGAGGGCCACACCTGCACCTCCCTGCCCTGACATGCCTGGCTTTCTCTTTTTTTTTTTTCAGCCTGCTTCCATGCAGTGACCCTGGACCATTCTCCTTTTATCAAGTTTCCCAGGATCGCTGTGGAGCATCGGGTGGCAGACAACAAAAGTCACAGACGTGGGAGGTTGTGAGTGTTTTCCAGACCCTGCCTTCTTTTCTCAGGAGCCCCAGGATGCCTGGTGATCTCTGGGACTGTGGCATTGTTTCCTAATTGGGTGACGTCCCTTTCCCACATCTCAGATTTCTCCAGTTGCCCCCAAATCCTCCAAAAACATCCCTCGGATAAAATGGAGTTGCAAGGCAGTTGCTGTAGTGAAAAAGTGGACCCGGCCAGATCTGGGATGCAATCTCTGTTTTCCCACTTTCTGGCTGTGAGAACTTGGACCAGTTCCTAGCCCCTCGGACTTGGGTTTGCTCGACTGCAGGATGGGGGTGCCGTCTTCCAGGGAGGCTGTGAGGACCACTGGGATCCCACTCAGAGACAACCTGCATCGTGCCTGGTGGTACCCAACAGTCGCTCTGGATTAGCAAATAAACACCCATGATGGTAAGGATAAAAAAGGAACATTGAGAGGACACTGACTACATGCCAGATACTACGCTAAGGACTTAAATCTAATCCTTTTTAATCCAAGAATAGCTCTATGGGGTAGGTTCTATCATTATTCCCATTTTACAGAAGGAACTTGGGATACAGAGAGGTAAGTAACTTGCTGAAGAAGAGACCTGGACTCAGAGTGGTTACTTTAGGAAGAGGCAGCAAAAGGGGCAGAAGTGAGGCTGGGGTACTGATCAAACATGGCCCAGGGTTTTTTCTGTTCTTAAAGATGGGAACCCTCTGAAACATATGGTAAAGATCTCATTAGGGAGGTACCAGCCCCCTTGACTGCAGACGCTGCTCTCTGAGCCATCCCAGGTGGCTGTTTGGTGGGGAGAGCCACCTTTCCTGTCGTTTCAGGTCTCTGTTGAAAGACATCACCTAAGCTCTTGCCCCACCTCTGATGTATCTGGGGATGGCGGGGGGTGGGGCGGGTGGGGAGCAGGGCCTGGTATCTCAGAATGTGGAGGGAAGGGTCCTCCGCAGCACTCATGCTGGGGATTTGAGCCAGGAGCTGGGAGGGCAACGCTGCTGACTTGCAAAAGATATCTGCTGGCATGCGGACTGCGTGAAGGAAAGCTTGTAATTGTAGCCATAAATCAAGTGCAGACAGAGGAAAAACTGTCAGACTTTGGGGAGTTGTTTTGTACAGAAGAGGTGGGAAAATGCAGCTGTGGTGTGAGAGCTGGGCTGGCTGGATGTTGGCAGAGGTGGGACTCACGGGGTCACCATGGAGCGGAGGGGGGACCCCTGCTCCAGAAAGCTATTGCTGCAGCCCTCACTTGCAGGATGACGAGAGAACGAGGCCTTTCGTCATGGGAGCTGTCCTGGGGGACAGCTGTGAACAAGCCCAGCGTATCTTTAGCCCTCTTGTTCTCCTCTCTGTGGATCTGTGTTCTGGCCGGGCCACTTATAGCTCTGTGCCCTTTGGCAAGATGCTTAAAGGGAAATGACTGTAAGTATTTGGTGCCTGCTATGTGCCAACTCCTGGAATTGGTCTCAGCTGGCGTGTAGCTTCTTCCTCAGTAATAGCACCTGACTTCATCCAAGCACCCACTCTCCCCCAGCCAGCCTCGTGCCTCAGCCCAGGCTGGGCCTATCTTTAGCTTCACAAGTTGGGTCCCGATTGGTTCAAACCAATCATGAAGGTTCCATTCCTCTTGTCTGTGATTGGCTTAGGCATGGACATGTGACCCCATTCTGGCCAATGAGATATAAGGGGGAAGTCTATTAGGGGTGCTTCAGAAGAAGGTTTCTCATTCTCATAGGAGGAGATCTCTCTTACACCTCTGGATATCGTGCCTGGAACCACTGTAAGCATGTAGTTACCAGCCCGAGGCTCACAAGAGCACCAAGGATAGCTGAGCAGAAATGTGGAAAGAACCTGGGTCCTCTGTGATGACATTGAGCTGCTAAATTAACCCTTGCCGGAGCCAGCCTAACTTGTGATTTCTTGTTATGTGAGATGGTTTAAGCCACTTGGAGTTGGGTTTCCTGCTAAAGGTAGTTATGTGTCCCTACCACTTCTTGCTTCACTGAAAAATGGGTAGAAGTATGTTCTCTTCCCCATGTTGGAGGGTCCCTAGCTGGGTCGTTTGGTCCCTGTGGTGTCATTCTTTTAGCTTTTCACGTGACAAGTCACTCCCTCAGGTGCAAACATATCCCTAGGGTGTCAAGTTGGGTGGCTTCGAGTAACAACCACTTTGCCCCTGCAACTCTCAAGCCATTTTGCTAGACAGTGCTCATTACGGCAGGTGTATTCTCTTAGGCAGACATAAACTGATCTTAGGAAGTGCCTGTTCCATAAACGTCCCTCACATAGTACGTGCTATTAATTAGAATTATGAGATATCTTATATTGCAAGCTTGCGTTGGGCGATCTTGGTGATTATTAAGCACCCACTGTCTAGTATTAGTATCAGAATGTCTTGCATTTTCTGAATGTATATGAAATGGGGACTGAAAACTCCACAGATGCCTGTTGGAGATCTCTGGCTTTCTAACAAGGGATAATGTCAGAACTGCCCCCACCTGCGTCTCCCTGCTCAGCGCTTTGCCTGGAGGGAGAAGCTGATTAATGTAGGACCATCAGTTCTTTCTGGTGTCAAGAAGAGGAAGATTAAAGGCCTACATCTCCCCGTCCCCCAACACCTCTAAGCCAGACAGCTGCGGCCATTCCAATGCTGGGGGTGGCCAGGCAGTGGTTAGGGAGGAGTCCACTTCCCCCCGAGAGGACTCCCAGCCCATGTCCCATATTTGACTAATGTGTCCTAAACGTGTAGACCTCTGCTTAATATCTTGGGGGTCAAGTACTCAAGTCAAGCAAACCCCAGGTTGGACTCAGAAGACTGGAGCTGTTCCTACTGTTACCCATAGTTCATCCCTCCTGTGGAGATCTGTAAATCCCTGGTTGAATCTGTGGGTCGATACTAAGGAGGGGAAGGGATGGGGAGTGGGGGGAGGGGCAGGGCTGCAGGACCTCTGAGCCCAGCTGAGCCCCAGTGAGGTAAGAAAGAGCTGGTCTCTCCAGGGACAACCTCCACAGGCTGGAGACAGAGGTGGACCTCAGCCAGTAGGAGGCAGGGAGCTCCTTTGGACTTCATAGGACCAGGTGTGTCGTCTTCAGGTGGGCCTCTTCTTATTCTTTTGGAAGCGGTGAGTACCTTTCTGGCTACCTTCAGCTACAAGGAAACTGAGCCAGTGACTCAGAGAGCAGCCCTTGAATCTACTGGGGTTCAAATCCTGGCTGTGTCATTGCTGTATGCCTGACTGCATGCTGGGTACACGACCACTCTGTCCCACTTGTCTCAGCCTCACAACGGGGAGAACCACAGCCTCCCTCTCCCCCTCACCCACCCCCAGGGAATGATCAGGAGTGTTATACGAGGTGGGACACGGAGAGCTCTCAGGTCAGCACGTGGTGGTGCCCTGCAGATGGGAGGGCACCGTGAACTCCGGCCATCCAGAAATGGAGCCGTCCAGCTGTGTTCCCTCCCAGAGGCCTCTGTAATCTGGTTGTAATCTCCCCATTTGTCAGAAACTTCTGTATGCCACACACTCTGAGCCCCAGTCCTGATTTTCATGCAGCCCTCACATTGGCTTGGTGAGGTAGGTGATCCTGTGTTATTGGTTTCCTCTTATCGATTCCTGTAACTTAAGGAGACTCGGGGAGCAGCTGAGTACATGTCAGCTCTGGGTAAGACAGGTATATTCTCAGAACCCCTCCACCTGGCCCAGCCTGAGGTCCCTAGGAGGAGAACCTATAAGGACAGTCGGCATCTTCTAATCTGGAAAACCCAGGCTTGCGGGGCTAGGGGCTGTGCCGGGGAAGGGGCTGGCAGGGAGGGCAGGCTGGTGAGCAGTCCTGGGACTCTGACACGAGGGCTCCAGCATGGAGAGGGAGAAGGGCTGGGGTGGGCAGCTGGCAGCCTGGCCTGTCCCACCCAGTAGGGAGAACACACACGGTGCTCAGAGACCTAAGGTGGGGACACCGGACCAAGTCTAGAATGGCAGCTCCCCAGGGACTCTGGGGGCAGAAGTGAGGGGTGAGGGGCATTTAGGGCAGCTCCTCTCTGAACTGTGCCCTGGGTGTGCCCCATGTTGAGATGGAGTCCAGGGCTGGGGAATCAACTGTCCTATGCAAGAAGGGGGCTCTCGTGCACAAAATACCTGGACACCTTTCTTCCAGTGGCGCTTGTAATATTTCAAGGAAGTTGCCTGCCTTCATCCACTATACACCTGCCCCTGCAGCCTCCCTGCCCCCTAATAGCTGTCCCCCAAGCTAGACTGAGCGGCTTCTTCTGAAAAGTCTGCCTCTGGATTTTCTCTTTTTAGGCTAAAAAACCTAACCATATTGGTAGAGAAAAGTTTGACAAAAAAGTCAGCCACCATCTTGCCAAACATCATTTTTTTCTGTTTTCTCCCAATCTTGGTCCACGTGGTGGCCTACTTTCACCACACCATCCTGTGTCCTACCTGTAAACTTGGTGTCAGATGCCTGGTCGCCCATCCTTTGATACATTAAGTTGGCTCAACACCCCTCCCAAGTAGACGGACACCCTCTGTCTGTAGTTCCAGGTCCAGGCTCCACCTTCTCCCCCCTGGGGCCTGACCTGTATGGACCATGCCCACTTGCTCTCATGCCCCCCTGCTTTTGGTGGGGTTTGGCCAGTAGGGGTGAGGCACCAGCCAGAGCTTGTAAAGAGGGAGGAGGGTAAATTTGGGGTATTCATCTATATTCCTTTGCTAGGGCTGCCATAACAGAGTACCATAGGCTGGGTAGCTTAAACTACAGAAATTTATTTCTCCCAGTTCTGGAGGTTAGAAGTCCAAGGTCAAGGTTTCAGCAGGTTGGGTTTCTTCTGAGGCCTCTCCCTTTCACTTGTAGATGGCCACTTTTCCACTGTCTTCTCACTCAGTCTTTCCTCTCTGTACTTCTGTTCCTGGTGTCACTTTGTGTGACCAAACTTCCTCTTCTTATAAGGATCCCAGCCAGATTGGATTAAGGCCCATCCTAACGACTTTGTTTAAAGTTAAGCACTTCTGTGAAGGCCTTGTCTCCAAATACAGTCACATTCTGAGACACTGGGGTTTATGGCTTCAACAGGAATTTGGGGGGATGAAATTCAACCCATAACATCATTGGCCCTACTCCCTCCCTGTGGGGTCACTGAGAGCTGTCTGTGCCCCTCAAACAGAAGGTCACAACTCTCGGCATGCGGCCCACAGCCTGTTCTGTCCCCATCCCCGCAGGCCTAGTGGAGTTAATGGTGCTGGGCTGTTACCAGCTCCATGGTGTCCACACACACACACAGCTTCCCACGGCTCTGTAAACAGTCCTTTCTTTCAACTCTCTCACGTTATCCGTTTTGAGCGTGTCATCTGTTTCCTGCTGGGCCCCTGCCTGATACACCAGGTACGGTGGTAGACCCGGCAGCACTCCTGGCAGCTCTGAGGGCGCCTGTGCGGTGGGGTGGGAACCGGCCTGGAACAGTTGTCCTGTCTCCTTGGCATTGGAATACTCTGTCCTGTCACTTACTAAAGGCACGAGGGTGGTGAGGGAGGTGACCCCATGCCATGACATAGCAAAGACCTTAAAACAGAATGTCACACTTTTTTTTTTTTTTTTTTTGGCCACACAACATGAAGGACCAGGGATCGAACCCGTGCCCCCTGCAGTGGAAGCGCCTGGTCTTAACCACTGGACCGCTAGGGAAGTCCCTGTCACACACTCCTAAGACTGTCGATGGCTATTCCTTCACACACATACCAGTTGAATGCCTGAATGTTCTCCCTGGCAGTGCCTCTCTCCTCCAGCTGCCAGCCCCAACTCTCCAATTCCTGGTATTTCTTTCGCATGAGGCAATTCGGTAGCCCTCCTCCACACTTTCAGCCCACCCAGGCCGTTCCCTGGGGGCTGCACGTTTCACACCCAAAGACACCTCCTAGTCCTGGCCAAACAGAGGCTCTAGTTCTCTGGGGGAAGTCGCCTGTAAACTAACAATTCCCCCTTGTGCCTTAGGGCCTCATCAGGCGTCAAGGACTGGAATTATCCACCTGGTGTAAAAGGGCCCCAGGCCCTCCCACCAGCAGGGTCTCCTCATGGGCTGCATGTTGCGATCACCTGGGAAACCTACAAAAAATACTGATGCCTGGGCCCCATCTCCAGAGGTCCTGATCGAGTTGGTCTGGGGTGTGACTGGGCGTAGGGATTTTAAAAAGCTCCCCAGAGGATTCTAGTGTGCGGCAATAGTTGGGAACCCCTGCCCTGCAGCGTTCTGCAGCTTTTTAGGCAGCAGTGACACTGAAGTTGTTCAAACCTCCCCAAATCAAAGTACTTCCTGGAGACCCCAGGGGCTGACTCTCGCTATTTGAGGTGATTGTAACACTAAATATCTTGAAATGCCCTGAGGTCCTGAGAGGAAGCATCCTCCTTTCTCACCAGAACCTTCTGAATCCTGACACTTCGAAGGCCCTGTCTGCAGGCCCAGTCCCCTCCTGTCCATCACAACTATCCTTTCCTGCCCTGAGGCGGGATTCTCCTCCCAATCTGACTCCCACACCAAATTGTTTCTTTTTGACAACCATTAAAGATAAAATTTAAAAAATCGTCTAGGAAGACATGTGTAACCCACTGGAAATTTCAAGGCAGTGAGTCACACTCCTGGGCCCCCTCAGATCTTATGTAAGGTTGAGTCACTTTTTGTGAAGTCCGTGCATAGCAGAAGAAAATTGGAAGGCTCTCAAGATATGTGAGTGTGTGTGTATGTGTGCGTTTGTGTGAAAGAGAGAGAGAGAGGAGAGAGATGTCCCTTGCAGCTTTAAGAGACTGGCAGTAACTCTGACTTAACTTCAGAGATTCCACCACCAGGAGACACAGATGAAAGATAATCAGGAGAGACCCAGAACCTGGAGGTGGAGGAGTCATTGGGGAAATGCCACTCCTGGCCCTCCCCCTCCCCCGACCTCCCCAGGGACGTCCCTGCATCACCATAGGCCTCACTCTTTTTTTCTAATTTCTTGAGCCGCACTGTCCAACAAGGTACCACTAGCCACCCGCGGCTGTGGAGCGCTTGAAACGTGGCTCGTCTGGAGTGAGATGTGCTGTAAGCGTCACATACATGATTTTGAAGACTTAGTATGAAGAAAAGAATGTAAAATATCTCGTTGATCCTTTTCCGTATTGATTAGATATTGAGATAATATTTTGGAGATACTGGGTTAAAGTTAATTAATCTTATTAAAATTAATCTCACTTGTTTCTTTTTACCTGGGGTCCTGCCCCAAGCACCACCAGGGTGAAAACAAAGGGACAAAGACAACAGGACAGAAACTTAGGAGCCAAACATCAGATGGGGGAGGAGTCATGGACTTTATTGACCAGGTCAAGTTGAATCGGACATTGCACCGGGTTGAATGGCGTGCCCTCTAAAATTCACGTCCACCTGGAACTTCAGAATGTGACCTTAACTGGAAATAGAATCTTTGTAATTGTTTAAGTTAAAATGACACTTTACTGGATTAAGGTTAGCCCTAAATCCAGTGACTCCTTATAAGGAGGCCATGTGCAGATCAAGACACAGAAGGGAAGGTGGTGTGGTGAGGGCAACAGAGACTGGAGGGAGACAGCCGAACACCCAGGAACGCCAAGGACTAACGAACAGAAGTTAACAAGAGGCAAGGAAGGATTCTTCCCCAGAGCCTTCAGAGGGAGCACGGCCCTGCCCACACCTTGATTTTAGACTTCCAACCTCCAGAATTATGAGACAATAAATTTTTATTATTTTAACACACCCTGTTTGTGGCACTTTTTTCTAGCTGCCCTAGGAAGCGAATACACTTAGCATGGAAAAAAAGAATGTAAGTTATCTCATCGATAATTTTTTATGTTAATTAAAGGTTGAAATGATGTTTCATTTGAGTTAATATAAATATATTGGGTTAAATGAAACGTAACATTCAAACAAATGTCACCTTTCTTTTTTTTTAATGTGGCTATTAGAAAACATTAAATTACAGATACAACTCTCATTTATGGCTTGCGTTTTATTTCTGTGGTACAGTGGTGTTCCAGAGTGAAGGAAACACTGTCAGATGCTGGAGTTCTTTATCTGGAGAAGAGAAAGTGGTGAAGCTTTGGAACCGGGAGTCACAAAGGTAGGAAAGGTTTTTTCACAAAGCCCAGCCGACGGGGACACGTCAGCATTTCAGCATGAGGTTAGGCCTGGAGGAGCGTGGAGGACCTTGGACGGGATGGCAAGAGAGATCAGGGAATTTCTTCCTTTACCTGTAGAATAGGGACTCTGGGCTGCATCTGGCAGGGGGCAGGGAGTGGACCCCTGCTCAGAGGACCATCCCCTCCCCAAAAGGGGTTCCTGCTCAGGGAAGGCCAAGCAGGCAGGAGGCAGGCGGGTTGAGGTAGTCTCTCTCCTGAGAACCAGAGCCCCGTACTTCTCACCCTTTCAAAGGCAGCGACCCACAGCCAGGCCACAGTTCTGGAATGCTGCCGGAACACCGGTGCTGGCTGTAGACAGTGTGGAGGGGGATCTTGGGGTTACCCAAACACCTCACTGGCTCCAGAGGATGGTAGTCAGGGCGACTGAAGGTGGGAGAAAGAAGCCACCTGGCTTAGCCAGTCCCGACTCCTCTGTTGACCTTGGCCGGAGCTGAGATTCCTCTCAAGGTTTCTGCCCTGAGACAGCAGCGCGCTGAGCTGGGTAGTGGCGAGAGGCTCTATTTCACCCTGTCCAGGCTGGAGGGGAACCAAAGATCATCCGTGGGATGTGTGAGGTGTGCAGATCTCCCTTGAAGCGCTGGCCGCATGACTGTCTTTGGAGGTGAGAGATTAAGGGGGTAGGGATTCAATGAGCGGCCAGCCCGGAACCCCAAACAGCCCACTTTTCAGGGGTTCTTGGGTTACAGGGCAGCAGGCTGAGCTGCTTCAGTTATTCTGAAGGTTTCAAGGGGGGCCGGAAGTGACCTTGAAACTACACTCTGGAGCCTGTCAGAAGATTCCCCCCCGCCCACCGCCACCTCTGCGCTATAGCACCCATCATTACTCTTATTGTTGTTATTGTTGGATGACTTTCCTACAAACACCTAAAAACACCCCAGATGGGTCAAGAGCTCGGGTCATCCAGATTCCCCCACGCAGGCCACCTACACTTAACCAAGCCCCTCCGTGTTTGCTTTAAGGGACGCCGGTTATCCTTTCTGCCTCTGAAATTCCATCCCTGGGGAATTTGTCCCAGCTAAAACGCCATCTCCCTCCAGGTGGAGTGATACAGCAAGTCATTCTTTCCCCAGATATATATTGAGCGCCACAAGGCCACGAGCCAGGCCTGGTCCCGTAACCGAAGCACAGAGGGAACAGTGCTTCGTCCAAACCCGCTGATAGGATTAGCTTTGCCATCGCCCCTCTGGGCAGCTCTGCAGGAGCTCCTGGGGCACGGGGTGCTGGTGGGGGCAGTGCCTGTGCTCGGGCTGCTCAGGGGAGCACGAGTTATGACCACAGAACTACTGGCCAGGCCAAGGGCTCTGGCTCCCGCCGCTGTGTGGCTCCCACTCAGCGTGGTGTCAGAGCCAGGGTGAGAGCCATGCTCCAGCCTCGTCCAGTCCCCTGTGTAATCTGGGTGCCTCGGCCTTTCTCAGCAGGGAGCCTGCTTTCCTCCTGGGGCCGTCTCCAGCTCCCAGGCCTCTCCTCCCGTCTGCTTCTTTCTCCAGTGTTTAGAAAATGCCATCTTCAGTGGCCAGGGCTGTGAGGGGCTCTGGGAGCAAGGAGAGGTTGGCTGCGGGGTGATGGGCATCCCCCAGGGCCTGGTCTCAGAGCTCAAAGCTTGTCAGAGTTGGAGGAGCTGCCAGAGCACGGCCGCTCCTGCCAGATGCCTGCTCCCTGGGCCCCGTCAGCCCACTTCTACCTCACCTTGGGGAAGTCGAGATTTGTAGATGTGATGGATGAGGGAGAGAATGAGATGCTTTCACTCTCCCCCAACTTCCCCCTACCCACCAGCACATCTTTAAACAGGAAATCAAGGGCCACCCCCTCTGTTCTTCTTGGTCAGCACAAGACCAGGAGACTGATGCCATCTGCTTAGGAGGATGCCGCCCTGGCCATGCGGTTCAGACAGTTGTCCTACTGGGGCAGCCCTGGATCTGGGGCTTGCCCTTTCATGGGACGGCAGAGATTTTAAGAACTAGGTGCCCTGGGGTGACAGAGACCCCCCCAGCCTGCTTTCCCTCAGAGCCTAGAAGGACTCAAATCGCCAGCTCTTCTAGTCTCTTGGTCATTGTCTAGTTCTCACGACAATTGAAAGGAAAGAAATGGACTTTAATTCCAGCAATGGGGATGTGACTAGAATGGGGGTGGGGTGTCTTGAGACTGGGGGCCCTGGGGCTGCTGATGGAGCTCTCCCCACCCCTGGCAAGGTGTTCACAGAGCAGCACCTCCCTGTGGGCCTCGCTGGTACCTGGTGGAGGCAGAACCAGGAGACAGAAATTTCCTCCATATCTTTCCAGACTTACGGTTTTTATAATTAGACCTGGAAAAACTTCTTTTTCTTTCTTCATTTCTTTGAAAAAGCAAGATTGGCTTAAATACAAAGTGATCACGAAAGCAGAAAAAAGAGAGAGATGGCCTTTGAGAATAATGCTTCATTTCTGTGCTCCGTTTCCCCAACCCACCCCCATGGCTCCCACCCCTGCTTCATCAGGAAAAAATGCCCCTGCTGAGACCTCGCCTCTGGAGGAGATGGAAGACCAGGTAACCTCCCTCCCCACCCCGCCATGTGTCCAAGACATTTCCCCCAAGGGCCCAACTGCTTGCAAAGCCTCTAAGAAAACCTTGGCCAACCTCCTGGCCCAGCTGCTGGCCTCAAACCCAAGCTGCTTGGCCCATCCAGGAAGCCCGTAAATCCCCCAGTCGGCAAGAAGCCGCACTGGAGCTTGCTCGCCCCTTCACTCAGATGCCTGGCTGCAGGCCCTGGGCTGTCCTCAGCCAGTCTAGAAGTCAGTGTAAATAAGCACATTTCTCTGAGGCAGACCTCATTTTCTGAGGAATGGTATTCCCTCAGAGGCATCACTAATCAAAAAGTCCATTGTTCCCTTTGGGGGGCCACAGCTCTTCCCCACCTGACAGTTGATATTTAATGGATGGCTGCTGTCCTCCGTAGAGTTTTTAGCATATCACATGGTGTTAGCACGGTTCCAGCAAAGTGTTAACTCCTTTGCCCCCAGGGCAGAGAGTGGTGGTTCTCCTAATATCTATTGAACCTGTTATAAGCCCCCCAAAGGGTAGATGCACATATATCATAGGTGAAAAACTCAAATGTCCTGCTTCTCTGAGGCCAGAACCCAGCACAGCTTGCAGATGGGTGTTCTGGGAGTTGAGGTAGACTGGGAGAAGCGTGCTGCTCACGATGGCTTCAAGTCTGAGCGGAAAGGAGGAACTTTAGTCTCGAGGGTGGAAGGGCTGCAGAAAGAGTGTAGAAGCCTCAAGGATGTGAGACGTCATTATTAGGGGGGCAAAAGCTGGCAGCTAGGGTGGAATTTGGGACCCCACCAGGGCCATGCCGCTGAGGTAGGGCAGATGAACACGACAGTTCATGGAGTAAGTCTTCAGATGCTGGGCATGGCGCTGGGCAGGAGAAAGCAGGGGAGTCCCAGGCACAGCCCAGGCTGCCCCGGGGCAGCTCGGGAGCATCTGAGGGAGGCTGTGGGCCAGACTGGCCTGTGTCCTAGCCCATCCCAACTCCTCTGGCTACCCGGCCTCGGGCCATCCTTCATCCTTGCACCTCAGTTTCTTTATCTGTGGCAGGGGATGGTGATGTTGAAGGAAAGATAGAAACACAAAGGCTGTGGAAAATGCTTACTGCAAGAAAGGAGCCTACTGAGGAGGGGTGACTGCTATGGGGACCCCCGGCCAAGTCTTACCAGCTGAGTTCCATCTTGGGCCCAGGAGCTGGCAGGGTTTATAACCACAAACAATCCTGAGATGGCTCTTGAACCATAATGCCCAACAGGTGGGCAGTCCTGGTCCCCTAGCAGGCAGACAGCCTGTTTTTTCTCTGTTGGCCAGGGGCATTCTGTCTCCTCAGGAGCTATTGGTGGACTGACATTGCCCGAGAAATCCTGGCTGGCCTCTCCCTCTCACCCCACTCCTTCCCACTCGTGTGTTTGAGATTAACATGTATCCCTTGAACCTATTCATTTTTCTACTGAGATGGAAACTTGGCCAGCGACCAGGCCTGGATGTGCTTGTGGTGTGGCTGGGCTCAGGCCAAGCCCACGGTAATTGTAATCACATGTGAGGCTCTTGCTGGCTTACTGGCCGCTGGGGTCCTGGGAGCTGCCAGAGGGAAGGGCGCTGGGCTGGGTGTCGGGGCTGTGAGCAGTGTGCAGACAGTGTGGCCTTGGGCTCCTCCCCTTACCTCTCTGACCCTCAGTTTGCCCACTGATAAAATGAAAGGACTGGCTCACAGGACCTCTGAGACTCTAGGATCTCAGGAGATATGGACCAGCTCTCAAGTGCCCTCTTTGGTCTTCCCAGCCCTGGCCTGGCCTTACATGTACACAGAGAGGGTCCATGGCCAGGGTGTGGCTGGAGGGCTCCAGGAAGACCTGCCACTGCCCTGCCTCCTCAGCCTAGATGCCTTCTCACAGGACACACAGCAAGGACAGGCTCGCTGAGTCATTGGGGGCTGAGGATGTCATTATCTCATGATGGTAAGCCCAGGGGTAGCTGGGGGTATAGGATACCAGGGTGGGATTGAGGGTGCTTAGAGAAGGGCCCGGAAGGAGAGGCAGAAGAGTGTCCAAGACAGTCTTCATGAGCCACCCTACGGCACAAGGGCAAACCTGCTTCCCATCCCCTATTAGCCCAGAAGCTGGGGCTGCCGCTCTGCTTGATTTAATCTACCCTCTGGTGTAACATTATTCTGAGCCCTGATGGAGCAGCCCAAAGAATTCTCTACCCAGTGGATTGTTGTGGCTTTTTCCATTCACACTGGAGGCTCAGAAAGCCTGAGAATAAGGAGCCGATGAAGGGCTGTGAACAGTGGCTACCTGGCTAATCAGTACAGCCGAGAGCAGAGGTGACATTCTGAAGAACACGGTCTGAGTAGAGGTGGTGAGGAGATGAGTTTCTCCACCTTCGCACAACCCCTGGGCCTTCTCTCCCCTTTCTTCTTTTTTTTTTTTTTTTTTTTTTTTGCGGTACGCGAGCCTCTCACTGTCGTGGCCTCTCCCGTTGCAGGGCTCTGGACGCGCAGGCTCAGCGGCCATGACTCACGGGCCCAGCCGCTCCACGGCATGTGGGATCATCCCGGACCGGGGTGCGAACCCGTGTCCCCTGCATCGGCAGGCGGACTCTCAACCACTGCGCCACCAGGGAAGCCCTCCCCTTTCTTCTTACACACGTGTCTCCCCTCACTTCTCCCTTTGTCCGTCTCTCTCGTTTCCTCTTCCTGCTGCCTTTCTCTTTCCCTCTTGTTCTTCCTTCCTCCTTTCTAGTAAAAGAATCCGACTGACTCAGGGAAAGAGGATGGCTCAGGAGTCAGGCAGTTTTGACCTGTTTGAGCCTCAGGCTTCTGTGAACCTGGGCAAATGCTGTCCTCACTTTGACATTGTTGGGAAGATTAAATAGGATAATATATAAAACAGCTTCAGGCAGTACAGAGAAAAGTGTCAATAAAAGGCAGCAAATACTATGATTTAGCCCAAATATCAACGGCAGTGTGTCTTAAAAGATTAGCTGTACTTGATTAACTTTTGTTCCCATTCTTCATGGAAATCGGGTAATGTAAACTTGTTGTTCTCCTTGCTCTTATGAAATAGAATGGCCATACTCAAAGAGATTGCTCTGGACTTCCTTGTGGCTTCTGGTTTTTTCCCTATGTGTCATCAGTTCTGGAGGGAAGGAAGACTCACCCTTGATCTGGCCATGTTGACCATGATTCTCTTGGATCTTGTGATGGGTGAGGGTGGGACAGAGGGGCTCTCCTGCCTGGAACACGTCTCAAAGGAGAGCTTTGATGTTAACCTCGTGGTTCCAAGGTCACGCACCCACGATGGCTCCTACCAAACAAACAAAAACAAACCTAGGAGAACATTTGTCACTTTATATAAAAAATTTCACTTTCTAGGAGGAAACTTTTACATTCCAGAGGGATCCTCCCCACCCCACCCCCCCACATCCTTTTACACAGCTTCGTTACTTGTGCCAGTTGGGGTTTGGTCAGAGAAACAGAAGCTACTCTGTATACCCCAAATACACAAGGTTTAATACTGGGGATTTAGAGGTTTTCCTAACTGATGGGAGGGCTGGATGAGGGCAGGTCAGGGAAGCTACCGTCAGACTGCACAAAATCGGGAAGTACCAGGACTGCAGAGAAGATGCCGGGATCGCCCCAGCACCAATGTGGGCAGCTTGCAGGGGCTCGTCTGGAGGCCACGGTCAACCTCACGCCTTTCCATGCCAATTCAGAGAAGGTGGGCTCTCCTATCTTTGGTTTATCGAATCTTGTGCAAGTGACTCTATTGCCAGGATCTTACTTAGAACCATGCTGGCAAGGAATGCCGGGAACTGAAGACCCCAGGGCTCTCCACTGGAGGCAGAGGAATGTGCAGAGTTAGGTGGAGATGCTGCGGCCCCGGCCAGGCTGGAAGACCAGCACCCCTTCGGCGCATCCTTTCCTGTCTGCTCAGCCAAGCGGCCGCTCCTATTTCCTCAGCTGCACTTGGCAGGAGCAAGGGGTTCATGAGCCACTGTGTCCAGGGAAGCAGGGAAAGGGCACAGGAATAGAGAAGTAGAAGAGGCGTTTTACAACGGGTAGAGACATGAATAAAGTCAGTTAAAAAAATAGTCGTCTTTGCCAAGGGCACACTGGGAAGTCCTAGCCGCACAGGAAGAGGAAGGGATTGGATGTCGGGAGCAAACAGCTGTGGGCCCTGGGTAAGTCACTCTTCTCTTGGACCTCTGCTTTTTTTGTTTGTTTGTTTGTTTGTTTTTGTTTTTTTCCGGTACGCGGGCCTCTCACCGCCGCGGCCACTCCCATTGCGGAGCACAGGCTCCGGACGCGCAGGCTCAGTGGCCATGGCTCACGGGCCTAGCCGCTCCACGGCATGTGGGATCTTCCCGGACCGGGGCACGAACCCGTGTCCCCTGCATCGGCAGGCGGACTCTCAACCACTGCGCCACCAGGGAAGCCCGGAAAAAAATTTTTAATTGAAGTAAAGTTGACCTACAACACTATGTTAGTCCCAGGTGCACAATGTAGTAATTCAATATTTCTATGCATAACAAAATGATCATGATGATAAATCTAGTTACCATCTGTCAACATACAAAGATATTACAATATCATTGACTATATTCCCCATGCTATAGATTTCATCCCTCTGACTCAGTTATTTTATAACTGGAAGTTTGTACCTCTTAATCTCCCTCACCTATTTCATTCATTTCCCCCAATCCCTCTCCCCTCTGGCAACCACCTGTTTCTCCTCTGTATCTATGAATCTGTTTCTGTTTTGTTGTATTTGTTCATTTGTTTTTTAGATTCCACACATAAGTGAAGTCATACGGTATTTGTTTTTCTCTGTTTGACTTATTTCACTTAGCATAATACCCTCTAGGTCCACCCATGTTGTCACAAATGGCAATATTTCATTCTTTTTTATGACTGAGTAATATTCCAATGTATGTGTTGTGTGTGTGTGTGTATAGTAATATTCCAATATATTTGTATGTCTCTCTCTATATCTCTCTCACATCCTTTTATGCTTGAGACCTCTTGAAAGCATCATCTTTGTGGGTGCTGAGGAGTAGAACACTGGGGTATGAGCTGTCTTGACTTGCAGGTCTCAGGCCTTGGAAGGATAGAGCAGAAGTGTTCGCTCACTGGTCGGGGAATGAGGTATGTGCTCCTGTGGCCTATATGTCTGTGCCGGGAAGTTGCCTTACCAATGGGTCCTGCTGCTTAGGAGGCTCTATTTTGAGCAGTGTCTATATTAGTTTCCTAGAGCTGCTGTAATAAATGACCACAAACTTGGTGGCTTGAAATAACAGAAATTTATTTTCTCATAGTTCTGGAGGCTGGAAGTCTGAGAAGGCGTTGTCAGGGCCACCCTCCCTCCAGATGCTCTAGGGGAGAATCCTTCCTTGAGTCTTCTAGCTTCTGGTGGTGCCAGGTTTTTCCTGGCTTGTGGTTGAATAATGCCAACCTCTGCCTCCATCTTTGCACAGTCTCCTCTGTGTCTGTCTTTTCCTTGGTAGGACACTTGTTTTTAAATTTAGGGCCTATTTGCATAATCCAGGATAATTTCATCTCAATCACATCTACAAAGACCCTTTTTCCAAATGAAGTCACGTTCACAGCTTCTGAGAATTAGGACATGGAATATATTTTGGGGGCCGCCATTCAACCTACAATAGTGCTCCTCTACTTCTCCAGGTGATTGGAGGAAATGTGGACACCTGAGCTCCAGACAGCCTATCCATAGGCTGGCCTGCCCACCACAAAGTGGTCCAGATTGAGGATATGAGCCAGCCAGTCAAGGTGATGGTTTCTGGAACAGGAATGGGGGAAACATGGAGAGGCTGAGCCAGCTAGCCGCAGGGCCGGAAGGTGAAAGGGTGCCACAGATCGATGCCCAGGGCAAGCAGAAATTGTGAGGGAGCAGGTGTTGGAAGTAAATAGAAATAAAACAATCAGCAGAGAGGAGAATGGAGCAGACAGAGGGGGAAGAGGCGCCATGAGGAAGACCTCACAGCTCAGCGGTGAGACAGAGGAAGAGCTTCTGCCTCCAGGGACTGCTTTGGTTCCTGGCAGCCCTTCAGATGCAGGGCAAGGCCATATGTACCCTGAAAAAGAGAACTCATTCCTTGGGGCATTGGGGGATTTTTTTTTCTTAGGGCCACAAGAGCCTGAACAAGGACAGACATTCCTTGTCTTATAGGTGGAAGCTGAGGTCACTATGGAAGGCTCTTTGTGAAGATGTTATGAAACATTCCTCCTGTGCTTCTCAGCAACGTTACTTTACTGCTCTTCCCATCAAGAAGTGATTTTCTCTCTTCCCCTTGAATTCAAGCTTGGCAATATGGCTTATTTTGGCCGATGGGCCGTTTGCAAATGTGACGCAAGCAGAGGCTTGAAGCACACCTGTGCATGAGGTTTGCCCTCTCTCTCTCTCTCTCTCTCTCTGGTTGTGGTTGGAACAGAGACCAGGACGTGAGTGAGCCTGAGCTTAGCCTGCTGAAGAGGCCACATGGAGAACCGAGGCACCCCAGCTTTAAGATTGCTGACTGCTGGATGCGTGTGTGAGGACATCTTAGCCCATCCAGCCCTAATCAAACCACCAGATGACAACAACTGCATGAGCGACCCCAGGCGAGACCACCGGCAGAACCACCAGCTGAACCCAGACACACTGCTGACCGACAAAAACGTGAGCCAAGAACATGGTTGTTATTTTAAGCCGCTAAATTTGGGGTGGTTTGCTGCAAAGCAGCAGATACCAATATAGTCCCCAAGTAGCCAAGCCTCCCGCACTCCCGAGCATAGAGTCAGGCCCTGGGGGCAGCCCCCTAGTGGCTCTCAGCAGCATGTGGCAAAAGCTGTGGTCTCCCACAATCGTCCTCCCCTTTTCTTTTTAGTCATGGAACTTTTTAGTAACAGCACAAGTCCACTCAACTAGAGGCTATCTTTTCCCGTCTTCCTTGCAACTAAGTGTGACCATGTTTTTCACCAGTGGAATGGAATGAAAGGGATGTGTGAAACTTCTATGTTACCTCTTTTTTTTAAAATTGAAGTATAGTTGATTTACAATGTTGTGGTAATTTCTGCTGTACAGCAAAAGGATTCAGTTACACACATATATATGCATTCTTTTTTATATTATTTTCCATTAGAGGTTATCACAGGATATTGAATATAGTTCCTTGTGCTATACAGTAGAACCTTATTGTTTATCCATTCTATATATAATAGTTTGCATCTGCTAACCCCAAACTCCCACTCCGTCCCTCCCCCTCCCCACCTCCCCCTTGGGCAGCATTACTTCTTTAAAAAGAACTTGCTTGCCCTATAGTTCCTCTGTTTCCCCATTCCTTCAGGCTGGAATGCAGAGCTGGGGCCAGCAAGGGTGGACGAAGGCCTCTGGGGCAGGGCTACCCAAAGTGTGTGCCACTAACTGGCTGCTTGATATAGCCCGTGACGAGGTGAGCACAGAAATTAGGATCAAGTGTTGACAACTTTTTATAACAAATTGACAAATTAATGTTAGGTCTGTTGAATACAACAGTAAAAAAAAATGAGGTGTTAAAAAAATGTGTTTAGGGTATTTTTTTTAAAGTTTTTTTTATTGTGTAGAGATTTATAGTAGATTGGGAAAAAAATCTGGCCCTTCCCCACAGAGAGTCTGAGAAGCATTGTTCTACAGGACAGCAAGTTAACAAGTCGCCCTGGATCTTAGAAGTGACCAGAACCCTGTCAGGACCCTTCCCTCAGCCTGTCATTTTCATTTCTCTCTGAATGTCACCTTTTGCCACAAGGCAGGGCACCTGGCAGCAAGGAGCTCCACAATCTAGCTTTTCAGCCTCAACCAAAAAGGAAAGAGGCCATTTCTTCATAGCTCTGCTTAGGAAACTTTTGGGGACCAGACTGGTTGGGTCATCCACCTCACAGTGAACCCCTATGACAGGGAGGCAAGACCGTGTAAGGTGGCGGCTCCGACTGGACCACACACCTGCATGTGGGGAGCAGCTCACAAAATGTGGGGAGAGGCGCTGCTGTTCCCAGGAGAAGGCAGGTGCCGGGCAGACAAGGAATGTGTCCACCACAGGAAGCTCCCAGCACTCCCCCTACTCTTTTCTCTTGTCTCCCAGCCTCCTAAACACGTTCCCACCGGGAACAAAGGAGGCGGGAGGGGAGTGCGGGGGAGAGCAGAGGAAGCAGCACATACAAGTGTCCAGAGGGGAAAGAGAACAGCAACATTTGGTGAGTTGAACGCAGCTCAGAATGGCTGGGGGTGCAGGAAGATGTGAGGCTGGAAACCACATCCTGAAAGGGCTTGGTCAGTGGGGAGTCCCCAGCTGGCTGTAATTTAAATAGATGACCCTGGCTGCTGTATGGAGGATTGAAAGGGCATAAGGCTGGAGGCCAGGAGGCCAGTTAAGAGGCTGTTGGAGGGGCTACCCTGGTGGCATAGTGGTTGAGAGTCCGCCTGCCGATGCAGGTGACACGGGTTCGTGCCCCGGTCCGGGAAGATCCCACATGCTGCGGAGCGGCTGGGCACGTGAGCCATGGCCGCTGAGCCTGCGCGTCCGGAGCCTGTGCTCCGCAACGGGAGAGGCCACAACAGTAAGAGGCCCACGTACCACAAAAAAAAAAAAAAAAAAAAAAAGAGGCTGTTGGAGCCATCCAAGAAACAGATGATGACGGCCTGAGGAGTAAGGTGGTGCAGAGGAACAAGACAAGTACATTCAAGAAACAGGAGGAAAAATGGACCGGATTTGTGGATGAGTTTGTTGCGGGGGACATGGGAGAGGCGGGAGTCAGGGATGACTCATGGGGATGCTGACGCCATTCATCAGGACAGAAAACACAGGTAGAGAAGTGGCGTGGGGAAACCAAGCTGGCTGGCTTCTGTCTCAGACATGCTGGGTTGGAGGTGCCAATGGGACATTCAGATTCTCTTTGCTTTTTGCTTAGACCATATCTGGAGGCTCTAAGCTGGTTGCTCTCCATGTTTTCCCCTAAGTTAAATTATCTGAGCAGGTTCATGTCCCAGGTGATATCACTGCCATGATCACAACCTTCAGTGGTTTCCTGCTTTCTCTAGACTGTCTTCTAAGCTCTTCATCCCGGCCCCTGAGGCCCCCTAAGATCTGATCCCTGCTTCCACCTCCTCCCTCAGAGGCTACACCACCTCTTCCTGGGCCTGTGTTCTGGCCACACTGAATCGCTCAATTTCCCCATTTATAGTCTGCATCCCCCATACCTGAGGTCACACAGTCCTCCCAGCCTGGAGTGCCCTCTCTTATGGATACGTATGACTAATTCCACTCATCCTTCAAAGTCAAGTTCATATGGTACCTCCTGCATGAGGTGGTCCTTGATTTCTGAATTTCCGCAGCATCTTATCTAAACCCCTGTCACCTCTCTCTCATGTCCTATGTTCATTACATATGTAAGGCAGTAATTGACAGGCCTGGTACCAAAGTTTGTGGGGTCACGGGTTATTTTTGTTTGTTTACGAAGCGTCTGTTCTCCAGCTTCTGGTAACAGCATCCCAGGTTTCCTTTGGGAGCCACCCCCTCCCCTGCTCTCAGCCCTTGTGCTTCGGACAGGGCTGACGGCTCCTGCCCTTGGCAAATGCCCAGGCCCTGATGAGCTAGGAATTAGCTCATTTCACTCTCTGACTACAGTGATTAGTTCAAGCCTGAACTCAACTCAATAGGGGCCCAGGCAGGACTTTTGTGGAAAAGGGCAGGGGGAGCCTTAGAAAGGGAAGTTAGGATGGGAGAGGAAGAGCTCACTATCCTTGGGGTCTGGAACTGGAAGATGAGATTCTGGGGCAATCTGCTGCCATTTTGCCTCCAGCAAGGGAGCACTAGCTCAGGAATGGAGCCAATCAGAGGAGAACTGGGCTGAGAGGTGTTCTTGATGATGCCGTGTGCACACCAGGATCAAACCACCCTGGTACTTTTTTAGTTACTTTAGCCAACAAATTCCCTTTTATGCTTAAGCCAGTTTAAATTAGGTTTCTATTACTGGCAGACAAAATGATTTAAACACTATAAGATGCTCAAACCACTTGTATGAATGAATGAATGAATGAGTTGGTGACTAAAGTTCTATCCCCTCCTACTATAGGAATACTCCTTTGGGAATCGAATCTCACAGTGTTATTTGGGCAGATTTATTCAAGGAATTATCCAGTTAAAGCACCAAGTCTAGTTACAATCTATAGGTGCCTCCCTGTATGAAGCTGAGATAGCCTTAGCAGAAGGAGAAGCCAGGCATGTTTCTGTCCTCAAGGGGCCAGACACACATGCTTTCTGTAATGTATTTGCAGAATTAATGTACCTGTTTGTACTCCCTCCTCCCACCTGCTCCAGGAGGGCAGCAACTTTGGTTCACAGCTGTATCCCTAGCACCTAGAACAGTGCCTGGGACACAGTGAGCTCTCAGCAAATGTTTGCTCTGATGAATGAGTGAAACGTCTGTTGAATGAATGAGAAAACAAATCAATATAGAGAGTCATGGAAACTGGACCCCAAAGAGGATACGGGAGTTTCCCAAGCCAGGCTACTAGAGTTGGGACTCATACCTGTCTACTGACTCTTTGCCAGTGCATGAGGGGAAGGCTGAAAAAAGGGCCAAAGGGCCGTTCTGGGAAGAACTGTGGAGACACCAAGGAAACAATGACATGAGGATTCTGGGAACATAGCAGTGATATTAGCGACAGTAGCATACTCTGTTGGTTTTTTTTTTTGTTTTGTTTTTTGTTTTTGCGGTACGCGGGCCTCTCACTGTTGTGGCCTCTCCTGTTGCGGAGCACAGGCTCCGGACGTGCAGGCTCAGTGGCCATGGCTCACGGGCCCAGCTGCTCTGCGGCATGTGGGATCTTCCCGGACCAGGGCACGAACCTGCGTCCCCTGCATTGCCAGGCGGACTCTCAACCACTGCGCCACCAGGGAAGCCCTACACTGTTGTTTTGTTTTTACACCTCTACTGAGATATAATTCACATACCATATAATCCACTTGAAGTGTACAATTCAACAGTTTTCACTATGTCCACAAAGTTCTGCAACCATCACCACAATCAATTTTAGAACATTTTACTCACCCTCAAAAGAAACACTGTTCCCATTAGTACTCATTCCCCATTTTCCTCCAAACCCCCACAGTCCAAGGCAACTACTAGGCTACTTTCCCTCTCCATACATTTGCCTAATCAATATGTGGTCCTTGGTGATTGGCTGCTTGCAGTTAGCATAATATATTCAAGGTTCATCCATGTTGTAGCGTGAGTCAGTACTTCAATCCTTTTTATTGACGAATAATAGTCCACTCTATGGGTGTACCACATTTAATTTATTCATTTATCTGTTGACAGACATTTGGGTTGTTTCCATTTTGGGGATGTTGTGAATACTGCAGTTATGAACATTCAGGTACCACTTGGTATGTGGACATGTGTTTTCATTTCTCTTGAGTATTATACTGAAGTGGAATTTCTGGGTCATAAGGGAACTTCATGTTAAAAATTTGAGGCACTGCCGAACAGTTTTCTGAAGTGACTGCACCATTTTACATTCTCTCCAGCTGTATATGAGGGTTCCACACCTTTGCTAACACTTGTTTATCCACCTTTTTGATTATACCCTTCCTAGTGGGTATGAAGTGGTAGCTCGTGTGGTTTAGTGGCTTTGACTTGCATTTCCCTAATACCTAAGGATACTGAGCGTCTTTTCATGCAGTCACTGTCCACTTGCATATCTTCTTTGGAGAAATGTCTGTTTGGATCCTTTGCCCATTTTTATGTTGGGTTACTTTATCTTTTTTATTATTGAATTGTAAGAGTTCTTTATATATTCTGGATACAAGTCCCTTATCAGATATATGATTTGCACGTATTGTATCCCATTCTGTGGGTGGTCTTTTCATTTTCTTGTTCTTTTTTTGTTTTTTTGCGGTACGCGGGCCTCTCACTGTTGTGGCCTCTCCCGTTGCGGAGCAACAGGCTCCGCACACGCAGGCTCAGCGGCCATGGCTCACGGGCGCAGCCGCTCCGCGGCATGTGGGATCTTCCCGGACCGGGACACGAGCCCATGTCCCCTGCATCGGCAGGCGGACTCTCAACCACTGTGCCACCAGGGAAGCCCCATTTTCTTGATGGTATCATTTGCAGCACAATTTTTAAAATGTTAGCATATTTTTTAAAATAGCTTTATTGAGGTATAATTTACGTACCATAAATTTCACCCATTTTAAGTGCACAATTCAATGATTTTTAGTAAATTTATAGAGTTGTGCATCTCCATATCCATCATCATAATTTAGTGTTAGAACACTTCTATTACCCCCCAAAAAGCCCTTGGGCCATTTGCAGTTAATTGCTGTTAAACTGCCAACCCTAGCTATAGCCACTGTAGATTTGCCTGTTTTGGATATGTCAGTGTAAATGGAATCATGCAATATGTGTTCTTTTGTGTCTGGCTTCTTTCAATCAGCATAAAGGTTTTGAGGTTTATTCATGTTATAATGTGTGTCAGTAGCTCATTTCTTTTTAATTGCTGACTAGTATTCCATTGTTTATCCATTCATTAGTTGATGGACATTTGAGTTATTTCTAGTTTGGAGTTGTTGAATTATTTTCTTAATGGTTGCTTTAAGGATTACCACAGTCATCTTAGCTTATCACAAGGTAGCAGAATATTTGACATTTTATTTGACAATTTGTCAGCATGAAATATTTAATAGTTTAATATGTAATAAGTAATTTTATTTAAATATTTAATATTTTAATATTTAATGTATAGTAATTTAAATGTCTAATTATTAATTTAATAGTTATTTAATACATAATTATTGCATTGTTAATTATTAAATTGATTGAATAAATATTTAATAAATAATAATTATTTAATATTTAGGCATTTGGCATGTGGTCTCCATTTGTATCCCTGCCCCAGGCCCCACACCTGCTGGGTGCACACCTGTCTCATATCTGTATGCATACATAACTGTATTCATACTGTGAATTATATATCATGAATGTTACAAGTCCATATCCTGCTTTTTAAACTTAACATTTTGTTGTAGGCGTTTTTATTTACCATAAGCCTCTATGAACTTCTTTTATAAAAGCTGCATTGTCGTACTTCCCTGGTGGTCCAGTAGTAAAGAATCCTTCTCCCAATGCAGGGGACACAGGTTCAATCCCTTGTTGGGGAACTAAGATCCCACATGCCGCAGGGGCAACAAAGGCCACGTGCCGCAAACTACAGAGCCCACGCTCTGGAGCCCGTGCGCCACAACTAGAGAGAAACCCACACGCCACAGCGAAAGATCCCACATGCTGCAATGAAGATGCCACGTGTTGCAACTAAGACCCGACACGGCGAAAAATAAATAAATAAATATTTTTTTTAAAAAAAGCTGCATTGTATTTCATTGAGTGGATGGGGCAAGCTTTAGTTAAGCATTTCTCGCCTTTAGGACATATAGGTCATTTTCAACTTTCAGCTTTTTGCGGTTTGTTTTTTTATTCTGCAGTGAGTATCTTCATGTACCTCTTTCCACATTTTAGAATCTTTGGCATAAGTCCCTAGTAGTAAGATTACTCTGTTGAAGAGAACAAATATTTTTATAGTTCTCAGTATCTATCACTATATTTTCTTTAAGAATTGTAAGGTGTAATTGTTATCACCCGTGTATGAGCACTGGATGTTAGTTGAAATTTTTTTCTATTTAACTTTGTATTTCCTTGACGGTTAACTAGGTTGGACGTTTTTCTACACATCCGTTTACTAGTCGTAATTTGTTTTACGTAAATTGCTTCTTCACGCTCCTCGCCTATTTGTATATAAGACCCTTTGTTTATTTTTAAACTATCAGTTTGTATGTGCTTTTTATGAAATATTCCCTCCTCAAAACTCTTTAGGAAGGAGGCAGAGTATAAATAAATAAAAAGAGACATTTTATCTCCCTTATTTGCTGTCAGTATTTCTCCCCACTTGTCCCTTCTCAGTCTTTTTTTTAAGTGCAGAAAAGGTAATTTTTCTGTAGTCAAACCTGCTAATCT
Source organism: Orcinus orca (assembly GCF_937001465.1). Lineage (NCBI taxonomy): Eukaryota > Metazoa > Chordata > Mammalia > Artiodactyla > Delphinidae > Orcinus > Orcinus orca. The sequence continues at coordinate 53,446,889 of NC_064571.1, forward strand.
TTCCTTTGCGATTTCATCGATGATTCCAAGTATAAAAAAGACACTCTCCCTCCAGAGATTTGTTGAATGTTTGTTTCTCTTCTAGTTATTCTAGATTTTTAAAAAAGTATGTAACTCTTTAATCCTGTAAAATTTCTCTGTAAAAACTCCCGCTGGCCTGAAGAAAGGGATGATCTCAAAGCACAAGTTTCTCAGACTCCGACGGTTTCGCTTCCTGGTTTCCTGGGCTGCCTCTGCCTGGGGCCATCTGTCTGGAGGGAAGGAGGGGATAAATCAGAATCAGCCCTTGCCTCTTGAGCTAAACCCACTTCAAGGGAGCAGCACAGGGTGGTGGAAAAACAGGACTTGCAACCTGAGTTTGACCCCTGGCTGTGTGTGGACCCTCAGCCTCTCCTCTCTCTGCAAAATGGGGCAAAGGATGCCTGACTGACAGGGCAGCTGTGAGGATGATAGGAGATGAAGTTGAGAAAGTTCTAGAATACCACCTGGCCCATCATAGATCTCTGGGTCCTGCCTTTGCATTGATTTGGCTCTTGGGCCCCACCTCCTGCCCAAAGGTGACCTGGAGCTTCCCTCACCACAGAGCATGGGCAGGTCTACCAGAACAGTTAAGAGTATTTACTTTCTTGGGGGAGAAAATTGAGGCTTAGAAGATCAAGTGGTAGTGTAGCAGATACTCTTGACTGCTCCAATGTACTGCGTCCTCCAGCATCACTGCACCTCAGCTCCTCAGCTTCCTCAGGTGTGAAATGGAGCTAATTGTCCTTATTGGTTTCTCCTGCTGCGGGGTTATTTGATGATCAAATGAAAGGTCCTGAAAAAGGCCACGGAAAAATCCAGAGGCAAGGTAGAGTCCCTGTGGGCCGCTCAGTCCACCCTCCTTCGGCTTGCACACAGACGAAGCCTTGTGTTAGCTCTGCAAGGCTCCCCGCCTCCTTGCCCCGCTCCCCAGGAAAACCACGCGGAGTCTCTGTGAAGGCCCCTTGTGCCCGCGGCTCACCAGGCAGGAAACCCGGGGCTTGGCTGAGGCCCCAGGAAGCAGAGCCCGGAGGTGGCTGCACTCAGGCCCAGCTGTATTCAGCTTGGAGCAGCTTCTGAGGTCTCAGAGGGCCTGGGTGAGGGGGGCCCTCAGGGTCACCGGGGCCACCCCCATTTCACAGAGGTGGAAGTTGAGGCTCAGAGGGAGGAGCCACTTAGTGGCAGTGTCAGAACTTGGTTGGGGGGAATCCTGGCTCCCCAATCCAGCACCCTTTGCACTTGTCCTCTGCTGCGGCACTGGCCTCCTCGGGAAGGGCTCCTCCAACCCTTCTGGAAAATTCTGTATTATCTGATGACATCCGAGCAAAACCGCATGTTGGGGGATCCGAGCACTCTGACAAGCACAGCGCAGTACCGAGAACAAGATGCCGCCACAGTCAGGAGGGAGTTTCCCGGGAATAGAATTTTCCAGGAAGGGAAAGAAGCATTTTGAGCAGGACCTTGGCTTTATTGGAGCAGCTGCAAGAATAGGGGGGCAGTGGCTGGAGGAAGGCAAAGGTGGTGCGGAAATCTGACACCACCGCCCCGCGCTGTCAGTTTGGCATTTAAAAATAAAGTTGCTTTCTCTTTAAGCAATTTTTTTTTTTTTAACAGAAGCCATATCATTCCCGCTGAGATGTGAGAGGCTAGCAATGGTTCTCAACCCTGGCTGCAAATTAGAATCTCCTGGGATATTTTTTAAATCCCAGTGCCCAGACCAACCCCCAAACCAATTATACGGGAGTCTCTGGGGTTGGGCCGGGGCATTAGTAGTTCTTAAAGCCCCCCAGGTGATTCTGGTGAGCAGCCAAGGTTGGAAACCACCAGCCCCTGCATTACTTTGCCAGCTGATTTGTGAATCTAAAGTATATAAGCACGTGAGGCCTATGGGGAATTCTGTTTACCATGCACGCCTGTGGGGCCTTCTTCACAGGGAGACCGTGGGGAGAGATTTCACGCCTCTTCCCCATCGCCACCCCCAGTCCAATCTTCCTTCCTGTCAGGGTCCTTCCCGAGGCCTACCCCTCTAAGAGGCCGTCCCAAATCAGCCTTCTGTATTTCCTCCAAATTCCTACAGAGTCATACCGTGCTGCTGATTTGATTAGGGATCCACGGCCAGCCTCGAATCTTCCCTGCGGCTGGGACGTGATGTGGGCTGTTATTTCTGTCTTCAGTCCTGTGCCTATTCGCGGCTCAACTAGAAGGTAAGCTCTCTGAAAGCAAGACCCCCATACTCTCCCTCCCTAGAGTCCTGTCTTGCTCGGGAGGCTGCAATTACGACTTGTTGTCAGGAGCTGAATGAATCCACTGGGTCCACTTGGATCACACTCAACACATTTAATTCTGACAATGGCTCTGAGAAATTGGGACTGTGTTATTAGTATTTTTCTCTCCATTTTATGCTGAGGAAAATGCAGGTCAGTGAAGTAAATAGTTTGTATAAGGTCACAGATGGAGGAAGGTCCACCGGGCTTCTTTTCTGACACACTGTTAGGGTTCTGCTAATAGTAGGGGTGGCCCCAGAGCAGGCAGGACCTGGCTGGGGGCGAAGCCTAGAGACCTCTCTCCTCTGCAGAAGGCCTAACTGGCCAGTGGGAGAGGTCTTCTGTGAAGGGCTGTCTGGTCTGCAATTCCTCAGGTTTCGGGAGGGGGTGAAATGGGATGTTGCAATGGAACTGTCTGCTGAGATCTGAAGATGATAGGTATGAGTTCCCAGAGTCACTGTAGCAAAATGCAAATTAAAAAGAGATATTTTAAAACTTTACAAATCTTACAGTTCTTCTTGTGGTTGAGGGTCAGTTTCTTGGAGATTAACGAGGAGAATTTGGGGGAAATGATTTGTTTATTGAATCCCACGTTCCTCGCCTTTCAGGGAAGAGGAGTGGAAGGTGCCTGTCTCTCATATCAACTGGTAAGAGGGCTTTGTCAGAGCTTCTCAGGGAGGTGAGGATGGGATCCCTGCATGATGGGGTCAGCGGACTGACACTTGACTTGCACCTGAGAAACCTGAAGGGCTAGAGATAGTTAGCCAGCATAGACGAGCTGAAGGAGAGGCGGCTGAGTTGAGATTAGCCTAAAGTCCCCGAGTCTTCTGGGAGAAAGGATGCATGGATGTATCCCATGGGACAGAGCAGAGAGGGCTGAATTGCGCTCCCCCCTCCCCCCCAAAAAAGATATATTCAAGACCTAAACCCCAATGCCTGTGAATGTGACCTTATTTAGAAACAGGGTCTTTGGAGGTGTAATCAAGTTAAGATAAAGTCATGATGGAGTAGGGCAGGCCCTAAGTCCAATGACCTTATGATCCTTATAAAGAGAGTGAGACTTTGAGACACAGAGATACAAGGACACAGGGGACAGGGGAGACGGCCATGTCCTCGTGGAGGCAGAGATTGGAGGGATGCAGCTACAAGCCAGGGAATGCCGGCGACCAACAGAAGCTGGGAAGAGGCAAGGAAGGATTCTTGCCTATGGGCCTCTGCCCCTCGTCTCACTCTGGAATCTAACCCCGGTATTTAGGGTGGTTGAGCACCTCAGGAAGCCTTTCCTGGTCCTCTCAGCCCTCCTCTGTGCATCACAGTTCCCTCTGGCCCTGCATTGTGGCTCTCTGGTTACTGACCATCTTTCCTACTGGAGAGCCGGTGTGCTTTGTCTCTGCGGCTTGGTTCAGTTGGGTGCAGTTTTCTGGGGTCACAGAACACAGGGCTCAGCAAACTTTTCTTAAAAATCCAGATGGTAAATACTTTCAGGTTTGCAATGCCGTATGGTCTCTGTTGAAATGATCCAACTCTACTGTTATGGTGTGGAGGCAGCCATAGACCAGACGTGAACAGAGGAGTGTCCTGGGTCCAAAAAAGCTTTATTTACAAAAACAAGCCACTGGCCAGAGGGCTGTGGTCGCCAACCCCGGACCTAGTGTTTCTCATGGACGAAATCGCACATGAGCAAAAGTGAAACTTGCATTACACTCACGTTGTTCCCTCATATCCCAGTCGTATGGGAACAGATTTGTATTTTCAAAACAAACATTATGGCAGAAGTGACTGAACTTTATAGGGTTGTTGTGAGGGGAAAATGAACTGGTGCCTATAGGGGCCTGAGTCACTAGCCAGTCCATAGTCAATCGATGTTAGTGATTATTATTAGCTAAGGTAGAGGGTTGTTGCCAGGATTGCAGTTGCTTATGGCTGTAATTTACTGAGAACCATGCTTGGAACTTGGTAATTTTTAAACAAAGCAACTACCATTTTCATCAAATCTAAGACATACTTTTTTTTATTGTGGTAAAATACACAGAACATAAACCTTATCATTTTAATCCTTTAAAAATGCACCCATCCACTGGCATTTAGTCCATTCACAACATATGCAGCCGTCATCATTATCTATCTCTAGAACATTTTCATCACCCTGAAAGGAAACCCCATACAGAGTAAGCATCATTCCTCATTTCTCCCTCTTCCAGCCTCTGGAAGATGTACATGTCCCCCCCTACATCTTCACATCTCTGAGTTGGAGCTGTGCTTACAATCAAAAGCATCTTATGATCACTGTTTCTCAGGTGGCAGCCCCACATCATTGTCACTGCTTGCGTGAGCATGAACTTGGCCAACATTCTTCAGTAGAGTTTTGTGCATTCTTAAAATTTTATTTCTTGAGTTTAACTGCCATTCAAACTGCCTTCAAGAATGCTATGATTCAGCAAAGGAATAAAAAGTTAAGTAGGAGGAAAGACACAAAACAGAGTGGCAGGGCATAAATTTGATATTAATGAAACAAATATTCATCATCAGAGGAATCACCGTTCTGTGCTTCTTCCAAAGCAACAACCAAGTGCTTTATGGGACAGGAAAGGCAGATACAAATAGATGAAGCTGTGTTATATTTTGTTAATGAGATATGTCTAAAAAGATGGCTTATCACATTTGTAGCAAGGCAACTGAGGGCTGAAGATGTTATGAAATCCCTTGGCATAGATAATAAAAAAATTTCAAAGTAATGGGAGATTGGTGTGACTGGTTCATGGGTCACGTGGGACAATTATTAAGGCATCCTGTCTCAGTTTAATGGCAGTATTATTTTTCTTGATGGTACAAGCAGTGTGTCTTACAAATGATGGTATCTTAAAATGGTGATTCAGTTTTATCATCATCACATTGCATTGTTATTTTCATTTACTTGTATGTTTTACATAAACAGAAACAGACTCACAGACTTAGAGAATGAACTTATGCTTACCAGAGGGGAAGGGTGGGGGGAAGGGATAGTTAGGGAGGTTGAGATTGACATGTACACGCTGCTATTTTTAATATAGATAACTAAAAAGGACCTACTGTGTAGCACAGGGAACTCTGCTCAATATTATGTAACAATCTAAATGGAAAAAGAATCTGAAAAAGAATAGATACATATATGTGTATAACTGAATCACTTTGCTGTATACCTGAAACTAACACAACATTGTTAATCAACTATACTCCAATATAAAATTAAAAGTTAAAAAAAAAATCCTGTCTTGTCCTGTGCTAGATAAGAAAACTCGTTGGTGGTTGTTTTGTACCAACAAGTAGGACTGTGTTTGGCTAAAGTGATAGAACACCCAAAATAATGATGGCTTAAACAAGATGGAAGTTGATTAACCCTGTAGATAAACAATGTGGAAGTAGATATCCCAGGGACTGTAGTGCAGCTCCATGATCATCAGGGTCTTAGATTCCTTTGGTCATGTTGCTGTGCCATCCTCAAACATGGCATCCACCTTATGGCCCAAAACGGCTGCTCGAGCTCCAGCCATCATGTTCACATTTCAGCCTGCAGGAGGTAGGAAAGGAGGGAAGAAAAAGGGCATCTCTCCTTTTATGAATACTTCCCCAGGGTCATAAAGGACACCCTGCTTATATCTATTGGCTAGAATCTGACTACATCTAACCATATGGAGACTGGGAAATACAGGCTTTCATCTAGGCAACCATGTACCCCACTAAAGTTCAGGGGTTCCATTACTGAGGAAGAAGGGGAAAATGAATGTTGAGGGACAAGTAGCAGGCTCTGCCACACTTATTAACCTCCATGGTGCTGATTACAAGTGCAACATAGGGTTACAGGAAGGCTTGTTCTGTGATGGTAACGGAAGATTTTCAGGTGGAGTTGGGCAGGAGCTGGGCTGTGAAAGGTGAGTATGATTAAATGATCAGAAAGGATGGGCAGGAGCATTTCCGGCAGAGGAATGACCAAACAAAGGCCCAAAGGCAGGAACGTACTAGGTGTGCCTGTAGGTTAATAGAGTTGTCTTGGCCAGAAGGGGCTTTGTGTCGGAGCCTGGCTAGCTAGCTGGGTCACAGCCCTGGGAGCAGGGGTCAACCCTGTGTTGACTATGTAATCAGCAGGGGGTCACTTAACCCCCAGAGTCTGGTTTCCTCCTCTGTAATTCACACACAGAGTCGATCCTGTTATGAGAACTCAGTGAAATGCAGCAGGAGGAAGCCCTTTGTAAACTGTAGGTTCCTGAACACTTTAGATGTTCAGAAAACAACAGCCGCTGTCATCATGACATGGGCCCAGGCTTGGACAGGGAGGGGCAGGAATCTGCACTCCACCCTCCAGGGGGCTCCCCACTTGTGATGCCCTTGTGCGGATGGGGGATGTGGGTGGTGAGTGGGGACATGTGGGCAGACAGGAGGACAGGAGCCTTTGGTGGGGCACGGACAAGGCACAGATGCTCCCAGGATGCAAGACAGTGATGGGTGAATGGCAGGGGTGGGGTGGGGCTGCACTGCCCTAGGGCCTTTTCCCTTTTCTCTCCCTCACAAAAGGAGCAGAGTGGGTCAATATCCCGTGCTGACCCGGGAGCTAGTCCTGGGCCTCCCATGCCCACTGTAGTCAAGCCAGAGAGATTTCCAGGCTCCTGGGTTGGAGGCCAGCCCTGGGGTCAGGGGCCTCATTCACATCCCTAAAGGAGCACCTGTGGCAGAAGCCAGAGGCTACAAACACCGAGGTGAGGGTGGAGAACGCAGGGTGGGGTTGGCCTTGGTCCAGGTAGGTCCTGGAGATCTGACCAGGCTGCTGCCTCCCGATAGAGGGCTCACCAGGATAGAGCAGTGTCTTAGTCGGCTCTGACTGCCAGAGCAAAATACTGTAGACTAGTAGCACCAACAGACATTTATTTCTCACAGTTCTGGAGGCTGGGAAGTCCCAGATTCAGATGCTGGCTGATTCCATTCCTGGTGAGGGCTATCTCCCTGGCTTGCAGACAGCTATCTTCTTGCTGTATCCTCACGTGGCCGAGAGAAAGAGCTCTGGTCGCCCTTCCTCTTCTTGTAAGGGCACTAGTCCCATCATAGGGGCCCACCCACATGACCCCACCTAAGCTTACTGACCTCCCAAAGGCACCCCCTCCAAATACTGTGGCAATGGGGTTAGGGCTTCAATATATGAATTTGGAGGGAACACAAATATTCGGTCTATAATGAACACCTAACTCCACTTGGAACTTGGAAACATGGCCTGGCTCCTGTGGAGTCCTGTTCTGTCCCTATACTTACCTGTGCCTTCAGGGGATGCATCGTGGCTGACATGTTTCTGCTCTAGCCTGATAAGGAGCAGTCAGGTAGGAGCTGCACTGGAGCTGGTGTCTCGGGCTGGTGCACAAGGTTGTTCCTCCAGCACAGTCGGTCCAGGAGGAAGCGAGGGAAAGCCGTAGCAGGGAGGTGGGCAGGCCCTGTAGCCAAATTCTAAGGCCATCAGGGTTTCATTGCACTGAAGAAAACCAACTGGTGCCCCTTCTTCCATTTTTTCTTTTTTTTCATAAGATTGCTGCAAAGTGGGTTATAAAGCCCATAGCAATGAATGCAGATGGGAGGGCTGGGGAAGGGAAGGAGGGTCAGAGAAATGGTCAGAGGGAGACAGAACAGGACAGAGAGACACTGTGGGAGAGACAGCAGAGAACATTGTGAAGCCATCGGGAGAGATGGGGACAGGCAAAGACAGAGGAGAACAGGGAGCCAGAGACAGAGAGAAAACAGGGACAAAGTGACAAAGGTCCAGAGACACACACATGGGAGATGGGGTCAGTTAGCGGATACAGAGAGTACCTAAGGCGGGTGAGCTGGGGCGGGAGAAAAGCCTGAAGGAGGAAGGGGCCTGGGGGTGGGTGGCAGACAGAGGGGTCCTTCTCAGCCCTCACCCACCCCGTCCAGCACTGTGTAGCTCATTGGGCATCAGGGTGCCCCCTCAGTCTCACCAGGCTGCCCTCTCTCCTCTGGTCCAAGCCCTCACCTCCGAATGAGAAGGTCAGGCCTAGCAGGGGAGGTTTTAGGACCCTGGGGTCTGAGCTGACAGGGTGGCTGTTCTGATGGGTCGAGTGTGGCCAGGCCTAGAGGCTGGGGGTAGGGATATGACCTGGGAAGCCCCTCTTAGCCCCTGGGCCCACGGGACAACCGAAGACCGTCACCAGCACTCTACGTTACTCCTTTCTCAGTCACCGTGCTGCTGTTGAGAGCGAGAGGAAATCAAGACCCAGGGTTGACCGGCGGGGGGGGGTGGGGGGGCGGGGGTGGGGGGCGGTGTGTGGCGGTGAAGAGAGAGAAAATCACACATTTGCATCATCGGCTGTGAGTCGCCTTCCTTTCCGGAGAGTGTGGTCTTCCTGAACTGTATGGCTGTGAGTCATGCCTGTCCCCAGGGCAGGTCCATGGCCAGACCCTTCCCTGACAACACATCCCCGCAGGCCAGGCCTCAGTCTGACCTGGGCCGGGCGTGAGGAGGCAGCTTTCCTAGAACTGAGTTTCTAGTAGCTTCTCCCACAACCCACTGGAGAGCCCCAGACTATAGGAGTTTGGTTCAGGACCCAAGACCAGGCTTGGCCAGAAGTGAGCTGCAGGGCAGGGGCCAGCCTGTGTGTGTGGGGAGATGGCTGTCAGGGCATCTCAGAGACCAGGCAGGAAAACCCACCCAGGGAGCCAGAGGGTATGGAGAGAAGGGAAGCAACAGATCATTCCCAGGCAGGAGAAGGGTAGGGCCTGTCTCCCTCACTCTGCCCTGGGCTCCCCCAACAAAACGTCCTCAGAAAGGTTGGTGTCCAGAACAAGGCCCTGGCCAGTGGCTCTGAGGTGTCATGAGGGACAACGTGGAAACTGCCGGCAGCATCTCCTGGGAAAGGATCTCTTAAGAAGGGTGAAGATAAAGGTGTTATTCTTCATAAATGAAGATGAGAGGAGCCAAACTGCAGTTGAGATTGGCTGGTCAACCCTCTCAGTGCACAGAGAGGGGCAGCAACTTGCCCGAGGCCACACAGCCAGACTCATCTTTACACACCCTGTTCACTATTCTTCCACCTCCTCACGGTGTCCTGCGTCTAACTTGCCTGCACCTTTCAGGTCTTTTACTCAGTGGCGCACACAACAGCCCTGAGATGTAGGTAGGATTATTCCCATTTTACCAGTAGGGAAACTGAGGCCTGGTGGGTGACTTGTCCAAAGTCCCAAGGCTCATTCAGGGATCAGAACTGAGAGTGCCCTGGACTCCCAGTTCAGTGCTCTTTCCCCCTCTGTTGTAAGAAGGCAGCTTATCTTCCAAGATCAGGGGGAGGGGGGCAGCCTGTGTCACACTGACCACTAGGCTTCCCACCCCACCTTCCTGCCTCGAGCAAGGAAGCCCTGTGTTGGTGGAGAAGGCAAGCCCACACTCTGCGTCCCTGACCAAATGGGTCCATCCCAGTCTAAGAGGTTCACTTCTTTGATGGAGCCTTGTTTCCCAGGGACTTCTCTTTTTAATCTATCCATGTTCCTCACCCTCGGCCCCGGCCACCCCAGTTCCTCAGTGTGGGTGAGTGTGTCAGCCACTAATCTGGGCATGAGGCTTTGGGGCAGCCACAGCACAGTGACACACGCTCTGATGTGGGATGAGAATATTTTAAATCTGAGTTATCCTTCAGAGTCGGGAACATGTGGTTTCCAGAACCAGGAGGGCACTGGTTTCCCAAAGAGGGGGAGGGGAAGTGAGGAGAAAGTGATGAAAGGGCGGGGAGGTGGTGGGGAGGGACAAGACCAACCTAGCACAACGCCCAACCTACTAAGGGCTGGCCTGGGAAGGATGCTGCCTGCAGACAAGCAGGTCAACCCCTCCTAGACCCTGGAAGCCTCTCCTTCTTGTCCTCTCGGGACCCCTGCTCCCAGCACGCTTCCTGCAGCCTCAGCAACATGTTTCTATTTTTTACCCATCTTCCTGGTGCAGCTCATTCCACCGCACCAGAGTGAGCCTGTGGGCCAAATGCCTCCCCTCGCTCTGTCAAGCGAGAGTGTGTGGGAGGGAAGGGGGGTCACATTTTCCTCGGCCCCAGTGCCCCAGGCAGGGTGGAGGCTGGGGACACAGGACAGCAGAGCCCCGAAATCATCAAGCCATTGCAAACCTGCCAGTCTGGGTTTGGTCCAGCATGCATGCCAGCCATTCCCTGCACGTGGCCAGCTGGGCCAGGCCCCTGGAACAAGGAGCAACTCCCGGAACCCTGCCCAGCTCGAGAAGGAGGGGCACCCAGAGGAGTGGCCACAGGGTGGCCCATGAGCAGCCAGAGGGAGAGAGAGCAACAGCATGGCTGGCTGCCCTCTCCTGTGATACAGGCTCCAGTTTTTGTGGAAGAGACAGATGGAGATCCCTTCAGTTCTGAGGCATGGGAAGATGAGCGGGCTCTGCCTCCAGGGGTTCCAGGCTGGGCTGGAGGGCATGAACGAAAGTCAGTGGCTTTGAGGGAAACGCTCCCGTGCCAACGACCCTCTTCCCAGGAAGCTATCTGATTGGCCAGCTAGCCACCATCTCCTGTAGGGTCACATACTGGGCAGAATCTCTGAGCAAACCATCAGAGGGGAGTCCAGCCTCCCTCCCACCAGCCTCTGTGGTTGCCTTTGGCTGGGGTCCCACCCCCTGGTCTAATCCACTGGAGCAGGTCAAGGAGGTAGGTTTGCTGAGCACATGGAATGAACCATAACACCTTTATGCAGAAAGAACTATCTGGGGCCACTTTGTTCCAAGGGGCTCCGGGAGAGGCAGGTACTTACAGCAGCCTGGGGGATACAGGGTCCCAACACTCATGGAGTTAAAGGTCAGTGGGAAAGAGTAGAAGTAAGCCATGATGACAGTCAAAAGTGACACATCTGTCAGTAGGGGAGGACAGGGTGTTCGGGGTGCTCGTGGGGGCCCTCACTCAGTACTGGGGTCAGGGAAGCGCTTCAGAGAACAAGGACACCTAAGATGATGCCTGGAGGGTGGTAGTTAAGTGAGGGCGGTGAGTTTAGGGAAGAGCCTTCCAGGTTGTGGAGGCAACAGGGGCCCAAGTCCTTGAGGCAAGAGTAAGGATGGTGCTTTCTAGAAAAGACTCCCCAAGCAGGTGGCGGAGAGGTAGGGGGACACAGAGATAAGCAGAAGCCACTTGCAAAAGGCCCGCATGTCTTCTATTTTTATACCTATCTTGAGTCTTCAGCCAGAGTTTTTCTCAGCCTCCAACTCCAGCAGGAAACCCAGTGGGAAATAGTTACTTCCTGCCCTTAGAGAGGAGAAAACAAAACCCCAGCAGTTCCTGCTTCACCCCAGAATGTCAAAGTTGACCCCTGTGATTGTGGTGGTGTAGAGGATGGATGACTTTCTCTTTTAAAAACAGTGCTTATTGCTTTTCTACTTATAAAGGTATATGTGTTCCATAGAGAAAACTATAAAAGAAAATGAAATCACATATAATCCCTTCACGTGGAGGCATTGACACCAATATTTTGTGTTTGTCCTTCTGTCTTCCTTTTAGTTGCTACATAGTTGAGGTAAAACTATACATACAATTTTATTACCTGCCTTGTTCCCTTAACATAAATATGTTCCTACATTGTTAAAAAGTTCGTTTTTAACCTCCCTACTAACTTTGTGTGTGAATGACTTCCTAACTTTACTGTACGTTTGCCTTTACTGGTGAGTTTTTCCCTTTGTTCTTTTCTTGTTTCTAGTTGTGGCCTTTTCTTTTTTGCCTAGAGAAGTTCTTTAGCATGTGTTGTAAAGCTGGTTTGGTGGTGCTGAATTCTTTTAGCTTTTGCTTGTCTGTAAAGCTTTTGATTTCCATTTTCATTTAGATTAAATCTGAACGAGAGCCTTGATGGGTAGAGTATTCTTGGTTGTAGGTCTTTCCCTTTCATCACTTTAAATATATCGTGCCACTCCCTCCTGGCCTGCAGAGTTTCTCCTGAAAAATCAGCTGACAGCCTTATGGGAGTTCCCTTGTATGTTATTTGTTGCTTTTCCTTTGTTGCTTTAATATTCTCTGTTTATCTTTAATTTTTGTCATTTTGATTACAGTGTGTATTGCTGTGTTCCTCTTTGGGTTAATCCTATATGGGACTCTGCGCTTCCTGTTTCCTTTCCCAGGTTAGGGAAGTTTCCAACTATTAGGTCTTCAAATATGTTCTCATGCCCTTTCTCTCTCTCTCTTCTCCTTTTGGAACCCCTGTAATGTGAACATTAGTGTGACTGATGTTGTCCCAGAGGTCTCTTAAACCGTCCTCATTTCTTTTCATTCTTTTTTCTTTTTTCTGTTCATTGGCAATGATTTCCACTATTCTGTCTTCCAGTTCACTGATCCAGTCTTCCATATCATTTAGTCTACTATTGATTCCTTCTAGTGTGTTTTTCAATTCAATTATTGTATTCTTCATCCCTGTTTGGGTGTTCTTTATATTTTCTAACTCTTTGTAAAAACTTCTAACTTCTTGCTCTGTGCCTCCCTTTTCCCCCCGAGTTCTTTGATCATCTTTACAATCATTACTCTGAACTCTTCCTTGGGTAGATTGCCTATCTCCACTTCACTTAGTTCTTCTGAGGTTTCATCTTGTTCCTTCATCTGGAACATATTCCTCTGCTGCCTCATTTTGTCGAAGTTGCTATTTGTATTTTTATGTCTGTGGTAGGTTTGTTATGTTTCTCGACCTTGGAGAAGTGGCACTCTGTAGGAGACATCCTATGTGTCTCAGCAATGCACTCCCCTCTTGTCACCCAAGGTATATGCTCTTGGGGTTCCCCCTAAGAAGGCTGCATGGGTCCTTCTCTTGTGGCGGGCTGACCATGTGGGTGGTCTGCTAGGCTTGGTTGGCCTCTAGTCTGGTTAGTTGCCAAGCCCTGCCTTGTGTGGGTGCTGCTGGCTGCTATTCAGTGGGGCCTGGTCACAAGGTAGCTGGTTGCAGAACCCTAGGGGGCCTGAGGCTAGTGCTAGCCCACTGGTGGGTGGAGTCAGGGTCCCAAAGATTCTGGGGCTGTTGCCCCACCACTGGCAGGTGAAGCGAGATCCTGGGGTTAATGCCAGCCTACCGGCAGGCAGAGCTGATCCCTGGAGCCTGGCTGCAGTGCCCAGGGATCCTAGAGCCCGTTTCAGGTGATTGATGGTGGTGGGGCTGGTTCCTGACACAACTGGGTATGCGATCTGGGGTGTCCTGAAGGTTGTGTTGGCCTGATAGTGGGCACGGTTGGGGCCCAGCTGATCCCAGGACAGGGCCTGGCCTGTGTTGGTGGACTCATTCCATAGGCTGCTGGATCATAGCTCTCTTGCTTCTGGTATCTTGCCCCCTGGGGGGTGAGCCTGGTCTAGAGGCTGTGTGGGCTTCCTTGTGGGAGGGGCCAGTGCCTGCCCACTGGTGGGTGGAGCTGGGTTTTGGCCCTCTGGTGGACAGGGCCATGTCTAGGGGATGTGTCTAGGGGCGGCTGTGGGCTCGGGGAGCCTTTTGTTTTTAAGTTTTTATTTTATATTGGAGTATAGTTGATTTACAATGTGTTAGTTGCAGGTGTACAGCAAAGAGATTCAGTTATACATATACATATGTCTATTATTTTTCAGATTCTTTTCATATAGGCTATTACAGAGTATTGAGTAGAGTTCCCTGCGCTGTACAGTAGGTCCTTGTTATCTATTTTATACATAGTAGTATGTATCTGCTAATCCCAAACTCTTAATTTACTCCCCCCGCCGACTTTTCCCCTTTGGTAACCCTAAGTTTGTTTTCTAAGTCTGTGAGCCTGTTTCTGTTTCGCAAATAAGTTCATTTGTATCATTTTTTAGATTCCACGTATAAGTGATACCATATGATGTTTGTCTTTGAATTGCTTCACTTAGTATGGCCGTCTTCAGGCAGCCTGTCTGCTGATGGGTGGGGCTGTGGCCCCGCCCAGTTACTTGTTTGGCCTGAGGCTCCCAGCACTGGCACCTGCAGGCTGCTGGGCGGGGCCAGGTCAGGGCGCTAACGAGCGAGGAGGAGGAGCCTCCGCAATGGCGCCCGCCAGCCCGGGCTTCGTGCAGTAGAAGGAGCTCTCCTGTACGTGCTGCACCTGCCCTCCGCCTCTCCAGGAGACTCTCCAAGGCCAGCAGGTAGGCCTCGCTCAGGCTCCTATCAAATGACTGCTTTTGTCCCGGTCCCGGTGAATGTGACATTTGGTGTGTGCCTTTTAAAAGTGAAGTCTCCATTTTCCCCAGTCCTGTGGGGCTCCTAAAATCAAGCCCCACTGGCCTTCAAAGCCAAACGCTCTGGGGACGTGTCTTCCTGGTGCCGGACCCCCGGGCTGGGGAGCCCAACGCGGGGCTGAGAACTCTCATTCCTGTGGAAGAACTGTTGCAGGAGAGGGAAATGTCACATCCTGGGGCCCGCAGGAGTCCTTAGGATGGACCGCCAAGTGACGGTCCTTGGCTTCACGAAGGAAAGAAGTCAAGAGCGAGCCAGAGAAAAGCAAAAGCCAGTTTATTTAGAGGGATACACATTCCATAGGCAGAATGTGGACTGGCTCAGAAAGTGAGAGTGGCCCCAGGGCATGGGAGGGGTCGTCATTTTTTTTTTTATGGGCTGGCTAATTTCATACTAGTGGGAGGAATATTCTTGTTATTTCAGGGAAAGGTGGAGATTTCCCAGGAATTGGGCCACTGCCCACTTTGTGGCCTTTTATGGTTCATCTCAGAACTGTCGTGGCATAAGGGGGAGTGATTTTTAGTATTACAGTAAAGGTATAATGAGCTAAATTAGGTCAATGACCGGACTGTTCTCATAGCACCTTGGTTTCAGCTGGTTCCAATCGGTCTTTATTGAATCCCAACAGCTGCGCCCCTCTTCATTTATCTAGTGTTTGTGTCCTGCCGCTTTCCCTCCTGTCTCATTTCCCTCTCAGAGATTTTACTCCCATATTCTTGTGGGAAGCAGAAGGGCGATGAGTCGTCTTCTGTAGCTGCTTCAGGGCTGGGCAGGGGTGTTGACCCTGCCTGTCAGGGAGTAAAAATCTCTGGATGCCTGGTCTAGGGCCCCAGGGACAGGACAGCTTCTTGTTTGAAGTCAGAAGGTGGTATGGGTTGGAATCCCTGCACAGCCATCATTTTTTAAATTAAAAAAATTTTTTTTTTGCGGTACGCGGGCCTCTCACTGCTGTGGCCTCTCCCGTTGCGGAGCAACAGGCTCCGGACGTGCAGGCTCAGCGGCCATGGCTCACAGGCCCAGCCACTCCGTGGCATGTGGGATCTTCCCGGACCGGGGCATGAACCCGTGTCCCCTGCATTGGCAGGCGGACTCTCAACCACTGCGCCACCAGGGAAGCCCAACACAGCCATCATTTTGATGTGGAACTGTTGTAACCTGGAAGACATGAACTTTACCAAGAGGTTAAAGAGGCAGGGTCCAAAGAGGAGGAGTAGGAATATGGTCATTACTGGGCCCAGGAGGGACGGAACCAAGTAAGGCTAGGGAAGGCGCCCTTAATGGTGGACCAGATTGCATTAGGATCTGACGCCTGGTTGTAGCAGTGTAACCATGATGCTTGCTCATAAATCTTGTTGATATCCACCTTGATCAGGCCCTAATTACTGAGATAGGTACAGCAGGTTTTGTTTATGACTGCACAAACACCACCCTGCTTGGCCAGCAAGTAATCCAAGGCCAGTCTATTATCCATGACCACATTGGCCAGTGACTTTAAAGAAGCTGAAAGTCTATTTAGGGCATTTCCAGTGGTCAGGGCTAGGCTCTCAAAAGTGTTGGTTAGATTTTCTAGGGTTACCTCATGGTAGGCAAAGCCTCCCCATGGAGATGCCAATCCCCCTGGCAGTCCTTTTCCTACATTATTAATCCAGTGACCCTCCTGGGATGATATTGAGTATTATTATGTACTGTGACTATGAATGGGGCCAAATGTCCTCATGTATAGGCCCCCTTGTGCCACACATTATCGATATAAGGATAAGCATTTACCCGGGGGTCAAATTTTATCTGGGGTGCCCTTGTCATTGGGCCCTCATCTGGGGGAGTGCCACATATCCAGACATATCCTGAGGGTGCAGTAAGAGATCTGGGAACAGAAGAATTTAGCAAGGAAGCAGCCCTCGGATCCATGGAAGGGACAAGTTATGAAAACAATGCGGGTCAAGGGCCCATTAGTGTATTCAAAATAGTTAAGTCTGGGAGTGTTCCAGGCCCTCGGCTTGGATGAGATGGTGGTATAAGAGCGTTTTACCCGACACTTCCATAGATCCCATCAATTTTTAGCCCAGTTTTTAGTCCATTCCCTCCCTATCCCATAGGCACCTTGGACCTGGGCTTCATTATAAGCACACAGAATGGAGGCATTCATGAGAACGCAGTTTGGGTCTGGGTTCCAAAACGTTGTGGTGATTTTCCCATCTGGCGGCCAGGGATTCTTCCAAGAGGCTCACCACAGCCAAGAGAACCATTAGCGGTATAGTGGCATTGGAAGCATGACTGGTTTTCTGGATGACAAAAGTAGCGATGATTGATGGAAAAGTTATGTCACATTTTTTAAAAGAGTTAAACATAGGCAAGGTATCAGGCCTGACGGGGGTATTGCCCATCGAGCTCGTATTGGCGTGTGTGTGTGTGTGTGTGTGTGTGTGAGGGGGTTGTTTCCATGTGTTTGAATTGATAAAGCTCTTGGTTTTTGTTTGTTTTTTAATTTTATTGGGGTATAGTTGATTTACAATGTTGTGTTAGTTTCAGGTATACAGCAAAGTGATTGTTATACATATATTCATTCTTTTTCAGATTCTTTACCCATATAAGTTATTACAGAATATTGAGTAGAGTTCCCTGTGCTATACCGTAGGTCCATGTTGGTTATCTATTTTATATATAGTCGTGTGTGTATGTTCATCCCAAGCTCCTAATTTATCCCTCCCCCGTACATTTCCCCTTTGGTGACCATAGGTTTGTTTTTGAAATCTGTGAGTCTGTGGTATAGCTCTTGTGGTATGTACCTATTTGTACCTGTAACAATTGTTGTAAGCCAGGATTTTTATGGCAGACCCAACACTTAACTAGTTTTTCTCCCCGGGTGACTATTTTAGATATGTTTACTAAAGCATTGTTTTCCCATTCCCTGTGAGGCGAGACCATCGTCAGATACTATGGCTTTTGACATTATATTACTATATATATATATATATATTTTTTTTTTTGCGGTACGCGGGCCTCTCACTGTTGTGGCCTCTCCCGTTGCGGAGCACAGGCTCTGGATGCGCAGGCTCAGCGGCCATGGCTCACGGGCCCAGCCGCTCCGCGGCATGTGGGATCTTCCCGGACCGGGGCACGAATCCGCGTCCCCTGCATCGGCAGGCGGACTCTCAACCACTGCGCCACCAGGGAAGCCCTATATTACTATATTTTTT
Source organism: Orcinus orca (assembly GCF_937001465.1). NCBI lineage: Eukaryota > Metazoa > Chordata > Mammalia > Artiodactyla > Delphinidae > Orcinus > Orcinus orca. The sequence goes on from NC_064571.1 coordinate 53,464,578, forward strand.
CTTTCAGACCCAGCAGGGGCAAAGAAGATGTTTACCAGGGGGAGGGGGTTTTGAAAAACAGCAGAATAAGAGCATGATATTCAGAAACACAAGGATGACTAGGCCAACCCACGTGAAGCTGCATGACAGCCACGTGAAGTCACTTATCTGTTCTCTTGAACAGATATCTGAGGTCTTCCACTGGCTCACAGGAGTAGGTCTCTTCTGGTTCCTGTTGGGACTTATAAGATACAGGTTTCATTCTAGACAGAGGTACCCCAACTAGTAACTCCCCATAGCTTGCCAGCAGTTGGGATACTTAGTAACCCTTGATATGGTCCCTTCCATTGTGATTGTAGCTGGTCCTCAGGGGACTCTTCCTTCCAAGATTTTCGTAGGACAGAGTCCCCTGACTGGATGGAGACCTCGACCTTTCTTTCGTGGGGGTGAACAGGACTTCATTTCCATACTCTTGAGCCCTTTTTTTTGTTTGTTTTGTTTTGTTTTTTTGCAGTACGCAGGCCTCTCGCTGTTGTGGCCTCTCCCGTTGCGGAGCACAGGCTCCGGACGCGCAGGCTCAGCGGCCATGGCTCACGGGCCCACCCGCTCCGCGGCATGTGGGATCTTCCCAGACCGGGGCACGAACCCGTGTCCCCTGCATCGGCAGGTGGACTCTTAACCACTGCGCCACCAGGGAACCCCTCTTGAGTCCTTTGAACTTGGCTTAAGCTAAACAATGTGGGCAACCAATGGGGATTTCCTCATCAAACAAGAGATATGAAGTCAAAAAGGGCCTCCCATAGGTCATTTCAAATGGGCTAAGTTTCACAATTCCCTTTGGGGACATCCCGGTCCATAGAAGGGCTACAGGCAGGAGGGAGAGCCAGGTTCCTGAAGACTCTTGGCATAGCTTAGCAAGGGTTCTTTTTAGAACATGACTTGCTTTTTTTTTTTTTTTTACCTTGCCTGAGGACTGGGTCCTCCAGGAAGAGAGGAGGCGGTAGTTAATACCCAAAGCTGAGGAAACCTGTTGGGTCACCTTGGCAGTGAAGGAAGGTCCGTTATCACTCTGTAGGCTTTTTAGTAACCCGAATCTTGAAATTATCTCTATAAGCAGAAATTTGGATACTTCTGTTGTCTTTTCAGTTCTAGAAGGGAAAGCTTCTAACCATCCTGTAAAGGTGTCTGTGAATACCAATAGGTATTTCCATCCCCTACATGAGGGAATTTGGGTCAAGTCCACTTGCCAGTCTTTCCCTGGATAGGTTCCCCGATGTTATACGGGCCGAGTTAGGGGTGGAGGTATGGAGTGGCTTCTTACAAAGCTCACAAGCCCTGGTGACATTTTTAACGGTTTGGGACAGTCCCTTGCCCAGGAACACCTGAGTACTAGTTTGAATATGAAGTCCCATCCTAAGTGGGGGCGTTCATGGAAGTGCTTAATTATTTTCCATTGCTTGGCCCCAGGAATGAGAAGCTTGTTATCTTCTGTCAGCCACCCTGAGAGGTCTCTTTTCAGTCCCCTATACTTAGCCCACTCAGTTTCTTCAGGTGTATAAGATGGTACCATCGGGAAGGGTGGACTGTCGGGTCTGAGAGCTACAGCTTGTAGGATTGGGTGTTCTTGGGCTGCAGTCTTTGTGCCCTTGTCGGCCAGGACATTTCCCCTCAACAGGGAGGTGTGGCTCCTTTGGTGACCCCTGCAGTGAATGACTGCAACCTCCTTAGGAAGCTGGACCTCTTTTAGGAGTCCTAGAATTTCTGCCTGGTGTTTTATAGGAGACCCTTTTACTATTAGTAGTCCCCTTTCTTTCCATATGGCAGCATGGGCATATAGCACTAGGAATCCATACTTGGAATCAGTATTTATATTGATTCTTAATCCCTTTCCTAGTTGGAGTGCTCTGGTCAAGACAGTCAACTCTGTCTTTTGGGTGGAAGTGTGAGAGGGTAGAGCTCCAGACTCAGGAGTTGTCCACAGGCTGACTATGACATTGCTGGCCTTTCTAACCCTTTCATGTATGAAACTGCTTCCATTGGTAAACCATTCTGTGTTGGGATTGGTCAGGGGCTCATCCTTGAGGTCGGGCCTACTTAGTAAACTTGTTCAGTAGTCTCCACACAGGAGTGAACAAGAACCCTTGGGGTAGGGGGTTTGGCATTAGAGTAGCTGGGTTCAGGACTTGGCAAACCTTAAGAGTTATACGTCGGGGGGCTTCCCTGGTGGCACAGTGTTAAGAATCCGCCAGCCAGTGCCGGGGACATGGGTTCAAGCCCTGGTCCGGGAAGATCCCACATGCTGTGGGGCAACTAAGCCCGTGTGCCACAACTACTGAGCCTGCGCTCTAGGCCCCGCGAGCTACAGCTACTGAGCCCGCATGCTGCAACTACTGAAGCCCACGCACCTAGAGCCTGTGCTCCACAACAAGAGAAGCCACTGCAATGAGAAGCCCGCGCACTGCAACGAAGAGTAGCCCCTGCTCGCTGCAACTAGAGAAAGCCCGCACGCAGCAACAAAGACCCAATGCAGCAAAAAATAAATAAATAAATTTTTTAAAAAGTTATGCATGGGGTGTTGAGTAGGAGGGCTTGGTTTCTTTATTTTTTATTGAAGTATAGTTGGTTTACAATGTTGTGTCAGTTTCTGATGTACAGCAAAGTGATTCATCTGTACAGTCATTTTATACATGTATATTCTTTTTCATATTCTTTTCCATTATGATTTATTATAAGATATTGAACATAGTTCCCTGTGCTAACAACAGTAGGACCTTGTTGTTTGTCTATTTTATATACGGTAGTTTGTATCTGCTAATCTCAAACTCCTAATTTATGCCCCCCCATGCCCCCCACCTTTTCCCTTTGGTAACCATAAGTTTGTTTTCTATGTCTGTGAGTCTGTTTTATAAATAAGTTCATATGTATTGTAGTTTAGACTTCACATATAAGGGATATCATACTTGTCTTTGTCTGACTTAATATGGTAATCTCTAGGTCCATCCATGTTGCTGAAAATGGCATTATTTCATTCTTTTCTATGGCTGAGTAGTATTCCATTGTGTATGTATGCCACATCTTCTTTATTTGTTCATCTGTTGATGGACATGTAGGTGGCTTCCAAGTCTTAGCTATTGTAAATAGTGCTGCTATGAACATTGGAGTGCATGTATCTTTTTGAATTGTAGTTTTCTCCAGATATATGCCCAGGAGTGGGATTGCTGGATCATATGGTAATTCTATTTTCAGTTTTCTGAGGAACCTCCATACTGTTCTCTATAGTGGCTGCACCAATTTACATTCCTACCAACAGTGTAGGAGGGTTCCCTTTTCTCCACACCCTCTCCAACATTTATTGTTTGTAGGCTTTTTAATGATGGCCATTCTGACTGGTGTGAGGTGATACCTCATTGTAGCTTTGATTTGCAGGAGGGCTTGGTATTTAAGGAGTCATCCATCTGCCAGCCACTGGTGTCCTTTTGCTCCTAGGACTCCTTGTGCCTGGTGAGGAAGCACTTCCAGTGATTGTCCCAGGGTGAACTTGTTGGCTTCTTCTACCAGCAGAGCAGTGGTAGCCACTGCCCTAAGACATCCTGGCCGTCCAGTGGCCACCTGATCAAATTGTTTTGAGAAATAAGCTATTGGTCTAGGGAGGTCCCCCAGTTTTTGGGTGAGGACCCCTAGGGCTACCGTTGTCTCTCAGCTATATAAAGGGTAAGGGGTTTTTCTAAATTTGGGAGACCTAACGCAGGGGCAGTCCCTAGTTTTTATTTTAGAGCTAGGAACACCTGTTGGCAGTTTTCATCCCAGTTGAGGGGCTTGTGTTCACCTCCTTTTAGGGCCTCATAGAGAGGCTTTGCTATGAGCCCAAATCCAGGTGTCCAGATTGTGTAAAATCCTGCCATCCCCAAAAGGCCCTCAGGTGCCTCTTAGTCTGGGAGAGTTGAGGGGTCATAAGGCTTCCTTTTGGTCCTGGGCTAGAGTCCCTGTCCCAGGGTTGAGCATGTATCCCAGGTACTTAACTTGTTGGGTGGAATCTGGGCCTTGTGAGGAGAGACTCAGAATTCTCGTTCCCTTAGGAAGCTAAGGATCTGAATGATGGTTTTTTTTAATAAATGTATTTATATTTTATTTATTTATTTTTGGCTGCGTTGGGTCTTCATTGCTGCGCACGGGCTTTTTCTAGTTGCGGTGAGTAGGGGCTATTCTTCGTTGCAGTGTGCGGGTTTCTCATTTCAATGGCTTCTCTTGTTGTGGAGCACGGGCTCTAGGCACGTGGGCTTCAGTAGTTGTGGTACACGAGCTCAGTAGTCGTGGCTTGCAGGCTCTAGAGCGCAGGCTCAGTAGTTGTGGCGCACGGGCTTAGTTGCTCCACGGCATGTGGGATCTTCCCGGACCAGGGCTTGAACCCATGTCCCCTGCACTGGCAGGCGGATTCTTAACCACTGTGCCACCAGAGAAGTCCCTGAATGATGTTTTTATCTGTCTTCCCTAGTGGGACTGGAAATTAGGAGGTCATCCACATACTGTAGGAGAGAGCCATTCACCAACTGTAATTCTCTTAATTCCTTTGCTAATGCTTTTCCAAACAGGTGGCGTCTACCCCTGAAGCCTTGGGGCAGCACAGTGTGGGTTCGCTGGGAAGGGTTATGAGTGTCTGGATCTGTCCACTCAAAGGCAAAGAGATGTTAGGAGTCTGGTTGCAGGAGAATGCAAAAGAAGGCGTCCTTTAGGGCTCACACTGTGAACCAGTTTGCATTTTTCTGGAACCTAGGTCAGTATGGTGAATGGATTAGGGACCATCAGGTGAACTGAGATCACTGCCTCATTAACTGCCCTCAGGTCTTGAACAAACCTGTATTCTCCACTTTCCCTTTGTATGGGCAGAATGGGGGTAGTACACAGAGACTAGCAGGGTAGTAACAGCCCATGTTTTAAAAACTTGGTTATTAAAGGCTGGATACCTCACTGGGCCTTGGGCCTCAAGGGGTACTGTTTCTTCCACAGGTCATCAGCATTGGGTTTTAATGAAATCTGAACTGGGGGCACGTTAGTAGCTTTGCCAGAACTTCAGTGTCCCAGGCAGAGGGGTTTACTTGAGAAACAATATGGGGTAGAGGGGAGACCTCCTCTGACTTGTGACTGAGGCAGGCTTCCATGGCCAAGAGCAATTGTTTCTCCTGGTGGGTGTCTTCTCTGAGGGGGTCTCTGAATTGAACTATTATATGGAATTTAGTGAGCAAATCCCTTCCCAACAAGGGGACGGGGCACTCAGGCATGAGCAGGAACTGACGTGCAAAGGTAAAACTTCCTAATAAGCAGCTGAGGGCAGGTTGTGAATTGTTTGGCTTTGGGCTGTCCATCGATCCCCATTACTATACAGGATGGGGAGGAAGTAACTTTCCTACCTGCCACAACAAGGGTTACCTGAGGCTCCTTCAGGGAAATGACCGGGTGTCCTTTGGGAGCCAAGGAGGGTCCCGGGCCTCATAACTCTTCAGTCCTCTTGGCCATCATCGGTTTGGGAGCCCCAATTCCTCTTCAGGACTGGGGGCGGTCCCACTTCCAGTGGTCCTCTCGTTTGCCTATCAGGCAGGGTCTCGGTGGACTTTTCCCATACAGAGAGCATTCGTCCTTCCAGTGGCCCTCCTGGCCACATTTAAAACAGGACCCTTCTTGGTGAGGCAGGGGCTCTGATCCAGATTTTCCAGATCCTGCCCCTGCCATGGGCTGTTACAAGGGAGGGTAACCCTGGTGGAGCAGGGGCTATAGGGCTGCCACCAATAACTGTGCCTTTTGTTGTTGTCCCTGAATCCTTTTTGCTTCTTCAACCCTATCTCTATTGTTAAGTACTCCAAAGGTGAAGTTCATGAGCTGATTCTTGGGGGTTTAGGGTCCCCTAGCTGCCTTCTGTAATTTTCTCCTTATGTCTGGGGCAGATTGAGTGATAAAATGGGTATTTACTAGGACTTGCCCTTCGGGGTGTCAGGATTAATATTGGTATACCCTCAGACGGCCCTGGAAGAGGGCTGGATTCTCATCTTTTCTCTGTGTTAATTCTCTGACTTCATTCATCATTAACAGCCTTAACAACACACCTTTTCATCCCTTCTATGAGGCAGTTTATCATGTGGTTCTTGTGTTCAAGCCCTCTACCTTCCTGTTGGTAGTCCCAGTGGGGGTCCTGGCTGGGGACTGCATCCCCTCCTGGAAGGTAGGTTATACGTCCTTGATTTGGGGCTTCCGGTTCATCAGCACGTGCCTGGGCTGCGACAGGGATCTGGCTTTTCTCTTCAGAGATGCAGCAGGTAAACAGGAGGACCTGTAGGTCCCCCAAGTAAGTTCTCAAGACATTGCCAGCTTGGTGAATTCTTCCACGAACCGACTGGGGTCCTCAGAAAAATGTCCAGGTTTCTCTTTGCATGTAGTTAGGTCACCCATAGGAAAAGGGACGTGGACTCTGATTGTTCCTGGGACTTCCCTTAAGGGACAGAGTTTGATAGTAGGAGGCCGGTAGGTAACCCTGTTTCGTGTAGTATGGCACTGGTAACAGAGGTTATAGGACAGGGCTGGATAAGGTGGTGGGGTTTCCAGCAGCCCACATGTGGCGCTAGGGGTAGACTCCAGAAGACTGTCCTTCCTCAGAATTGCGGGGGTGGTAGGAGTTCCTGGCTGTGGACCTCAAGAAGGTGAACTCATAAGGGGCTCATCTAAAACACTGGGCTCCTGTGGGGGAAGAAGGTTGAAGGGTTGTGAGCCAGGCACACTCAGCAAGAGTTTTTTAGATCTGGATCTTGGAATAGGGTCATGCACATTTGGACATATGGGACTTCCCCTCATTTACTTTCCCTTTTGCAAAATAGGTCCAGCTGCAAGATGGTATTTTAATCCAGTAACCCATTTTCTGGCCAGATCTCTTGGTCCCCTAGTTTGTATTGGGGCCATGCAGTGTTGCAAAAGAAAATTAATTTCTTTTCTCTTAAGCCATCCTGTCTAAATTTACCCCAGTTAGCTAACATGCATCCTAACAGGGAGTCCTTTGGGGTGCTTGTGGTCACCCCCATTTTTGGTTTGGATGTCACAATGAGACCGGGGTCTGAAGTGTGAGGATTTTCCAGGAGTTGGGCCACTGCCCACTTTTTGGCGTTTTATGGTCTGTCTCAGAACTGTCATGGCATAAGGGGAAGTGATTTTTAGTATTACAATGAAGGTATAATGAGCTAACAGTCAATGACCCGGCTGTTCTTGAAGCCACCTTTGTCTCAGCTGGTTCCAGCCAGTCTTCATTGCATCCCAGCAGCTGCTCCCCCTCTTCATTTATCTCGCGTTTGTGTCCTGCAGCTTTCCCTCCAGTCTCAGAATCTCTGCAATATATTCCCCAGCTTGTGGTTTGCCCATCAGAGTAGGGGAGGGAGTTCGGGATTTGATTATATCTCGAGTCTACCCCTCCTCCTACCCGTCTCATTGTGGTTCCTTCTTTATGTCTTTAGTTGTAGAAGATCTTTCCTGGTAGGTTCCAGTCTTTTTCATCGACGGTTGTTCTGCAGATAGTTGTGATTTTGGTGTGCTTGTGAGAGGAGGTGAGCTCAGGGTCTTTCTACCCTGCCATCTTGGCCCAAAAGGTCTTCACTTTTGAGGACTGCATCGTATGGGCTCTCTCAGGTTGCCTCCAGGCCTGAGCAGCAGTGAGAACAGTGATGCCAGAGAAGGCCCATCCTCAGAATCACTTGGACATCGTGGGTGCCACCCAGGCTTCTGGCGTCAGAACCTAGGGTGTGGGGCTGGAGAATCTGCATTTTTAAGAAGCCCCTTCAGGATCAGCATTGGGGAGGGGCTGTTCTGAAACCCTCTGGGCTGCCGTAAAGCGCCTACATAGCTCCTTCTAGGAACTCACAGAGTTGTCACCTGTTAAGTCAGACAAAATAATGTCTACCTTGTAGAATCTCTGGGAAAGACAAATAGATTGCTGGTGGAGCTCAGGGTCTGGCATATTTTAGGTGCTCAAAAAATAGTAACTTCTAGATCCCAGGGGAAGCCTTTGCACTATATCCTGACAGACGGACACTCTGTTTCTACACTCACCCCTGGGAAGGGCTTTCTGCCTTGGGACCCAGTTCTCCACATCCTGCTTTGCATAAATACAGAATTTCTGCTCATCCTTTCAGGAACATGTCTATTGTATGGCAGACATCAAAAAAAGTCGGAACACATTTCCACGAGACAGGATATATATAATTAGGACTGTCCCAGAAAAACAGAGGCTATATGACCATAGATGACGACCAGGGGAAGCCGGGGGAGATGGTGGTTTCTGAACACATGGTGGTGAGTGGCTGTCAGAACCCCTTTGCCCATCCAGTCAAGGAGGTGGTAAGACTGCGTGAAGGAGAAGAGGGAAATGACCGTTTATGGGGTGTCTGCACCAAGTGTAGTGTGGTTGTTGTGTGGTATAAACCATTTGTCACCAGCTGACGATAAATCCGGAAATTGAGATTAAACACACATTTTTAGAGCCATTTGACATTGCCACAGTATTCAACAGTGTGATCATTTTTTTCTAGTACTTTATCAAAGCATTGGTCTGTGACTGACTGGATTTTTTCAAAATTGGTCCTTTACAGAAAATGGCAGAGGCCTTGGTTTAGAGACTGATGTGTGACCTCTTACTTAATCTTCACACAGCCTCTGCACAATCTTGGGTTAGGGATTCCTTTCTCTTCCCCTTGTCCCCCCTCGCAGGAAGCCAGCATCCCGGTGCTTGCCTCCTTCAACCAGAGGAGGGCGGCTGTGTCCCTGAGTCTCCTGTCCCACCCCAATCAGGAGGCAGGGGCCAAGACTCCCCGGGAAGATCCCAGGATTTGGGGGTGTGAGACGCTCAGGGCAGACTGACTTGGGGACTGCCATGTTCCTGAGGCCTCAAAGGAAGGGAATTCCCCAGATACCCTCCGTCCTGCATTTGGAATCATGGGTCCGTGTCAGAAAGCTTTCCCTCCTATCCGATCCCAGCCCTCAGTGCTGTAGCTAGTCAACTAATTGTCAAGTTATATACTACTAAATACTGAGTCTGTGCTAGCTGCCCTGGGGTACACCAAATGAAGATATTTTTGGTAAGCATGTACTCTGATTAGCTCATTTAATTTTCACTGTGACCTTGTGAGATAGGTCCTATTTTTACCTTCATTGCACAAGAGAATCTCAAGGAGGTTAAGGGACAGGCTTAAAATCACACAGCTGATAAGTGGCAGGACTGGAGCCTCACCCGCCCACGAAGGCGCTGCCCTATGCCAGGCCCTGAGCTCTTAACATGTGTGAGGCTGCGGAGCTGCCACTGATGGACTGACAGTCTAGTTGGGGCTGCGAGACCCTTGAAGAATCCTAGAAGGGTCAGATAGTCCTGACTATGGCCCAGGAACCTGGAGGAGGGAGGAAGACTAGAGGCTGTGGAGGACTTCAGGGAGGCAGGCTGCCCCGGGAGCTCGCTCACATCCTGTGTCCCTGCCCCCTCCCTCCCCAGATGTGATCTCACTCCTTGTCCCTGGGGCCTCAGAGAAGAGGCTATTGTTCCCTCCCACACACCAGCACTTGGGGACCTGAAAGGCCCTTCTCCCCTGTCAGGGCAGCTCAGGCTCCCCACAGTGACAGGGCTGGTAGGCTGTCACTACCGCATTCTCAGCCCCTGACACAGTACCCCCCTCCTCAGTTTCCCCCGTGATCTCTCAGCCTCCAAATGGCGTCTTCTGTGCATTTTCTTTCTTCGAGAAGGATATGCGTTAGGAATCCCAGAGGGAAGAGCCCTGCTGGGAGACCTTCCGCCTTCCCCCTCTCCTGGATTTCCCCTCGCTTATCTCTGGCGTTCTCCACTCTCCGGGGGTGGGGGGGGGGCAGAGTGGGGCAGAGTGCACCAGGCTATTGGTGTCAGGAGTTCCAAGCCAGTATCAGGCTGCCCAGATCTCTCAGTGGCCAGTCGTTTAAAATGGGGGTGATCATGAAGAGTAAATGGGAAATGGCCGAGGAAGTTCTTTGCCAGCTCTCAGTGGCTCTCTACCTAGTTTAGCTTCCCTCCCACTCTCAGTTTATTCCAGTCTTGCTCAGCCTTCAAAATTCAGCTCCAGCCCACTGCCTCCTAGAAGACCTCCTTGACTACACCACTGTGGACTGAGTCCTCAGCCTGGAAGGGTCATCATCCGCACTTAGTGATCCGTTGTGTGTTCCTACAGCCCCAGAGCGCAATGTGAACATGAGGGGTCACTCTTATGACCATGTGTTGGAATCCACCATGCTGCCCTCACATCACCAGACCCAGTACAAGCTCAAGCTTGCTTTACTCGTAACTTCCATGCCGTAGAACTTCTCATTTTCCAAGTGCTTTGACCAGGATGGTCAGATGTGGGGCATCTCTTAACCACCCAGGCAGATGGTTTGGGAGACATTTTTGGAATTCCCATCATACTGGTGAGGATGGTGATGCTGAGAATGCCCAAGAGACCCAGCCAAGGTCCCAGGACTGGGTAGTCGATTGCCGGATCAGGATTCAAATCCAGGTTATGATGTTCTCATCGCTCCCCAGGTGGCCGCATTTGCTCAGGGCCCACATAAAACCAACAAAGAACCCAAAGTGTGTGCACTTGGGGCTCATATGACCTCTGAAGTGGGCTCTTGCCTTTTCTTGGCTTCCTCCTGCTCCCTTCCCCGGTATCTCTGGCCCCTCCCAGAAGCCATCCCTGAGCCCCACCAGAGAGCCAGTCCAGGCCTGGGCTGGCAAAGACAGCCCCAACAGAAGGCCGTCGGGGCACAGAGCCGCAGGGGCCCCAGCCGCTAGAGCAGGTCCTGCACGCTACATGCGTCCAGATCTGGATCCCTATCCGGAACGAGGCAGGCAGAGCTTTGCTCTTGGCAGGACAAACAGTCCTGGTTCCTCAGGGCCTCAGAGGCCAGGAGAGGGTTTTAAATAGCCAGGGACAGGCCGATTGTGAGGCCCAGTTTAAATTGATTGAATCAGGTTTAATTGTTGGTTGGTGCTGAAATGAGGAATGAGGTATGGCTTTAAATAGGAACCATAAGTGTTTTAGCCTCGCCCTGGCAAGAACTGCAAGCACAGCTCTGGTCTCCTATTCAGAGCGGGGAGGCAGTAGAGAGGGTGGACCAAGTGGGGCTGGCCTGGGCTGGGGGCGCTCAGGAAGATGAGGTCTTGCTGATTCAATCAGCCAATCCATCTGTCCCTTTCCTCACTGCCCTTTGACCGAGCGTACTTATTCCCATCTGCGTCTTTGCGGCCGTGCCCGGACCCGTCTTCCTAGAGTCGACAGAGGAAGAGGCGGGCACAGCAGAGCAGAAAAGGAACTCGAGGTCCTGCATTCAGGCCTCACTCTGCCCCTCACTGGCTGTGTGGCCTTGCGAAGCCATCTGAGTTCTCTGGGGCTCATCTTCCACATCTGGAAACCAAGATGAAGCTTGCCCTACCAGCCTCCTTCGATGAGCTCTGAAAGCTGTCAGCTGGGCCGTTACTGGGGCAGATCAGCATCTCCCCTACCTGGCCCTGGGCCAAGCTGGGTGTGTGGGGTGTGGAGTGTGTGCCCTCTAGGGCCCGAGGGCTCTCCCCCCACCACGGGTCACAGCCCACTCCGCGGTGCCTTCCTCGGTGTTGCTGAACATTTGCGATTCTCTGGGCCAGGGCAGGAGTCCCCGTCCATTCCTCTCACCTGGGGCCTTCCTGGCAGGCTCACCTGCTTGCACCTTTCGCTTCAAGCTTCCCTTAAGTCCCACCCAGAGCCAGGTGGGGCAGTCAGAAGAGAAAGCCAGAGAAGGCCCGCAGAGCCAGTGTTCCGACGGCCAGTCTCCTTGGGAGGGTTCCCAGCCCCACCCACGCCCAGTCCTGGGACAGGATGAGGGACCATCTCGAGCCATTTTCCCATCTCTGAAGACTGGGTATGGCCAAGGGCAGAGATCTGGATTGCCCCTTTTTTCCTGGAGTTAGATTTAGGACTTTGGGGACCTGTGAGAGAAAGGGACAAGGAGGCAGATTTTAACTCACCTGAAAGACCGTTTAGATGAGGCTTTCTCAGGGAACACCAGAGGAGCTCAGACAAAGCCTGCATGAAGCGTCCATTGAGAGGGTTGCAGAAGGGATGCCTCCTGGGCTGGGACGGCTGAGGCTGGTGTCCGAGTTGGAAGACCCCATCCTGGTTCAGCCTCTGACCCACTCGCTCCATGACCGTCAGCCAGCTGCTTCACCTCCCTGAGCCACAGGCTCCGCTTTTGTGAAAACGGGGAAAGAAGGCTTTTCTGAAAAAGGGCAGTATGAGGATTCTGAAATGTGAACGCACAGATGCAGAAGTACTCCTTGCTTGGCCCAGGAGTGGCATTGGATAAGCGCTGGCTGACTGTGAACCTAAGCCAGCTAGGGGTTTGGAGCAGGCGATCCCCTGCAACTCTGAGTGTCGATGACTTTAATCAGCACAGGTAGCCAGATGCCCCGGTGAGGACACTGCCAGATGAAGGGCCCACAGGGTTGAGATAAGAGCGGGATAGGATAAGAGTGGGCGGTTAACCGCAGCACCGTGCCCTCAGCTTGACTTCTTTTTGGAGGGGGAACATGGAAGGGGCGGGCAAATCTTTATGAAGTGGAAATAAAGCTCTTATCTCATTTCCTTCTCCAAGCTGCATGTGATGGCTATGCCTGTGCCACGGACGTGCTGGGAGGATAACGGGAACTAACGGGGTCTGGGCCACATTCTCTGGGTCCTCTTCCCACACAGCCATCCAGAGCGGGAGAATCGGACTCCCTTTGCGGTGCCAAAATAAACTTGCATTGTTTCCAGCAACACAAGAGGCCCTGAGTGAAGCAGCTTTTGCCAAACCCTATAAGGAAGCGGGGGGGAGGGGAGGGGAGCCTGGAATGAGAGATCCCCCCTCGTCCCCCCACCTCCAGCTTTCTCCTGACTTCCAGAGAACTCTGTGTAGGCAAGCCCAAAAGCAAGTCCCGGAGGGCACTGTGGGAATCTGGGCTTTTAGGGGAAAAAGAAGGGACTGGAACTCCCATTTCTTGAGTGTCTTCTGTGTGCTCAGTACTTTGCTCATAGTCATGTCAGTGGGCTGGGGGTGCACACAGACCTTGGTTCAAAGGCTGATCCCGTCACTTGCTAACTCTATGGTCTGGGCAAGCAAGTAACTTTCTCTGCACTTTCGTTTCCTCATAGGTAAAATGGAGCTAATAATAGTACACTTCAGAGGGTTGTATTGAAGGTTAACTCAGGTGGCATAGTAAAATGCTTAGCCTAGTGCGTGGCACATAAAGTGCCCTCAATACATTATCAGTTGTCATGACTATTAAATAGTTGCTGTTAATAATAATAATAATTTTCAGTACAATGCCCAGAGGCAGGTATTGTTATGTAACCACTGAAGCACTTTTTCAGGGTCTGACAGTTACTGAGTGGCGGGCTTAGGATTCAAACTCGGGTCTGCCTGGCTCCAAGGCCCACACTTGTACCTGTATCTGAGATGGGGCCCTGGCTGGGTTTCTTGATGCAGATGCCAGGCTGCTCCGAGGCTGGGGAATGGGCAAGCAGAGCCCGTCAGGCACCATTTGCACGGCCCCACTGCCCCCTAGACTTCATAGTCTTGGCCACTGTCCAGCTGGGCCTGACTGAACACTGAAGCCCAGGATCCCCTCGCCAGGACCCAGGGCCCCTTTGTCTTTGAAGCATCCATCTGGAGTGAATGTCTGCAGTTTGGGCACGATTAGACCACAGGCCCTGCCCAGGAGCCTCCCATTCCTGCCTGGACAGCTTATTGAAGCTGATCAAAGCCTCCTGGGATGTAAATCTGACTCTCTCCCTCCCTAGCTGGGTGACGGCTTGTTACCCGCTCTCTCTGAGCCGCAGTTTTCTCCTTTCTAACACTAGAGCAATATTGCCTAGCTTTCCGTGTCTCTGTGAGAGTTACAAGAGATAATGAATGTGACAGTCAATGTTTGTGTTTTGAGACAAGTGCTCCGTGGGACCATGGGACCTATTTTTCATCCTTAGATATGGACTCTCTGCATGTCATCCTTAATGAAAAATGAATAACTCATGTGTTCGTTTCATTAAATGCTGCCCCGCAGAAGTGTGGGCTTATGCAATTCTCCAGACTGTCAACTGGAAGATATCTCAGAATTCCTTGTAAATCAAAAGGTTTCATTTTGCTGCCAAGACAGTCAGCTTTTTTTGCCTTGAGTCAGGCGATGCTGGGCTGGGATTAGAGTCAGGAGACCTGCCGGCTGGTCCAGACTCTGCCAATTACCGATGTGGGAAAGGGTGGAAGCAGACTGCTTCTTGTCTTCTCGGTTTCCTCCTCTGCAGAATGGCTGGTGTGTGTGTTGGGACAGTCCTACTGGATGACCATCCTTCTCCTCCTCCAGTTCTAAAATTCTGGAATTTGATCTTTCTTTCTCTCTGCTTCTGTGTACTCTCTCCAGCCCCCTTCCCAGCCTCCTTCTACCCTCATCCCATGATCTCTCTCTCTCCTGTCAATCAGGCCAAATCAGCCCAGGGCAGAGACTGTGGAGAAAAAACATCTACGTGTTCCTGGCAGACGACAATTTTCTAATGCCCCTTATTGCAAAAGCAGCCCTTCTTTAGGGTGAAGAGAAGGACAGCGAAAATCTGTTTCTATTATGGGGTCCAGAAACCGGGGCATTTGCTCATGGAGCTGAGGATGGATACATTTAGAAGTAACAAATGGCCCCTTCTCTGGCTGTGGTTGGGAGGGGGTCCCAGGCCAGCCCAAGAGGGCTTCGTGGCCACCTGGTGGAGCAGATTCCAGGCCACCCAGAGGGGTCAATGAACTGTGGGCATGGATGGAGAATAGATGGGGTGAAGAGCTCAGAGGGAATTCAGTCTCCTGAAAACCACAGGCAGTATTGTCCCTCGGGGAGGGAAGGATAGGTAAAATGTTTGGGTTTCTTTACACTGGGTCCAGCTGACTGACAGTAGGAGAGAGAAATAGAGGACTGGAAAGAGTGCCGCGTGCAGGGGTGGGGAAGGAAAGGGGGAGTGAGAGAGAGAGAGACAGGGACAAGGGCAAGGATGGAGAGAGGCAGAGGGGACAAAGAGAATCAAGGAAGGGAAAGGGAAGAGAGAAAAAGAGAGGAAGAGAGAAAAGAGAGAAGGACAGGAGGAGGGGAGAAAGGGAGGAAAGCAGGCAAGAAGGAAGGGAACAGGAAGGGGAGAGAGTGAAGAAGGAAGCTGTCTCCCTGCACTGTGTCTTCGGAGTGCAGCCTCCAAGACTGAGGATGCATCAGGGAACCAGCCTGCACACGGGGTGACCTTCCGACAACCCCCTTCCTGGGTCATCCCTGTGCCCCTTGCTCTACAGTTCCCCCAACAAAGGCAGGTTTTGAGAAGCTCCTCATTGCGCAACTCAGGGAGTGCTATTTACATAAACACGAAGTGAGTAGGTGCCCTGCAGCTGTGCAAGGAAATAGCAGGCCTGTGTGGCTGGCAAGTCCTAGAAGCAAGTCTTAGCGGCATAATTAGACCGGGGCATCGCTGAGTATTCAAAACACAGCGTGTGTTGTCCTAGTCCCTAAATCATTAAACATAGTTTATACTATACTCCGTTTATACTATACTTTTGCAAATATAAAGCCACTCTATTCATAGTGTTTAGCTGTAGAACTCTCTTCACTAGTTCTGAAAATAAAATCCCCTATTCAGTAAAGACCTGCAACCATTAAGCTCTCTATCCATCCATCTGTCCATCCATCCGTTCCTCTGGAATTTATCCTCTCAGCCCATTTTTCATCGAGTATGTACAGTGTGCCAGGTACTCAGCTTCACTGGGCCATCCATGGAAACTTCTCAGTCCTTGCCCTCAATGGGCTCACCCTTTATTGGGGAAACACACACAACTAATTTAGTATATATCAATATACATTATAAGTGGGATAATAAAAGTATTACCAATTGTTATCTGGGATAAACAAAACAAGACAAATCAACGGTGCCAGGCAACTGTTGCAGGTAACTGCCATGTGGGCCCCCCTGGCTTCCAGCAGGAGGTACCCTGCTCTCTCTGCCACTCAACCGTAGAAGACTTGTTTGGCTAGTGTGCCCTGAGTTCAGAATCGGCATCTATATTTTTCTTATTTTCCTTTTAAAAAATGCATAAAACTTATTTATAGCTTAAGGAAGGACTGTAAAGCAAATATCTTTGTAAACACCCATGAGGTCAAGAAATGGAGTGGAATTTCTCCAGTACCTGTGAAGTCCCCCCTCCCCCACCTCCACCTCTTTCAGTCAAATCTCCCTCCCTCCTCCCCAGAGGGGTAACACTATCCTGACCTTTCAGTTCATCATTACCTTGCGTTCCTTATGATTTTACCATCTGTGTATGCACCCTAAACAATACTAGGGTAAACTGTAGGAAGTTGCCATTTTGTCTTAACAAAAATGGTTGAATAACAGCATCTCATATACACTCATCCCTCAGTATTGATTGGTTCCAGGACCCCTACAGATACCAAGATCCTAGGATGCTCAACTTCCTCATATAAAATAGTGTAATATTTGCAAATAACTTATGCAATCCTTCTGTTATACTTTAAATCATCTCTAGATTACTTGTAATATCTGGTACAATGTAAATACCATGTAAATAGTTCCTGGAGCACAGCCAATTCAAGTTTTGCTTTTTAGAACTTTCTAGAATTTTTTTCCCTGAATAGTTTTGATATCCAATTGGTTGAATCCACGGATGCAGAACATATGGATACAGAGGGCCAACTGTAGTTTAAGGTAGTAGTTTAGTCTATTTTTAGGCTTGGTAAATAAGTAGTGTACTATATGCATTCTTTTCCTTTATTTCTTTGGCTGCATTGGGTCTTCGTTGCTGTGCGCAGGCTTTCTCTAGTTGTGGCGAGTGGGGGCTACTCTTCGTTGCAGTGCGCGGTCTTCTCATTGCGGTGGCTTCTCTTGTTGCAGAGCACAGGCTCTAGGTGTGTGGGCTTCAGTAGTTGCAGCACGTGGGCTCAGTAGTTGCTACGTGTGGGCCCTAGAGCGCTTGGGCTTCAGTAGTTGTGGCGCATGGGGTCAGTAGTTGTGGCACGCGGGCTCTAGAGCACAGGCTTGGTAGTTGTGGTGCATGGGCTTAGTTGCTTCACAGCATGTGGGATCTTCCTGGACCAGGGATTAGCAGGCGGATTCTTAACCACCATGCCACCAGGGAAGTCCCTGCATTCCTTTTATTTATTTTTTATTATTATTTTATTATTATTATTTTTTTTGCGGTACGCGGGCCTCTCACTGTTGTGGCCTCTCCCGTTGTGGAGCACAGGCTCCGGACGCACAGGCTCAGCGGCCATGGCTCACGAGCCCAGCCACTCCGCGGCATGTAGGATCTTCCCGGACCGGGGCATGAACCCGTGTCCCCTGCATCGGCAGGTGGACTCTCAACCACTGCGCCACCAGGGAAGCCCTCTTTTTTTTTAAATTGAGATATAACTGACCTTGCGTAGCCTGCCATGCCTCCCTCTTCTAGGACCTGTGAGTATAATAAATCCTTTTATTTCATATGCCTCTCTAAGTGTAATTTATGTTGGAGTGATCCTTAAAGACCCTACAAGGGACTTACTCCTCCCTTACAACACATTTCCCCATAACTCATTTTTCAGTATCATTTTTTAAGTCTTTTTCCCACTGCTCTGTAATCCTACCTCTGTCATATATCGAGTATCCATATATGTGTGGATCTGTTCATGGGCTCTTTATTCTGTTTCATTGATCTATTTCTCTATGTCTGTGCCAATGCCACACTGTCTTAATTACTATGGCTTTGTAGTAAGTCATGATACCTGATAGGACAATTCCTTCACCTTGTTTTTCTTCTTCTTATACTTTCATATGAATTTTACAATAAGCTTGCCAGATTCCACATGTAATAATATGTTGGGATTTTGATTGAGATGTATTGAATCTATATATAAATTTGGGAAAAATGACATCTTTACAATACCAACTCATCCATCCATGAATATAGTCTACGTCTGCATTTCTTAGCACATCCTTTAAAATGTCTCTTAATAAAGTTTAATAATGTTTTATAGAAGTTCAGCATAGAGTTTGTTAGATTCATTCATAAATACTTCATTTTTGTGGTAAATGTAAGTGATCACTTTTAAAATTTTTCATTTTTTCATGTTTATTGTTATATATTGAAATAGAATCATTTTTTGTGTGTGTTAATTTTATACCCAGCAATCTTGCTAAACTTTCTTACTAGGCCTAATACTATTTGTAGACTCTTGGATGTTCTATTTACACAATAATATTATCTGTACATATTTAAAGTTTTATTTCTTTTTTTCTCAATTTTAGCTGTTACATTTTTTCTTTCTTTATTGAAATGAGTAGGATTTCCAGTACTATGTTGATAGAAGTAGTGATAGTGACCATCCTTGTCTTGTTCTCCATCTCGAAGGCAGTGATTGGGCAAGTTGATCTCTTGAGTCCCTTCCAGTGCAAAGATCTTGATTTTCCTCATGATATATTCTTTCTGGCTAAGGCAGGTACTCACAGTCTTCTAGACCAGGAGTCCCCAACCCCTGGGCCACGGACCTGTGTCTGTCCGTGGCCTGTTAGGAGCCAGGCCGCACAGCAGGAGGTGAGCAGTGGGTGAGCGAGTGAAGCCTCCTCTGTATTTACAGCCGCTCCCCATTGCTTGCATTACCGCCTGAGCTCTGCTTCCTGTCAGATCAGTGGCAGCATTAGATTCTCATAGGAGCATGAACCCTACTGTGAACTGCACATGCAAGGGATCTAGGCTGCAGGTTTCTTATGAGACTCTAATGCCTGATAATCTGAGGTGGAGCTGAGGCGGTGATGCTAGCGCTGGGGAGCAGCTGCAGATACAGATAATCATTAGCAGAGAGGTTTGACTGCACAGAGACCATAATAAATCAATTGCTTGCAGACTCATATCAAAACCCTATCAGTGAGTGGCAAGTGACAATTAAACTGCATCTGGTAGCAGGCTTTAAGTCAGAATCCGACACTTATTTCAGTCTGTGCGTGGCCTGCTCATTATTTTATTTACCACTTCTGTCTGCGCCTCTTTCCCTCACTGCTCACTTGTCTCAGTCACAGTTTTGGTAAGCCCACAAGCTAACCCTAACCAAAATGAGTAAAAAACAAACATCACTGGAGCTTCTTTGAAAAGAGGGAAAGACCCAATGATGAGACAGCAGAAGACTTTAAGACTGGCAACAGAAAGAAAGCTGCATTTAAAAGAAAATTCCGAGAGTCGTACTTAAATTATGGGTTCATTGCAACAGGTGATTCACGTTCTCCAAGCCCGCTTTGTATAACATGTGGCGACTGACTATCCAGCGAAGCCATGAAACCTTCAAAACTGCTTCATCACATGGAGATGAAGCACCCTGCATTAAAAGACAAGGCTTTGGAGTTTTTCAAAAGAAAAAAACGTGAACACGAAGAACAGAAGCAATTATTGAAGGCCATACTTCATCAAATGTGCCTGCACTGAGAGCATGATTCTTAGCGGCTAATTGCATTGCTAAAGCTAAGAAGCCCTTTACTGTTGGTGAAGAGTTGATCCTGCCTGCCGCTAAGGACATTTGTCATGAACTTTTAGGAGAGGCTGCGGTTCAAAAGGTGGCACGCGTTCCGCTTTTGGCTAGCACCATAACTAGACAAATTGATGAAGTAGCAGAGGATATTGAGGCATAATTGTTAGAGAGGATTAATGAGTCACCGTGGTATGCAATCCAGGTTGACAACTCTACAGATGTTGACAACAAGGCAACAATGCTTGTTTTTGTGCGATGTATTTTTCAGGAGGATGTGCAGGAGGATATGTTATGTGCACTTCTGTTGCCAATCAACGCCACAGCTGCAGAACTATTCAAGTCTTCGTATGATTACATAGCAAGAAAACTGAATTGGTCATTTTGTGTTGGTATATGCACGGATGGAGTGGCTGCCATGATTGGATGGCTTTCTGGTTTCACTACTCAGGTCAAAGAGGTTGCTTCTGAATGTGAGCCTACGCACTGTGTCATCCATAGAGAAATGCTGCCTAGCCAAAAAGTGTCACCTGAACTTAATAATGTTTTGCAGGATGTTATTAAGATTATCAACCACATTGAAGTACATGCCTTAACCCACGTCTGTTCATGCAGCTCTGTGAGGATGCAGAGCGCACACGTCTTCTCTTATACACAGAAGTGAGATGGTTTCTAAAGGTAGATCACTGGCCAGGGTTTCCAAGTTATGAGAGCTGCTCCAGAGATTACTTTTAGAAAAACAGTTACCACTGGCAGCACATTTCAGTGACACAGAATGGTTCACAAAACTTCCTTACTTTTGTGACATCTTCAACCTGCTCAGCGAACTCAATCTGTCCTTTCAGGGGAGAACGACAGCTGTGTTCAAGTCGGCAAATAAAGTGGCTGCCTTCAAAGCCAAACGAATTATGGGGGCGATGAGTGAACATTGGGATTTCTGACATGTTTCAAACGTTAGCAGAGATTTTGAAAGAGACTGAGCCAGGGCCTTCTTTCTCCCAGCTGGTGCATGACCACCAATCTCAGCTTTCAGAAGAGTTTGAGCATTACTTCCCAACCACAAAAGACCCCCACACGGGGAAGGGATGGATCCGCGACCCGTTCACGAATAAGCCAGGTGAATCGGCTTTGTCTATGCTAGAAGAGGATCAACTGCTTGAGATCACAAATGACAGTGGCCTTAAAAGTGTGTTTGAGACAACTTCAAATCTCCATACATTCTGGATTAAAGTCAAGGTGGGATATCCTGAGATTGCCACAAAAGCACTGTAAAGCCTGCTTCCATTTCCAGCATCCTATCTTTGTGAAGCAGGGTTTTCTGCAGTGACAGCAACCAAAACGAGATTACAGAGTAGACTGGACATAAGCCATGCACTTCGGCTGTCACTGTCTCACATCACCCCCAGATGGGACCATCTAGTTGCAGGATAACAAGTTCAGGGCTCCCACCGGTTCTGCATTATGGTGAGTTGTATAATTATTTCATTATATATTACAAGGTATTGGGTGGGCCAAAAGGTTCTTTCGTTTTTTTCTGTAAGATGGCTCTAGTAGCACTTAGTTGTCTCTAACTTCATTTGAAACAATTTTGTTAAATTGCATGTGACAGCTGTCATATCAATGTGCATTTAAAACAAGACTTATCAAAATTGGTGCATTTTTGTGTGGCCATTTTAATATTGAAGATGGAAGAAAAAAGCAACCATTTCTGCATATTATGCTTTATTATTTCGAGAAAGGTAAAAACGCAACTGAAACGCACAAAAAGATTTGTGCCGTGTATGGAGAAGGTGCCGTCGAACATGTCAAAAGTGGTTTGCAAAGTTTCGTGCTGGAGATTTCTTGCTGGACGATGCTCCACAGTTGGGTAGACCAGCTGAAGTTGATAGAAATCAAATCAAAACAATAATTGAGAACGATCAACGTTACACCACGCGGGAGATAGCTGACATACTGAAAATATCCAAATCGGGCTGAAAATCATTTGCACCAGCTTGGTTACGTGTGTCGCTTTGATGTTTGGGTTCCACATAAGTTAAGTGAAGAAAACCTTCTTGGCCATATTTCCACATGCGATTCTCTACTGAAACATAATGAAAACGTTTTGTTTTTAAAACAAATCATGACGGGCGATGAAAAGTGGTTACTGTACAACAACGTGATGGAAGAGATCGTGGGGCAAGCGAAATGAACCACCACCAACCACACCAAAGGCCGGTCTTCATCCAAAGATGGTGATGTTGTGTATATGGTGGGATTGGAAGGGAGTCCTCTATTATGAGCTCCTTCCGGAAAACCAAATGATTAATTCCAACGTGTACTGCTCCCAATTAGACCAATTCGACGAGAAGCGTTCAGAATTAGTCAACAGAAAACGCATAGTCTTCCATCAGGATAACGCAAGACCACATGTTTCTTTGATGACCAGGCAAAAACTGTTACAGCTTGGCTGGGAAGTTCTGATTCACCCTCTGTATTCACCAGGCACTGCACCTTCGGATTTCCATTTATTTCGGTCTTTACAAAATTCTCTTAGTGGAAAAAATTTCATTTCCCTGGAAGACTGTAAAAGGCACCTGGTACAGGTCTTTGCTCAAAAAGATAAAAAGTTTTGGGAAGATGGAATTATGAAGTTGCCTGAAAAATGGCAGAAGGTAGTGGAACAAAAGGGTGAATACGTTGTTCAATAAAGTTCTTGCTGAAAATGAAAAATGTGTGTTTTATTTTTACTTAAAACACCAGGGCTTTCCTGGTGGCACAGTGGTTAAGAATCCATCTGCCAGTGCAGGGGACACAGGTTTGATCCCTGGTCCAGGAAGATCCTACATGCTGTGGACAACTAAGCCCACGCACCGCAACTACTGAAGCCTGCGTGCCTAGAGCTCGTCCTTAGCAACAAGAGAAGCCACCACAATGAGAAGCCCATGCACTGCAAAGAAGTGTAGCCCCTGCTCGCCACACTAGAGGAAGCCCCCAAGCACTTTTTGGCCCACGCAGTAATAATAATAGAAATAAAGTGCACAATAAATGTAATGTGCTTGAATCATCCCAAAACCATCCCCCCGCCTCCCTGGTCCATGGAAAAATTGTCTTCCATGAAACCAGTCCCTGGTCCGAAAAGGTTGGGGACCGCTGTTCTAGAGTCTTTCTCCTGATCCAGAATAAGAGTCATATTTGTATTGGGTGACCTTTAGTAGTTGCATATCTCTAGCCTGAATCTAAAAGATCCTGGAGTCTGATCTCTTATTCTCCAACATTTCATACTTGTAGGGTCATTTCCTCCCCAAACACAATTCCTATCGAAACTCCCAAACCACTTCTGTCTCACATTTTGAATCATGACTAATCTTAAAAATACTGTCATGGCTGAGAGATTGGTTTTTTGAAACTCTCCCTGATCTCCTTCAAGTTGGGAGAGAAGGACAGTGACTTTGCTCCCCCATCTAAACCCTGCCCGAAAGACCTAGGTGTGCTGTGCTGTGCTGTCTTCTCTGGGTGTTTAAGCTGCATCCAGCTGTAAGAACACCAGGTATAGCACAACTGAACTCACCTAATGAGCTCCGTTTTATAGAGAAATGCCTAAGGTTCTAGTCTACTTTTTTTGACATTTGATATAACAAATATCTATTGGAAGAAGGTTTGCAAAACAAGCATTGAAGGTCCCACCCCTGTCCTCTGTGGAGGAGAGAGGGCTGGAGGTTGAATCAGTTGCCTATGACAAATGATTTAATTGATCGCGTCTGTGTGATGAAGCCTCCATAAACACCCTTTGGGGACAGGGTTCAGAGAGCTTCTGGGTTGGTAAGCACAGGCAGATGTGGGGAGGGTGGTGTGCCTGGAGAGGACATGGAAGCTCTGTGTCCTTTCTGCCTACCTTATGCTATGCATCTCTTCCATCTGGCTGTTTTGAGTTATATCCTTTTATAATAAACCTGTGATGTAGTAGGTTAAAAAAAAAAGCATTGAAGATGGTGTTCACTGTGTTGTTCAATATTCCTTGTATAGGGACCCAGAGAATAAATCATACAGCATAGTTGGTTTCTCCTGTTGAACGAACATGTTTCTGCAACACGGTTAACAGTCTTTGAAATTATTTTTAACTGAATTTTCACATCCTGTAAATCTTACTGTTCTGGGATTTCTTGTCCACTGAAGCAATGTTTGGAGCAGGAGGTTGGGGAAGGCAGGTAGAATATTAGATCAGTATGTTCCGATTAGATTTTTCCTGGGTCTGTAGCAAGATTCGTGGATGGAATGTAATCATTGTTAAGAGAAGAGGTTTTCTGAATTCCTTTAACTCTCATTGAATGTATCAAGAGTTAGGCCTGCCTGACTAGTTCTTAGAAAACGAAGAGAGGAAATCCTGTTTCTTCTCCTCCGATAGATAGTGGGAAGGAAAAGGAGGATGGAGAGAGAACAGGTAGACCAGGCACCAGGGTTTTTCTCTGCCACTTTCTTTATTGCGTCCTCCTCTTTCCCTACCAGTATGTCAGGGCACAACCTATTGGAGTTTTTGAGCAATCCATAACAGTATGAAGGAGACAGTGAGTGTCTGGGCTAGTATTCCATCTGCCCCCAGGCACATGGGGAAGACGACAAGTCCTGAAGCACCCCACAGGACGGCATGGATGCGTAGCAGGAGTGGTAGGTAGGGAAGCCTGAGACAGCACCCGAGGAGGCGCTGGGAGAGCCAGCAGGCGGCAGAGGACAGGACCAAGTGCTCATTTGGGAAGCTGGTGGGGACCACAGACTTCACCGATGCATCCCAACACAACGCCCTGGGGAGCGAGATGGGGCCTGTCCCACCGCAGTGGTCCATCAGTTCAGGGAGAAGGCTGGTCCAGCCTCTGGCAGTGGAGAGCAGTGGGGATCCAGGCATGACCCAGGAACCCAAAGACCTTCTCCTGGGCTGCCACAAGGATCTTGTCAGAACCATTTGCCACACTGGGTCAGGAGGCAGAGAAAACAGTCTCCCAAAGGTTGAGATTCAACAGAGTCATCCGTTACTTAGAAAGACAATTTTAGTACTGAATTAGATTGGAAGTTTATCAAATTGGACAAAATTTAGTCAACCACCCCCCCCCCAGCCAAGTAGGGGTCAGCTCCCTGGTGGAACTGATAAGAAATTGTTGATTAGTTACAAAGAAAATGAGAAGACTACATTTATTTTTCCCACAATCGCATTGTAAAGTAAGTACATGTGGCCCACTCCACATCCTTCGTATGAAACTGAGAATTATTTATCTCATCATGCTCTCTCTTTAGTTTCAGAGCTGAGTTGCACTTGATACTCAATAACAACAAATATTCTCACTCACAGGTTTGGAGCTAGGCAGGTCAAAGTTTGGGGCTGCCTGATGACTTTTGGGGCATTTTACATTTGTAGGCCCCTTCCTCCATTAAAAAATAGTAAAAATTATATTTTATGATTATGTTGGTATAAAAATATATTTTGTGATTATGTTGGTATATATTAACATTATATATTAAAACATTTTCTTCGACCTAAACTTTTTTTTTCTTACTCTGATTTTGAAAGAACCTTTTATACATTTTCACGGGCTCCTAAAGCCTCATGGCCCCGAGCCCGTCGTGCTTGTACTTGCACTTGGCCTGGGCCCGCCTCTTTGCTCTTGCCCTTCTCATCTGTAAAATGGGGTCGTTGGATTAAATGACTGATGGCACTCAAGAATTTGGCACATGGTGATCATCAGTGCTGGTTTCCTCTCTTCATTTCCGTGGATTTGATTTTCAATTTTAGGGATCGTGTGGCATATGTGGTTTTCCCTGTGAGTCACCTTCAAATCCTTTTGGGAAGTAGGTGGAGTATAACTTATAAATAAAAATTCCTTTTTACTTCCTCAGCACTTAGCACAATGCCTTGCTTTATAGTCTCAGTCCTCGTTTGTTGACTGTGCCGGTAAACAGCTCGTTCCTTTCCCAGCCTCCACCCACCACCCTGTCCCACCCCAGGCCTGACAGACCCTAAAAGCATCCTTCTTTCCTTTCTTCTCCCTCCTCTCTCTCCCTTGAAATTCTTTCCGTAGTAGCCTGTACTAGGTGGGCTCTTAGAGTGAGGAAAGCACCCACTAAACGGCAGATCTTTGAACTGGGTGATCTCCCCACAGCCCCAAGGGGTAGCCCGTGAGTTGTGCCCCTTCACTGAGGAAGCTGTGGCTCAGAGGGCATCAGGAATTTGCTCCAAAAATGACAGGACAAAGATGTGAACCCAAGCCTACCTGACCGTGACTTGGCGTGATGTGTTAAGCCTCCATGATTTGCAATTTCTAGAGAGTTACTTGGAAAAGCAATGCAAGGGAATGTCTTTCCATTGCTGAGGGAGATGTTTTTTGATGATTTGAGGGGTTTTCTTGGTGCTGCTCAAATCAAACCCTGTAGGAAATCATCTGTCCCTTTAGGTGTGTGCTCACCTGTCACTCTCACCTGAGCCATTCATCAAGTTGAAAGTTTGCACTGAAACCCCCTCCCTAAATGTTAGAGAGGAGTGAGGCCAGAGGTAAGGGGGGACAGTATGAGTCACTGAGACCGAGCTGGAGTTCAACATGGTGTGCCCATTAGGAGGGTAGAAACTGAACACCATTCCTTGCTAGCCAGATGTCAGAGTGCTCGTTATCTGCCAGGCGTGGGGACGTGAACATGGTATCAGAACGTCAGTGAGCGAGTGTGTGAGGTCCTGAGAACAAACAGCACCCGACATAAACACTGGCCCTCACAGAACCAAGTGCATCGTGGGCTGGGCGCCTCCTGTGCTGCGTGCTGGGGAGATGGGCATGAATAAAACATCCTCCCACCGATTCAGGAGAAGACAAAGCAAAGATTGCCCCGTGATGGGAGAAAATCTGCAAGTAAAACAGAGAAGCATGTGCAAGTTTATTTATGTCCTATTACACAAGCGCCTTCATTCTCCACCTCCATCCCACCCCCTCAATCTGTCACAGTCAGGGATCTGCAGATCTGAGCATTAAAATGAATTAAACAGATTCAATGGCAAGTCGGGAGTAGAAGGAGGGGAAAAGCAGAAGGTGGAAGAATGAGCTGGAGGGAGATGTCAAAAAGACAGCAGATATTGGAAGTCAGTACATGGACCCCCTGGAGAAGGGACTCCGGATCAGGCAGGGACTTGGAACGTTCCAGTGGAACACTCATGTTATTCATGGTAGTGACAGAGGCTCACGTTTACTGAGTGTGTCTGTCCCAAGTCTGTTACATGTATTAGCGCATTTTTCCTCTAGTTACCCTGTGAGGTAGCTTTTCTCACCACCCTTGTGTTACTGATGAGAAAGTGGAGGCTCAGGGAGGGGCAATGGCTTGACCCGGAGAACTAGCCCCTGGGCCTGCACCGTTCTGTGGGTCCTGTGGCCTCTGCACAGGTGCCTGTGACTGCGAGACAGACGAGGTCGGGGTGGTGGTGCAGCACTGCTACAGCCTCACTGGGGTTTGGCGTGACCGTGGGGTCTGCATCCTGCTCGCCATCCTGCCTCTGTGGCCATGGACCAGTTCCTTGCCCTCTTTGTGTCTCAGGTTCCTCTTATATGAAATGAAGATGATGATGGTGATGGTGATGCTGACACACCTCGTAGGGTGTTGTATAGATTTAAAGTGATTCTGCACGTAAAGATTTCAGCACAGTGGCTGGCCTGACGAGTGCTTGATCGTGGCAGGCATCTCCCAGATTAGGATATGCTTCCTGGGAGAGCTCCCTGCCAGCCCCTCGCGGGACTCCCTGTGGACCCAGCATCAGCATCCGGCCTTCAGCGCTCACACACGCAGGGGCTGGAGGACGTGGGGAGGAGGCCTGCCCGAGACATGCAGTGGTGACCGCGGAGAAGAGCCTGGCCCCAGACTGATGGCCGTGCCTGGGAAATGAGGATGGCTGCACCTGAGCCCCCTTGGACGTGGGACGTGAGAGGCCTGTGCCTGGCCACGGGGCTGCTGAAGGACCTGGGCTGGTCTCCACCTCCCAGTGGGGCACAGTCTGGCTGGGGGCTCACAACTCTCCTATGTGAACCAGTTAGTGGACCAGGTGGCATCTTTCAAAGGACCCCACAGTCCTGGCCATCAGAGAGCAGATGTGGGTGGAACAGACGGGAAGAAGGCCCTGAGGCTGCAGGAGGTGCGCGCACGTGTGTGTGTGTGTGTGTGCGCGCGCGCGCGCGCGCGCGCGCGCTGGGTCTTTCCTCCCCACCTGCGGTTGGATCTCTCTCGTTGCCCGCCAGCAACTCTGTGGCCACCGGTGAGGCCCAGCCAAGGCTGAGGTCCTCCTTCCCAGAGCTGCTCTAGGCTGGGCTGACGGTGCAGTCTGAACGTACAGGGCTCATTCTGCAGGATGCCAAAAAACGCGCCGCTAGAAGACTTTTCTAGATGTGCTGGTGCAGATGATTCCGTCCCACCTGTCACAAAGGGAGGCCCGGCCACCATCTGTTAGAGTCTTTATTCCCACTCCTCCCCTTTCATTTTTAGCCATAGATTTTCACAGTTTGCATTACTTATTTAAATCTGTTCTTTAAAAAGACATGTATGTTGCTAAGTAAGGCAATAGCAGCTTTTGCCCATTGAAGCCTGTTCTTTCCATTCTCTGTAGCTGGCCGTGGCCCCAGGGGAGACCCTCCTGTACCAGTATGGTTCCCTTGACCAGGCTGGATTTAGGACTGTGTCTACCCTGGACTACCCACTCTGGCTAGATTTGGGGTTTAGGACTTAGGACATGAGGCTCAGTACTTGAGTGGGGAGTGGGGGGTGGAAAGCCAGATTTCAGCCTTGGGGCTTGGTGGTCGGTTCTCCTTGTCACCTACTATGAAATTTAGTGTGACACATATTTAAGACTAAGAATATGACCCTGGTTTCTTCTCTGCTATGGACGATACTGCAGGTTTAAACCTAATGCCTTTCAAGTCACACTTTCCTGTCAGGCCATTGATTCAGTTGTTCAGCACCTACTGTGTACCAGACACTGTGCCAGGTTCCAGCAACAGCTCTGGACGAGAGACAAAGTCCCCAGCCTCACAGAACTGACACTTTAGTGGGGAGAGACCTACGAGAAAGCCAAGGACCAATTGTGTTAAGTGCCATGAAAGGAACAATGGGGGCGCCCGTGATAGAGACAGAAGGGCCCTGGGGGAGTGACATGGAAGCTGGGACTTGGAGGGTGAGAGCCGTTAACAACACTCCACGCAAAGGGAGAGCCTGTGCAGAGGCACAGAGGTGAGAAGAGTTTTACACATTTGAGGAGCAGTAATCTGGCCTGCCTGCCCTTGGAGCTCTTAAGAGAAGGAAGGACCAGACACTGTGCTTCTGCCCATCCGCTCTGAGCTCCCCGGAGGGCCAGGCCTCCCTGCACACCCAGTAGTTCCAGGCCCTACCTGTGCCTGCCCCTGCCCAGAGTCGCAGAGGGGTTCTGCAACCTCCTCCCCCGACACCACCACCCTGCTCTACCCCACTCTGCCAGAGTCTCAGAGCTACCAGCCCTGCCGCCTTCCCAGCGTCTCTGCTGTTAGCCACAAGGCACCGTTCACTGCTCCCATTCGCGCCTTCAACCTTCAGCCTACTGTCAGGCTCGAGCTACTGCCTCTCCCCCCCCTTCTTCCTGGTGACGTCTGATGACTCTCCAAGGCCTCTTCAAATGCCGCTCTGTCCGCACCCCCATATGCTTTCCTTCCCCCTTTCCTATTGCTTATCCTACTGTTAGTGTTTGAGTCTCTCTCCCCAGTTTCGCACGGGCAAGGTCTGAAGCACCTTTATATTTGCATTCCTAGTATCTGGTGCAGAGTAGATTCTCACTAAGGTGTGTTGAATGAATCCCTCACAAGCCCCTGAGAATAATAATTTCCCTCATTTATACAGTATTTACCAAAGCTCTTTCAAAACTCTGCCCCATTTTCTGCCCACAACACTCTATACAAGTGGTGGTGACCCACTGCACAGGTAGGGATGTGGAGAAAGGTTATATGACTTACTCTCAATCACACACAAATTCGTGGCAGGGCTGGCACACCGGCCTAATGCCCTTACCCGTAATCCAGCCCGCCTCACCAGCCTCAGGGCTCTCAGAGCTGGAGCCTGAGAAACCCCAAGTTTCTCAGGAATAAGCTTAAGGTGTAAGTTGAGTGTACACACCTGTTATGACCCAAACTTTTTAGAATTGCATCTTATGTTATGAGGTAATACAACCTTCCAGTCATCCATTCAAGAAGCGTTTATTGAGCACCTACTGTATACTGAGTTCTGTATTCTAGGAGACACCAAAGCATTACAAGTCTGTCCTTTGTAGTAGTCAGTTATTCAGGGGAAGGACCCAGAGAGACAAAACAAATGGAGAATGGGGGTCAGTGTAAGGTAGAATACAGCCAGGTAAGTGCAGAAGTCTGGCTGGCACAGGGTTATTCCAGAAAGGCCTGTGGGGAAGAATCCAGGCCCATGGGGGAAGACGAGTGAGAGCAGAGGGAAGGGAAGGCACAGTGGGAGCGGAGGCAGCCCACGAGATTTGTGGGGATACCTGCCGGAGACTTGCTTCTGGGGACTTAAGATGGTTTTCCCGGTGTCTTGTCCATAAGTAAAGCGTTTCTCTTCTTCATTTGCCAGAAGCAGTTCTGAGGAAAACAAACCCAACCTCTGCACAGAATAGGATGCTTCAGCCCAGGGGAGCCTATGAGGGCAGGATCTGTCTTTCCAACTCCACTTAGCTCCGCTCAGCCCAGTTTAACTTGCTCTTCGCACTACCTGCCAGTCTTAAGTCAGCCCTCCTATCTTCAACTGCCACAAACAGAGCTAGTGAAGTAGGTAAGACACCCAGGCAGAGAAGTTTCCTGTTTCTTCTCTGCCCCAACCTCACTCACAACAAGCCCTTCCTCTGCACTCCACCTACCCCCATCCCAGTCTCTCCTACCAAGACCAAGGGCCCAGCTCCTTGAGTGAAGTGGCCCTGGGTGATGGTTGGCAGCCTCCAGCACTGATGGAAGAGCCTCTGAGCTCAGCCTAGAGCGTGACTCCTCTTCTCCCCTTACAAACCGAGCCCACGGGGAAATGGGCAGGGGGAGAGCAGGGGTCATTGTAGGCCCATGACCCCGCCTGACCTGGCCTTGAGGTTGTGCTAGAATCCCAGTGAGGCTCCAGAGTGCCCTAGGTTGGCTTTAAAGGTTGCGAGGAGGTTCTTGAAACACCCAGCACGTGGGAGTTTCCTGAGAAAGCAGGTCTAGTGAGGCCCTTCTCTATTCCCTCTTTCAGAGTCAGGCATCAGGGCTGGTTGGAAGCCAGGCAGGGCTCTACTTCTTTTCATCCTGTCGTGGGTAGCACTAATGCATCTCAGCAGCTCTGTAAACGCATAGACCTGTGGGTTGCTGTGGAGCAGATCCCACACAGAGCCTCTCTGGCTGAGCCCGCGGGTCTCATCACATGTCCTCGAGCTGTTCATGGCTTGTAGAGGCCATCAAGTGAAAGGTCACATAGTCCCGCATGGCTCCTCGTGGGTCAACTCCATATATATATATATTCCAACAGATTTCCTCGGGAAAGTTTCCCCATCTCTTTTCATAACTTCTCTCAATATCTGACACCCCTTGTTCAGCTCTAACTTGAATCTAATCTCTTACTACAACACAAGTCAGTTCTTTTGGTCAGGTCCTCAGAGACAGACCATTTAGTGAGAAAGTGCAGGCTCTGCGCCATTATACTGGGAGTGGGAGGGTGGGGGAAAAACAGACAAGAGAGGAAATTCCTACAGCCATTTCAAAAAGTAACAAGCAGAATTGTGGTAGATGCAGAAATAACCATGATAGCTATCATTTAGTGAGCACCCTCTCTGTATCAGGCACTCCTTATTTATTTATTTGGTTGCATTGGGTCTTAGTTGTGGCAGGTGGGTTCCTTAGTTGCAGCTTGCTGGCTCCTGAGTTGTGGCTCACAGGCTCCTTAGTTGTGGCATGTGAACTCTTAGTTGCAGCATGCATGTGAGATCTAGTTCCCTGGCCAGGGATCCAACCCGGGCCCTCTGCATTGGGAGCGCGGAGTCTTAACCACTGCGCCACCAGGGAAGTCCCTAGGCACTCTTTATGGGTTTTACGAACATTTCATTTGACCATTTCTACCCTGAAAATAAAACAGCCACTTATTTTACTAGCAAAATGGGTTTATTTGGGAATAGCAGAGGAATTGCAATGCTGGACACGCAAGCTGTGGCAAATCATGGGCAGGTCTGGAGAACAAAGGAGAGGAATGTAACTTCATAGAGAAAAAGGAGGAAGTTGGGAGGGGCTTCTTTGAATGAAAGCCCATCGGAGTAAAGTGAGGGTTCTGGGTGGTAAGTTGTGGTACTTACTCATTGGCTGGGCTTTTGCTGGGTGAAGAGAAAACCTTCCTTCCTCTTACTGGGTTAGTAAGATAAGCATCTTCCTGCCCAGAATTGTAAAATAAAATGCAACGGGTGGTGTGTACATGAAAGCTCCCCCTTCAGGGCTTCTCAATTCCATTTAAAATGAGGCTTTCCTTTATTAATTTTCACAATCATCACGTGTAGGCCTATTGTCTATTCTACAAATGAGGAAACTGGAGCTCAGGGATGAAGTTACTTGCTTAATGTCATAGTAGTCGAGGGCAAAGTGCATATCTAAATAGAGGCTTACAATTTCAACCTTATAACATTCATCTATTCAAAAAACATTTGTGGAGTATCTGCTACATACCAGGCACTGTAACAGGCACTGAGAACATGGACAAATACAAACACACAGACTCATTCGTACAAACACACCCTGCCTCATTCATTTCAGAGACGTTCACAGAATCACAGCTGCAGTGGAGACATAAGCAGCTATGTACAGATGGGTAGGAGAGGCCCATAGACACTGAGAGGCGTGCTCTTGGTCACTCAGGAAATCTAAAGGCGGAACCAGGTGTCCTGTCTCTTGACCTTTCCTTGCTGTTCTTCCCATCTTTGGAAGTAAACCTTTACTAGGCAGTCAAAAGAACCTCTTA
The DNA here is from genome assembly GCF_937001465.1 of Orcinus orca. Classification (NCBI taxonomy): domain Eukaryota; kingdom Metazoa; phylum Chordata; class Mammalia; order Artiodactyla; family Delphinidae; genus Orcinus; species Orcinus orca. Next base: position 53,497,105 of record NC_064571.1, read on the forward strand.
TTTTCTGGATTTCTTGCCCTGGAAGTCCTCCTCGCTGCTTTGGAAGGGTTTTCCTAGCCTTGGACCACTAGGTTCAAGTCCTGGGGACCCTGGTGTGTCAACCTCTGTTGTACAGAGCTGTCCAGGTGCCTGCTGCTTACAGAGGGCTATGTTTTTTGGCCTAGACCTTCCTTTTTTGGAAGGATGTAAATGCACGGCATTAATTTTTTTAATGCATGGTATTTATGAGTTTTTTTTTCCCCCTGGGGCTGCACTGTGTTCTGAAATGTGAAAATGGCAAGCAGGATGGATACATTTTTAGATCAGTAAGTGCAACCAGATGTGTGGATGGGGCTGAAGAAACACAATAAGCCTTTGAGAGGGATTCAGAGCCCTTAGACACAGCCTGGGGAAATGAGTTCATAACTGGCAAAAACTCCACGAGTCTAGGTGTTCTCTGAGTAAGAGTACCAGCTCCATGTACTGCCTGCCAGGCTGGGGCCCTACGCTTGCATTCATTAACCCAGCTCTCATAACAGCAGATAGCAACCAGGTGCTGACACAGTTCTCTCGCTCCAACAATCACACGCATGAAACTGAGGAGGAAGCTGAGGCTCAGTTTAGCTGAGTAACTTGGCCAGAGTCATACAGGTAGGAAGCAGACAGGGCTGAGATTCGGACCAGGATGGTTGGGCTCCAGAGTCTCTTTTCCTTCAGACCGCCACCTTGTCACTCTAGAGCAGTTTCTTTCCCCCGGGAGCTGGCTGACCATGGGCAGGAGACCTCTGGGGCTCCAGGATGCTTGGCAGGCTGTATCCCAGGTGATGGACAATGGGAAATGCCTCTTGGCGGTGTTGGAGCAGGTAGTGATGAGGTTGCATGGGGATAAGGTAGTACTCATCCTTGAGGAATTCAAAACCAAAGGGGAGGCAAGACACAGATGCACCCATACATTATGAAGGACACATGTCAAGATACGACAATGCTTATTTCTGGGGAAACAAACAGTGAGAGCTTAGATCTGAACTGTGACCTGGAGTAACCTGGAAAATGTTCAGGATGGAGGGATTCAAGCTGCACCTTGAAGGATGAGAGGAATTTGGAGAGGCAGAGTATGTAAAGAGGGTAAAAATAGCAGGAACATAGAGGGAAATTCAAGAGGTGATGTTGGGGAGGTGAAAAATAATATTTATTAAGCACCTATTGTATGCCATGAATGGTGCTGGGGGGCTTTTATATATTATCTCATTGATTTAAATCAACTATACTTAGTTTTAATTTACCTATAAAAATGTACACATTTTAAGTGCACAGCACTGTCCCAATCACCCACGCAATAATAACAAGCAGTCTAGTGTCCGTGAAATTGGACTTCCAGAAAGATGGAAGAGAGGAGGGAACAGAAAAAATGTTTGAAGAAATTATGGCCAAAATTTTTTGCCAAATTTAACGAGAACTATAAATCTACAGGTCAAAATGTCTTACACCATGACACAATACGATCATGTTTCTGAAAAACAGTGACAAAGAGAATATTTTTAAAGCATCCAGAGAAAAAGATACATTTTGTACAGATGAACAAAGATAAAACTTATCACAGATTTATTATAAAAAACAGTGCAACCCAGAAGACAGTGGAATGCATCTTAAAGTGTTGAAAGAAAGAAAAAAAAAAGTCAGCCCAGAATTTTAAATCTAGCAAAAAAGCAACTTAAAAATGAAGGTGAAATGATGACTTTTTCAGACAGACAAAAGATGAGAGCATTTCCAGGCTTGAGCTTAAAAAATATTAAAGTTCTTCAGGCGGTAGGAAAATGATGCCTGATGGAAACTTGGATCAACACAAAGGCCTGGAGAGATTGGGAAATGGTAAATAATGTAGGTAAAAATAAAAGACCTTTTTTTTCCCCCTTACAAAAAAATTTTAAAAGAATAATGATTTAAATCAAAAGAATGTATTGTGGTGTTAATAGCATATACAATAGTGAAATATATGACAGCAACAGCACAAAGTACAGAATGGAAACATGGGAGCATACTGTTGGAAAGTTTTTATATTATATATGAAGCAGTATTATAATATTTGAAGGTACACTGTGATACGTTAACTGTGCATATTTTATTTATTTATTTATTATATTGGGCAACTTTTTTCTTTTTGGTTGTGCAGTGCAGCATGTGGGGTCTTAGTTCCCCCAAACAGGGATCAAACTGGTGCCCCCCTGCAGTAGAAGCGCAGAGTCTGGACCGCCAGGGAAGTCCCTATGCATGTTTTAAATCCTAGAGCAACTACTAAAAAATAAGACAAGGTGATATAGTTAGCCAATAGCGGAGATAAAATGGAATGCTAAAAAATGCACAATTAATGTAAAAGAAGACAAAAAGAATAAAAAAGGAACAGGGGCAAGTAGAAAATAAGTAGCAAGATGGTAGATATGAACCTGACTCTATCAATAATTACAGTAAGTGTAAAAGGTCTGAACCCCTTCCCTTGATGAGCAGATGTGTTTCAGAAACACTCTCCTTGAACTGGCTCAGGGAAGAGGGGTTTACTGCAAGGATCTGTGAGGAAGGGATGATGACCCCTAGAACGGGAGCCTTGACTCAGCTAGCTCTCAAGGGAGCTGGGACTGAGATGGGAAAGCCATCCCAAGCTAAGGCCACATTCCCCATCTTTCCGGGAACCCGTGGCCTCTAGTTTTTGCTATTGTCAGGGTCTCCTCCGTGCCCTCATCTCGTGTGTGACCATAATGACGATCACCTGCTTCTCTCCCCTTTCTGTACCACAACCTTCTGGTTTGGTTTCCATTTCCAAAATGTCAGCAGCCTCTCAGTCTCCCCTACTTATGGCCTGAAGGAGGAATCTTAGTGGCTCAGATCATCTTTTTCACCAGGCCACAACCCAGCAGATTGGGGAGAGGTACCCTAGGTCAGAGGTCCACCTGGTCTAGGCAGTTGTACCTGAGATGGGCAGAGCGTCAGCTTCTCATGGGGGTGAGGCTGTGAAGGATGAAATAAGATTGGCCAGCTGACATCTTTTTCCTTAGTGGAAGAAAGGAGGAGACAAAAGCCATTCTTTTGCGTTCAGAGATGGGCTTCTTACAATACTCCCCAAAGAGAAGAAAAATGTCATCTCTAAAATCCAGGTTAATTTCATGGCAATTGGAATGTTAGAGAATTCACAGAGAAAAAGTTTCTGTGAGGCAACAGCTAGACTCAGAACTTGAAGGTTTGAAAAGGAGCTAAGAGAACATTAATTCTCATTGTCATCTTTGCCATCTTGGAGAACTAGGCCTAACGGTGTAACATTCATAATTGATTCTCTTATTAAAGATCTTCCTTTTTGTCTGATTCCAGCAGAGGAGTTTCATAATTTGCTTTGTTAAATCCTCACTTTCCTGGGAGGAAACTGAGAAGGTTAGAGTGAAATGCTGGTCAAGACAGGCTGTAATTTCCGGAAGGTGGTGGGCATGAGAAAGAGGCAGGAGTTCGAGCAGACAGGGCATTGGGGGACTTCCCTGAAGAAATAACAAGCATTTTCAACATCCTACACATATATTTGGAAGCTGCAGCAGGCCATAAAAATACAAAACCTACAAAGAGTTGGCCACTTGTCTGTGCTTTGGGAGGTTCAGATGGACCTGAGACCGGTCACACTTGATCCTGAGCTGGGCCCCAAGTCACCAGGTTGCCCGCCCTTGGCAAGGCCAGACACTGGCAAAGTACTAATGTTCTGTCCAAATGCTGCCATCTCCAGACCCACGTGCGGGAACTAGGCTTGGAAATCTTCTTGGTAAAGAGAGCTTTCTTTTAGAAAGTCCAGCTAGCTGCAGTGGGGGCCTGAGAGGACAGGTGTCGTGGAATCAGGGTGAACAACACTGCCTGGGCCTCAGATGTCTGCATCCAGGTGCTGGTTCTCTGCCCCCAGGGCGCCAGCCCTGCCCACTATTGTCATAGTGCTGACTGGCCCCCGTGGAGAGGCCGCACCCCCAGGCGTCTTGCTGAACTCCCCACTCTGTCTTGCTGCAGGAGTGAAGCCACACACCAGGCTCTGGGAGCCCCCTCTCACCTTTGTTGGTGTTGCCACTTATAGCCGGGTCACCTTGGGCACATTAGCCAGCATCTCAGAAATGGAAGTACTAGCCCCTGCCTTTCTGACTGCAAAGGGCTATTTTATCAGCACGAAATGAAAGAGCTACGTAAATGGCCAGGCACCGAAAAATGTAATGGTGGCATTTGTTGAAATGACATTTAACCCACAAAAGTCTAGTCTCCTCTAAGGAGTAAGGACAATGGAAATTCCAGAGGAAAAGTGTAAAACAAGAAATAACTGGGCCAACAGCAAGCCAGAAAATGGCATTTCCAATTCCAGCCCTTAAAAGCCTTGACTGAGCTGAGAGGGTGACTGTGGCCTCTCTGGCATCTGCTCCGAGGCCCGTTGGCACAGTCCCCTTTGCTGGCAGAGGCAGGGTCTCACCCCGATTCCCTCCCCACCACCCTGAAGGCTCCCACTGCCCCCCGCCCTCCCACTTCATCCCACACATCCTCCAGACTAGGCTCATGCCAGGCCCCCTGCCTGAAATGCCATCCTCTGACCTCACAGCCCCATCCTGTCCCTCCTTGAGCACCCACCCCACCAAGGGTCTCCCAACTAGTCCGGGCAGAGGGGTCCACTGGCTCAGACACCTGGTGCCTTTGGACAGGATTGCTATCTGTCCCAGTGTGGGTGCCCCCCAACGCAGGCTCTAGACAAGGATTTGGGTACAAGTCGTTTATTTGGGAGATGATTCCCAGAAGCATGGTAAAGACCTGAGGGCAAGAGGGAAGGGAGGACACCCCTCAGGGTTACATCACTGAGCTCTGGGCCCGAGCTCGGGCAACTGAGAGGCAGTGCTGCTGAGGACACACAGAGGGTGAGTGTACAACTCACCTCGGAGTCACCCCACTGAGGATGAGGAGGCTGGAACAGCGAGGAAGCTGGGGTATCTCCACCCACTCTGGTCCTTTGTGGTTTTTGTTTTGTTTTGTTTTGTTTGTTTGTTTTGTTTGTTCTTTTTTCTTAACATCTTTATTGGAGTATAATTGCTTTACAATGGTTAGTTTCTGCTTTATAACAAAGTGAATCAGTTATACATACACATATGTTCCCATATCTCTTCCCTCTTGCGTCTCCCTCCCTCCCACCCACCCTCCCTATCCCACCCCTCTAGGTGGTCACAAAGCACCTAGCTGATCTCCCTGTGCTATGCGGCTGCTTCCCACTAGCTATCTATTTTACATTTGGTAGTGTATATATGTCCATGACACTCTCTCACTCTGTCCCTGCTTACCCTTCTCCCTCCCCATATCCTCAAGTCCATTCTCTAGTAGGTCTGTGTCTTTGCTCCCATCTTACCCCTAGGTTCTTCATGACATTTTTTTTTCCTTAAGTTCCATATATATGTGTTAGCATATGGTATTTGTCTTTCTCTTTCTGACTTACTTCACTCTGTATGACAGACTCTAGGTCCATCCACCTCACTACAGATAACTCAATTTCATTTCTTTTTATGGCTGAGTAATATTCCATTGTATATATGTGCCACATCTTCTTTATCCATTCATCTGATGATGGACACTTAGGTTGCTTCCATGTCCTGTCTATTGTAAATAGAGCTGTAATGAACATTTTGGTACATGACTCTTTTTGAATTATGGTTTTCTCGGGGTATATGCCCAGTAGTGGGATTGCTGGGTCATATGGTAGTTCTATTTGCAGTTTTTTAAGGAACCTCCATACTGTTCTCCATAGTGGCTGTACCAATTCACATTCCCACCAGCAGTGCAAGAGGGTTCCCTTTTCTCCACACCCTCTCCAGCATTTATTGTTTCTAGATTTTTTGATGATGGCCATTCTGACCGGTGTGAGATGATATCTCATTGTAGTTTTGATTTACATTTCTCTAATGATTAATGATGTTGAACATTCTTTCATGCGTTTGTTAGCAATCTGTATATCTTCTTTGGAGAAATGTCTATTTAGGTCTTCTGCCCATTTTTGGATTGGGTTGTTTGTTGTTTTGTTATTGAGCTGCATGAGCTGCTTGTAAATTTTGGAGATTAATCCTTTGTCAGTTGCTTCATTTGCAAATATTTTCTCCCATTCTGAGGGTTGTCTTTTGGTCTTGTTTATGGTTTCCTTTGCTGTGCAAAAGCTTTTAGGTTTCATTAAGTCCCATTTGTTTATTTTTGTTTTTATTTCCGTTTCTCTAGGAGGTGGGTCAGCAAGGATCTTGTGGTGATTTATGTCATAGAGTGTTCTGCCTATGTTTTCCTCTAAGAGTTTGATAGTTGCTGGCCTTACATTTAGGTCTTTAATCCATTTTGAGCTTATTTTTGTGTATGGTGTTAGGGAGTGATCTAATCTCATACTTTTACATGTACCTGTCCAGTTTTCCCAGCACCACTTATTGAAGAGGCTGTCTTTTCTCCACTGTACATTCCTGCCTGCTTTATCAAAGATAAGGTGACCATATGTGCGTGGGTTTATCTCTGGGCTTTCTATCTTGTTCCATTGATCTATATTTCTGTTTGTGTGCCAGTACCATACTGTCTTGATTACTGTCGCTTTGTAGTATAGTCTGAAGTCAGGGAGTCTGATTCCTCCAGCTCCGTTTTTCGTTCTCAAGATTGCTTTGGCTATTCGGGGTCTTTTGTGTTTCCATACAAATTGTGAAATTTTTTGTTCTAGTTCTGTGAAAAATGCCAGTGGTAGTTTGATAAGGATTGCATTGAATCTGTAGATTGCTTTGGGTAGTAGAGTCATTTTCACAATGTTGATTCTTCCAATCCAAGTACATGGTATATCTCTCCATCTATTTGTATCATCTTTAATTTCTTTCATCAGTGTCTTATAATTTTCTGCATACAGGTCTTTTGTCTCCTTAGGTAGGTTTATTCCTAGATATTTTATTCTTTTTGTTGCAGTGGTAAATGGGAGTGTTTTCTTAATTTAACTTTCAGATTTTTCATCATTAGTGTATAGGAATGCCAGAGATTTCTGTGCGTTAATTTTGTATCCTGCTACTTTATCAAATTCATTGATTAGCTCTAGTAGTTTTCTGGTAGCATCTTTAGGATTCTCTATGTATAGTATCATGTCATCTGCAAACAGTGACAGCTTTACTTCTTCTGTTCCAATTTGGATTCCTTTTATTTCCTTTTCTTCTCTGATTGCTGTGGCTAAAACTTCCAAAACTATGTTGAATAAGAGTGGTGAGAGTGGGCAACCTTGTCTTGTTCCTGATCTTAGTGGAAATGCTTTCAGTTTTTCACCATTGAGGACGATGTTGGCTGTGGGTTTGTCATATATGGCCTCTATTATGTTGAGGAAAGTTCCCTCTATGCCTACTCTCTGCAGGGTTTTTATCATACATGGGTGTTGAATTTTGTTGAAAGCTTTCTCTGCATCTATTGAGATGATCATATGGTTTTTCTCCTTCAGTTTGTTAATATGGTGTATCACGTTGATTGATCTGCGTATATTGAAGAATCCTTGCATTCCTGGAATAAACCCCACTTGATCATGGTGTATGATCCTTCTAATGTGCTGTTGGATTCTGTTTGCTAGTATTTTGTTGAGGATTTTTGCATCTGTGTTCATCAGTGATATTGGCCTGTAGTTTTATTTCTTTGTGACATCCTTGTCTGGTTTTGGTATCAGGGTGATGATGGCCTCGTAGAATGAGTTTGGGAGTGTTCCTCCCTCTGCTGTATTTTGGAAGAGTTTGAGAAGGATAGGTGTTAGTTCTTCTCTAAATGTTTGATAGAATTCGCCTGTGAAGCCATCTGGTCCTGGACTTTGGTTTGTTGGAAGATTTTTAATCACAGTTTCAATTTCAGTGCTTGTGATTGGTCTGTTCATATTTTCTATTTCTTCCTGATTCAGCCTTGGCAGGTTGTGCATGTCTAAGAATTTGTCCATTTCTTCCAGGTTGTCCATTTTATTGGCATAGAGTTGCTTGTAGTAATCTCTCGTGATCTTTTGTATTTCTGCAGTGTCAGTTGTTACTTCTCCTTTTTCATTTCTAATTCTATTGATTTGAGTCTTCTCCCTTTTTTTCTTGATGAGTCTGGCTAATGGTTTATCAATTTTGTTTATCTTCTCAAAGAACCAGCTTTTAGTTTTATTTATCTTTGCTATCATTTCTTTCATTTCTTTTTCATTTATTTCTGATCTGATCTTTATGATTTCTTTCCTTCTGCTAACTTTGGGGTTTCTTTGTTCTTCTTTCTCTAATTGCTTTAGGTGCAAGGTTAGGTTGTTTATTCGAGATATTTCCTGTTTCTTAAGGTAGGATTGTATTGCTATAAACTTCCCTCTTAGAACTGCTTTTGCTGCATCCCATAGGTTTTGGGTCGTCATGTCTCCATTGTATTTGTTTCTAGGTATTTTTTAATTTCCTCTTTGATTTCTTCAGTGATCACTTCGTTATTAAGTAGTGTATTGTTTAGCTTCCATGTGTTTGTATTTTTTACAGATCTTTCCCTGTAATTGATATCTAGTCTCATAGCGTTGTGTTCGGAAAAGATACTTGATACAATTTCAATTTTCTTGAATTTACCAAGGCTTGATTTGTGACCCAAGATATGATCTGTCCTGGAGAATGTTCCATGAGCACTTGAGAAAAATGTGTATTCTGTTGTTTTTGGATGGAATGTCCTATAAATATCAATTAAGTCCATCTTGTTTAATGTATCATTTAAAGCTTGGGTTTCCTTATTTATTTTCATTTTGGATGATCTGTCCATTGGTGAAAGTGAGGTGTTAAAGTCCCCTACTATGAATGTGTTACTGTCGATTTCCCCTTTTATGGCTGTTAGTATTTGCCTTATGTATTGAGGTGCTCCTATGTTGGGTGCATAAATATTTACAATTGTTATATCTTCTTCTTGGATCGATCCCTTGATCATTATGTAGTGTCCTTCTTTGTCTCTTGTAATAGTCTTTATTTTAAAGTCTATTTTGTCTGATATAAGAATTGCTACTCCAGCTTTCTTTTGATTTCCATTTGCATGGAATATCTTTTTCCATCCCCTCACTTTCAGTCTGTATGTGTCCCTAGGTCTGAAGTGGGTCTCTTGTAGACAGCATATATATGGGTCTTGTTTTTGTATCCATTCAGCCAGTCTGTGTCTTTTGGTGGGAGCATTTAATCCATTTACATTTAAGGTAATTATCGATAATGTATGTTCCTATTCCCATTTTCTTAATTGTTTTGGGTTTGTTATTGTAGGTCTTTTCCTTCTCTTGTGTTTCTTGCCTAGAGAATTTCCTTTAGCATTTGTTGTTAAGCTGGTTTGGTGGTGTTGAACTCTCTCAGCTTATCCTTGTCTGTAAAGGTTTTAATTTCTCCATCAAATATGAATGAGATCCTTCCTGGGTAGAGTAATCTTGGTTGTAGGTTTTTCTCCTTCATCACTTAAAATATGTCCTGCCACTCCCTTCTGGCTTGCAGAGTTTCTGCTGAAAGATCAGCTGTTAACCTTATGGGGATTCCCTTGTGTGTTATTTGTTGTTTTTCCCTTGCTGCTTTTAACATGTTTTCTTTGTATTTAATTTTTGACAGTTTGATTAATATGTGTCTTGGCATGTTTCTCCTTGGATTTATCCTGTATGGGACTCTCTGTGCTTCCTGGACTTGATTAACTATTTCCTTTCCCATATTAGGGAAGTTTTCAACTATAATCTCTTCAAATATTTTCTCAGTCCCTTTCGTTTTCTCTTCTTCTTCTGGGACCCCTATAATTTGAATGTTGGTATGTTTAATGTTGTCCCAGAGGTCTCTGAGACTGTCCTCAGTTCTTTTCATTCTTTTTTCTTTATTCTGCTCTGCAGTAGTTATTTCCACTATGTTATCTTCCAGGTCACTTATCTGTTCTTCTGCCTCAGTTATTCTGCTATTGATCCCTTCTAGAGTATTTTTAATTTCATTTATTGTGTTGTTCATCATTGTTTGTTTCATCTTTAGTTCTTCTAGGTCCTTGTTAAATGTTTCTTGCATTTTCTCTATTCTGTTTCCAAGATTTTGGATCATCTTTACTATCATTATTCTGAATTCTTTTTCAGGTAGACTGCCTATTTCCTCTTCATTTGTTAAGTCTGGTGGGTTTCTGTCTTGCTCCTTCATCTGTGTGTTTTTCTGTCTTCTCATTTTGCTTATCTTACTGTGTTTGGGGTCTCCTTTTTGCAGGCTGCAGGTTCTTAGTTCCCATTGTTTTTGGTGTCTGCCCCCAGTGGCTAAGGTTGGTTCAGTGGGTTGTGTAGGCTTCCTGGTGGAGGGGACTAGTGCCTGTGTTCTGGTGGATAAGGCTGGATCTTGTCTTTCTGGTGGGCATGTCCACGTCTGGTGGTGTGTTTTGAGGTGTCTGTGGACTTATTATGATTTTAGGCACTCTCTCTGATAATGGGTGGTGTTGTGTTCCTGTCTTGCTAATTGTTCGGCATAGGATGTCCAGCACTGTAGCCCGCTGGTCGTTGAGTGAAGCTGAGTGTTGGTGTTGAGATGGAGATCTCTGGGAGATTTTTGTTGTTTGATATTGCATGGAGCTGGGAGGTCTCTTGTGGACTAGTGTCCTGAAGTTGGCTCTCCCACCTCAGAGGCACAGCACTGACTCCTGGCTGCAGCACCAAGAGCCTTTCATCCACACGGCTGTTTTTACTGTTTGCCAGCCCAGGGAGAAGGGGCTGCAAGCCTGCAAGTTGTATGAGGAGATTGGGCTGTGGTTGTCAGTGGCTGGACTCCAGGAAAGTGTGGCTGTGCTCTCAGTGATTTCCTCCACGATCGCTATCTCTGGTGGGCCTGGGGGACCTGCTAGTGTTGGAGGGTCTCCTGCAGAGGCGGGGTGTGGCTTGGTTTCACCGTGGGGACAAGGACACTGGCAGCAGAAGTTCTGGGAAGTACTGTCCTTTGTGGTTTGAGGGGTGGCCCTGAAAAGAACTAACTCCTCCAAACCTTCAGTCTGACCTGCCCACAGGCAAAGTGTGCTCGGGTCCAGACAGAGCCCTTGGGCAGAGTCTCAGGTGCTTGAGGCAGGAAGTCATCTGCACATACTGTCCTCTGAGCCCGCAGAGGACTTCCTAGTGGGCCAAGGCGGGGGCACAGTGCCACTGTGACCAAGGCCCCCAGGCAGGCTCTCACAGCAGGTACTGATGTCATCGCTGGTGACCTGAAAGCTGGCTCTGCCCCCAGAGCCAACCCTGAATGGCTACCCCTACCTCTAAGCCTCACCCTCCGCTTCAGTTGAAATGGAGGTACTGATAGTCCCGCTCAAGAACGTTGTGAGTCCTGAAGGAGGAAATGGTTGAGAATACTGGAGAGGGCTCTAGAAAAGTAAATGATCATGGAGAATAAGCAAGTCCCCAACACCTGAAATAAACAGCAGGATGTCTGCCACCCTCCAAGCTGTACTCCTCCCCTCAGCTCTGAACTCCACTGCCCAAACCAGACAAATATTCTGAAATGGCATTGCTGTGTGGTTTTTGAGATAAATGCCACGTGCCAAAATGTATATCATTCATTTACCACGTGGTGCAGTTACTGTTACACTCGTGACCAACCATTATGGAAGTTTCAGTATTAACAAGAACTGGTGTGGCTACACCTGCATATCCCTGCTGATTATCCCCACCAGCATCTTACATGACTGATTCCAAATGTTTTTCTGGTTTCCAGCTCCTCCTGTTCCTTCTCTTTTCCCCCTTACTAGCACATCCTGCACCCTCCCAATAAGGAGACTTTCCTAAGATGTAGTTTCACCCTAGCATTTGCCTGCTGGAACATCAAGAGAGTTTTCTTCTTTCTTTTCTTACTGTACTAGACACCAAATGAGCTGCCATCCTGCTCACTTTGTAGAAACGGCCTCCTACCAACTCATTTGGTAAAATCAATTGGTACTGGTAGCTCTTTTATGCAATAATGCATGGTTATGGTTAATTATTTCAGGAGTGGGCCAATTGGCTAGAAATTTAGAATATGGACTTAGCAAGAGAGAAGTCAGACTGTTTCTAAGTAGTTGGATGTGTAACATAAACTCAAGAGCTGGAGAGCAGCCAGAGGCCCGTGTTTCCCATCTGCTCCCCATTGTAAACTGGGGCATTAGACCACCAAGGCAGAACCTGCAGAGGGGGTGCACCAAATGTGCTCCCCCAGCATAGTCTCCTCTTTTCTTTTATTCCCCCCAGCAATGTTTTGTAGTTTTTAATTTTCCTTGAACATTTTTTGTTAGATTTATTCCTAGGTACTTGATGTTTTTTATCATGTTGTAAATGGTACAATATTGTAAATGGTATTTATCAGTAGTTTTAACAAAATGACATGGATTGTAAGGAAACCTGGCAATCCTGTCTCTGACTTCTGGGCTAGCAGAGGGGTTTGGGCCAAAAGATAGGAAGCAGGTTCTAATGCTGCCTAGTCACTCCTTTTGCTTCATTCCTTTCTGATGATTTGAATTTCACTCTGATATCATTTCCTTTTGCCTGAAAAACTTCCATTAGCATTTCTTAGTGAAGGTCTGATGGTGTCAAATTCTCTTAGTTTTCTTTTATCTGAAAGTGTCCTTATTTTACCTTCATTCTTAAAGGATTTTTTTTTTGCTATATATAGAATTCTGGGCTGACAGATTTCCTTTCAGCACTTTGGAAATATTGTTCCACTCTCTCCTGACCTTCATAATTTCCGATAAGAAGTCAGCCACTTATTGAAGTTTTTTCCTTGAACACAATATGCTATTCTTTTCTTGCTACCTCAGCAACGTTTGCCCTTTGTATTCAACTTTCAATATTTTGACTATAACATGCTTTAGCACAGCCTGCTTGGTGTTCTTTGAATACTTTGACTCTATAGCTTTATGTTTTAAACAAATAGAGGAAATTTCCAGTCATTATTTCTTCAAGTATTTTTTTTTTTCTGCCCTATTTTCTTTTTTTTCCCCTTCTGGAATTTCAATTACACACATTTTCGACTCATATTATCTAAGAGATGCCTGAGGCTTTTATTTATTTATTTATTTTCAGTCTTTTTAAAAAAAACGCAAAAAATTCTGTCCTCCATATTGGATAGTTTCTATTGCTCTATCTTCAAGTTCACTTACTTTTTTCCTCTGTTATCTCCATTCTGCTTTTAAATTTATCCAGTAGATTTTCTAAAAATTCAGCCATTATATATTTTATATATATTATATATTTACATATAATTTTTTAAGAATATCATTTTTTCTATTTTTCTGCTGAAATTCTCTGTCTTCATTGTGAGCATATTTTCTTTGACTTCATTGAGGATAGTTATGATAGCTGCTTTAAAATTTTTAGCTAATTCCATATCCCATTCACCTCAGGTTTTTTCCTCAGTTGATATTCTTTTCTCTTGAGAACGTGTTCCATTTGTTTGTGTCTTTTGATTTCGAGTAATTTTGGACTGTATCCCAGGCACTATGAACATTAATTTATGGAGACTGGATTATGGATTATGTTATTTTACCCTGATAAGCACTCTTTCTTTTCATTTCTTAAAACATTTTTCTTTCTTTCTTTTTTTCTTTTCTTTTTAAAGCAGACAGTTATCTTTGTTGGACTCAAACTGCAGCAAATCCTTTTTTTGCCCACTACCTCCAATCTCAATTCAGATCTTTTGTCCTCAACAGAGCTGCTTTTAGTTTGTTCTGCATAAGTGTGATTCAGGGGTCAGTAGAGATGTGGGCAGGCAGAATTTGGGGATCCCTTCTCCAGCTCTCTCTCTTCTGGGAGTCCCTTCCAGAAGCTGTGGTTCCCCCATGTTTAGTCTTCTGGTTCCCCAGAAAGACAGCAGTTGTTCCACCAGCACTCCCACTGTCCCATGTGCCACACCGACTGTCTGGCTCTAGACTAAAAGCTGTGGAAATGGCAACTCATTCCATACAACTCCCCTCCTCCAAGCATGGAGTCCTCACCAGAATCTGCCTGCTTTTGTACACTCACCAGTGCCTTCAGAGAGCTGTGTTCTACTTTAGTTATCATCCGCATTCTGTTCAGAGTTTATAGTTATTATCAGCAGGAGGGCTGGTCTGTAGGATCTTTCTCAGGCGACACCAGAAGTGAAAGTTATTGAGTTAAAATTTACCCTCACTAATCTCTAGCTTTGTGACCTCAGACTAGCTGATTAACTTCTCCAAGCCTCAGTGCACACATCTGTAAACTGGGATAATAAGAGCACTTACTATATATACAGGGTAGTTTATGAGGATTAAAAGGGATAACAGGCATATCTGGTGCAGAGCAATAAAGGGAGCTATTTTTGGACTCTCCATGCTGCCACATGGTGGCAATTCACCCTTGGCAAGGTTAACATCTTCCAGTCTAATTAGATGCTCATCTATTGAGCCGCTGCTGTGTGCCCAGCATAAGAGAGGAAGATGATAGTAAAGACCTTGTTCTCAAGGAGCTGAGACTCATGGAGCAGAGAGCAGCACAGGGTCTTAGGAAACACAGATACTAAGTACTGAGGAGAGGAGGAGGCAGGGACTCACACCTGAGCACATAACGCTCCCCCAGGAGGTGCACAAGCTCTCTTTTCTGCTTCAGCAGGCAATTTTACCACAGTGTTTTAAATAACAGGCTAGTGGCATGGATTTAACAATTTCATAGTTCGGCAGCAAATATGTTTGTGCTGGGTGAGCTTCTCAGACACATTTTCCCACACCTTCTCTGTTTCCTAGTCCTAGTGAAAGGGCTGCCTTGGAACCTCCCTGCAGCCCCACTTGATAAGAGTCAAACATCAATCGTATCCATGAAACCTGTAGATGAGGGAGACTCTACCAACTTCAGCTTCACACCAGCACTCAACCCCAGTTTCCCAAGGCTTACTATACCTTTTTGCTTCAGTTTACTAAACTAATACTAATACCCTAACAGCCCAGGAAAAGGGTTGAAGTAATCCCTTTTTTACCCTCTGGGAGCCATATTTAACCAGGTGTATGAGCAGGTGGCCCCCTGCCTTAGTTCACTCAGGCTGCTCTAACAAGGTGCCTGAGACTGGGTAGCTTAAAAACAGAAGAAATGCATTGCTCACTGTTCTGGAGGCTGGAAGTCTGAGACCAGGGTGCCAGCCTAGTCAGGTAAGGGCCCTCTTTTGGGTTGCAGGCTTATCGTTGTATCCTCACCTGGTGGAAGGTGCCAGGGCTCTCTCTGGAGTCCCTTTTATAAGGGCATGAATCCCATCCGTGAGGATTCCACTCTCATCACTTAAGCACATCGTAAAGGCCCCACCTCCTAATACCATCAACTTGCGGGTTAGATCTCAACGTAGGAATTTGCCAGGGGTGGGGGGGACACAAAACATTTTGACTGCAGTAACCCCCATATGCCATGACTTGAGGGCATTGAGAGGCCTACTTCTCCCCCCGCCATATCTCTTCCCGCTAGCCTGAAACTGAGTTACCACTGGGTTAGAAAAGAAAGGCATAGTGTTGCCTATTGATGGGGGCCCTAGTCATTAATTCAGTGAAGTATTAGTACTTGCTTATTAGATGCTGGGCATTGGAGTTGGCATATGATTTGTCCGAAAGTCACTGTCTAGACTTCTCCCATTTGTTGGAGGTGCTTTGGCCAGAAGGAAAGAATTAATGTAAGCAAACAAAACAAGACAAAACCAGTTCTCTCAGCAGAGCTGGGCGGGGGCCGTGGTGGCCGGAGGCCGTTAATTCAGTTTTCTACGTGCAGCAGTGACTGAGGCCCGCTGTGTATCAGGCGCTGTGACAGCGCTGGTGACGCAAAGGTGAAGCAGATCCTGCCCTTGCTCCTCAGGCATTCACATTCGAGTGAGGTGTCTGGTGTGAAAAATTAATGGTCTCTAATGCAAAACACCTGGTTGTAATGGCGTTATGAACAGAGTAGAAAGGAAACCCAGAGCAGGTGGGAGGAGTCAGAGGGAAACACGGAGGGAGGTAACGGGGCAGGGGGTTAAGCAGGGCTTTGCCAGGCAAACGGGGCTGGGTGGACAGAGGGAAGGGCGGTGTGACGACAAAGAGGAACAGCGGGCACAAAGGCAGAGCTGAGAGAGTGAGTGATGTGTTCGTGTCTCGAGGGCTCCAGAGCAGCTAGAGACAGAGTGCATAGGTGGGAGAGAGGCTCGGGGGCAGGTAGAAAGGTGGCCAGTGGTCAGCCCACAGAGGTCCTGTATGCCAGCCTGTGGGATCCGGATTGCATTCTGTGGCCCTGGGGAGTCAGTTGGAGCAGCGACTGTAGAAGATATCCAGGAGCTGTGGTGAGAGCGGCAGGATGGTGAGAGGCAGGCCTGAGTCACCAGGCAGGGCACAGAGAGGAGACATGGGAAGAACGCTGAAGATGCCTCTGCTGGGCTTCCAGTCCAGCCCAGGGCTGCCCTCCCACCTGGGCTTCACAAAAGGAACATCTATTTCTCATGACGAATTTTAGGGGTGTCACATTTGCTTGTCGTTGTTTTATATAAAAAGCCTTGCCTAAAATAAACATTTTAAATCATAGTTTAATCTGCTTCTCAGGACTCAGAATAACCCATGTATCAACATAACACAGAACTTGGGACCTGGGATGTTAGAAAAAGAACCTTAGGGATCCTCTAGTCCAACTCCTTTGATGGAAGGTCTTTCAGAAAAGGCTTGACCTTGCTTGAGTTTCCTGCAAACAGATCCAGTTCAATCAGACCCTGGTCCTCTGCACTGCACACGAATGTAAAGGACGGAGTGTGCTACTAAATAGAGGTGTCAAAACTAAGGCTGACACCAGGCACTGCTGAGAAAGTGACTTTCAGTCTTCCAGATGTCATATTTTTGAAGTAACAACTGGAATATTTTCCATTCTTACCAAGAATTACTCTTACTTATGATTAATATTACTGAGGCCAAAACAATAACGCTAGGTGCAGGGATCTGAAGCTGAGTATAACTGCTGGATGTCCTGTTCTAAATAAACATTATCTCTTGAGAATTCCCTGGTGGTCCAGTAGTTAGGACTCCGTGCTTTCACTGCCAAGGGTGCAGGTTCGATCCTTGGTCAGGGAACTAAGATCCCACGAGGCGAGAAGCGTGGCCAAACATAAAAAGTAAAATAAAAAATAAACATTATCCCATCTCCCAGTCAAGTTTTGAGAGACTGGTACCAACATTCATAGCTGTGTCATATGTAAGTTGCAGCTAATGCCTACAATTACCAGTAAACTAGTTGATTGTATATGTTTACATCTTGCCCTACTGTTCTGAACAAATGGTGCACATTTAGGATCTTAGTATCTCCAAAATGGTCAAAAATTACATAGGGATTAGTGGGAAAAATAAACAATTTTGCCATTATAAAAATTTTTTGGCAACAAAGGTTTTCATTAGGGGGAAATAACTATATTTAGAATATAGGTTGAAAACACAATTTGGTGATAATTTGTAGGCAGTGTACTTTTGAATGGAGAAAGTAATTAATAAATATTATATGTGTACATAGGCATATGTACATATACATAAATGTGTACACATAGACATACACATGCATATATATATATATATATATATATATATATATATATATATATATATATATATTCTGCTCTGGATGAGAGAATGTCACAGATTAGATTCTCCACAGTCAGATACTGGGGCAGAATTTGGAGTGCAAGATATTCTTAGGGATCCCACCTGTGAGAAGAAGCAGAAAGAAGCATGGGTCAGAAGGAGAAGCTGAATTGCATCAAGGCCTCAGCCAATCCAGCAGGGAGCTTTGGAGCAAATACCATTCTGCAGAGCCGTCTAGGATGGCTATGCCTTTACATCCCTGCCTCTCTGTTAATGTATGCAAACTGCCCTGAGAAGGCTATGACCTTGAGCATGGGAGCTTTTTGCAGCGAAGTGGCTCTTTGTGGCTGAGGCTGAACCTGAAGGAGCTGACAGTTGGAGGCTGACTGCCAGTGCTTCCTGTAGATGGGGAGCAGGTCCCTTCTGGGATGGAGGTCTAAGCAGTGCATCTGGTCTACCACGGACAATGGTGTCCTGATGCTCTCGGGTCATTTTATTTTGACAACCTCTTTTGGCTGACTCACTCTGGAGTTGCCTCCTCCCCCACGTCCCTTGGTTTACCTTCTATCCTCCTGGGTCAACTAAAGGCAATTGGAGGGTAGGAGGGAGAAGAAGAAAGAACTATTCCAGTCCTTTCCCTTCATCTTTCCAGCTCTGGATGTGGCTGTGTGCAAATATTTACAGTCCCAATGACCTCCAATCGCTCAGGCTTGGCTCCAGCTTCCAGCTTCAGTTCCTTAGTCCAAACCATGAATCCCCTGGAATGGGCCTCCACCCTGTCTCTATCCATCACCTTCTCTGTGAAATCCCCAAACCTCTATTCTTAGTGCTCATAACCTACATCTGAGGCAACATTTAACTATACATCCTTTGTTTCATGCAGTAAGTATTTGTAAAAATTAATTGAGAAGGAGGAGTATGTACCTGTTTTATTCCCTGAAGTGCCTAGTTAGTATTGGGTGCATGGTACTCATGTATTTTGTATTGAATTGAAGGAAATTTCTTTCAGAAGGAATGTTCAAAATATAAAGTGATTAAATTCCAACCATATACAAACATTTCTAGCTGCTTCAGTTTCCTATTTGAAGGAAAATTAGTGATTATGAAGGGATCTGGAGGATTAGCATGTGGGAATTTAAATTCATAAATGTATCAAATAGCTATTTCTACCTTCTTTACCAGAACTACCTAGGCTTCCAGATTCATACTGCAAAGGTGGAAGGGGTTGCTGGATCCGAGTTTGAATCCGTGGCTCTTGGGCTGTTAACCTTGGGAACCACTGATTATTTCATTTAAGGCATCAGTAAATCCTAAAATCTAATTTAGGCTTTTTAAGGTGCATCAAATAAAGAAAAAGTAGCATCCCTCACCCCCTTGGCATATTTAAGATCATTTAAATGCATTAAAAACTGATGGCTCCCTAGAGTGTAGTGGAGGGGTTCGGAGGGCTCTGAGATCTTCCAGGAGGTCTGCGAGGCCAAAAGTAATTTATCATATGCTAAGACTTCGTTTGCTTTCTTCACTTTCATTCTCTCACAAGTGTATAGTGGAGTTTTCCAGAGGCCACAGGGTGTATGATGACATCATTGTTCTGGCAAATAATGGAAGATGTGCTTTGTGTATTCTAGAATTTTCTAAGGGGTTAGGTTTAGCACATAAACATGTGCATTTTCAGAGATTAGCTCAGTTTGTTCATAATACTTGGACAATGTTCTTACTGTCTTTCCTTACACCTGCTATAATTCGTATAACTTATTGTCCAATGTATTGTTTTGAAATCCTGAAGTTTTCCTTGCATACATTTGGAAGCTCAACAAGAAATAAGTATACTTTGTTGTTGTTGCAATAATATTTAAAAATTTTTCAAAAACTTTTCAAATTAAGAAATTTAAGTCTCACGTGGTTTCTTTAGAATTCATTATTTTATTCTAAATAAAAAGAAATAGGGAATTCCATGGTGGTCCCGTGGTTAGGACTTGGCGCTTTCACTGCCATGGCCTGGGTTCGGTCCCTGGTCGAGGAGCTAAGATCCCGTAAGCCATGTAGCATGGCAATCAGTTAGTCAATCAATCAATAGAAATATCTATAGGACACTTTTATTATCTTTAAGGATGGATTGTTGGCTTAAAAACAAGCGATAAGACTCACTTTCTGGAGTTATTTTATTCTTTACTGCTATGCACTGGCAAAACGTAAAGAGCCAGCTCCACCTAAGAAAGTCCTTGATGAAGCAGCAGAAAGGATGTTTTATTCAATTTCAACTCTTGAGTACACATCTTTTTAATATTATGCATGACAAAATAGGAAGTGCATAAAAGCATTCTGCTGTGTCTCGAAGTACATTGTTTCCATGAAAAGCACTTGTGTGACTGAATTTCAAGCTGAACTAGCCACTTTTTAATGGAACACCATTTTTACTTGAAAGAATGACTGACAAGCTGTGGTTATTCAGACTTTATCTTTTTTTAAAAAATATTTATTTATTTATTTATGGCTGTGTTGGGTCTTCGTTGCTATGCACAGGCTTTCTCTAGTTGCAGCGAGCGGGGGCTACTCTTTGTTGTGATGCATGGGCTTCTCATTGCGGTGGCTTCTTTTGTTGCGGAGCACGGGCTGTAGGCACATGCGCTTCAGTAGTTGTGGCATGTGGGCTCAGTAGTTGTGGCTGGCAGGCTCTAGAGCGCAGGCTCAGTAGTTGTGGTACACGGGCTTAGTTGCTCTGCGGCATGTGGGATCTTCCCGGACCAGGGCCTGAACCCGTGTTCTCTGCATTGGCAGGTGGATTCTTAACCACCGTGCCACCAGGGAAGCCCCAGACTTTATCTTTTAGACGTTTTCTTGAAAATGTCACTTCAAGGTAAATAATTGAAAGTATTTGTTGCTAATGATAAAATTTAAGCTTTCAATCAAAAATTAGAATTTTGGAAAACTTGTATCAAATATTATGAGTTGCCCAATACTTACAGATGAGATTGGGGTGCTATTATCAAATGTGATTTTTTGGATATTATATATTAAAGTGAGTAAATGTTTGGAAGAACTGCATAAATCAGTGAACTAATATTTTTTAAATAACCAATGCATGATGCTACAAAACTCATTCAGAGTGCAAGATAGACCATTGGACCATTGGTTTTGTTTTGTTTTGTTTTTTGGCTGCACTGGGACTTCGTTGCTGTGCACGGGCTTTCTCTAGTTGCGGCGAGCAGGGGCTACTCTTCCCTGCAGTGTGTAGGCTTATCACCACAGTGGCTTCTCTTGTTGTGGAGCATGAGCTCTAGGAGCGTGGGCTTCAGTAGTTGTGGCACATGGGCTCAGTAGTTGTGGCTCGCGGGCTCTAGAGTGCGGGCTCAGTAGTTGTGGTGCATGGGCTTAGTTGCTCCGCGGCATGTGGGATCCTCCCAGACCAGGGATCAAACCTGTGTCCCCTGCATTGGCAGGCGGATTCTTAACCACTGCGCCACCAGGGAAGTCCAGACCATTGGATTTTAATGTAATAAATTTTAAAAGTTCATTGATACAGTTTCAGACTCTGCTTTGTAACCAGCCTTTAAGAAACTATGATCTGCTGAGTTTTGCTCTAGTATTATTGAAGAACAGCCACAATTATTTGAAAAGGCTATTAAAATACTCCTTTCCTATTCCAACTACATATCTTCATATTCTTTAACCAGAGCAACATATTGCAACAGATTGAATGCAGAGGCAGATAAGAATATTTTCTATCAAGCCAGATGTTAAAGAGACTTTCAAAACTTAAAATTATACTGCTCTTCTTACTAAATTTCTTCAAAATATGTTTTCAAAAAATGTTAATGTATAATGGATTTTTAAAAAGAAATAAATACATATTTTAATTTCTGTTTTAATTTCTAAAATGGTAAATATTGATAGATAAATCAACAAATGAAAGTTTTGAGGAGCCATCAATAGTTTTATAGAGTGTAATGGAGTCTTGAGACCAAAAAGTTTGAGAACTGCTGCCCTAAACTGATGGGAACCTAGGATTATCAGGGCAATGGGCTCAAGTGACATGAGGTGTGCATCAGTTAGAGGAAGGAAGTGGTTCTAATTCCAGAAAGAGACAAAAGAACATAGACACAAGTAAAAGGCCACACAACTGCCACTCCTGAGGGTCTGGTAGGGACTAGAACAGACCTATTGTGAGGGTGGGGGCCATATCATTTCTTGAAGGAGTCATTTATTGGACAGAGAGACTCCTGGTAGGCATGGAGATATTCTTTTTCCAAGATGTGAGTTTGGGAGATCCAGACAGTTACTTTTTTTTTTAACATCTTTATTGGAGTATAATTGCTTTACATTGTTGTATTAGTTTCTGCTGTATAACACAGTGAATCAGCTATATGTATACTTATATCCCCATAATGTCCCGTTGTCCTCTTGCATCTCCCTCCCACCCTCCCTGTCCTACCCGTCTAGGTGGTCACAAAGCACCGAGCTGGTCTCCCTGTGCCATGCGGCTGCTTCCCACTAGCTAGCTATTTTACATTTGGTAGTGTCTATATGTCCATGCCACTCTCTCACTTTGTCCCAGCTTACCCTTCCCCCTCCCCGTGTCCTCAAGTCCATTCTCTATGTCTGCATCTTTTATTCCTGCCAGACAGTTACTATTTTAAAACACTTAGTATATTTAACCAAAACTTTCAAATTAAATATATTTTGGGTCATTCAATATTATCCTCTCATTTAATAACATAATAAAATAATCATAGGATCAAATAATATCAAGTTTTTAACCTGAAGGTCCTAGAATCACCCAAAGAGATTGGAACTATTCTCTCCTCAACATGTTTCTGGTATGATTATGGTATTATTAGCTTTCTTGAACTCAAAGAAGAATCAAATGACTTGAGGTAGAACTGGGCTTCAATTGAATGATATGGTCAAAGTGGTTTGTTTCAGGATACCCTTCCTTCACCCTGACCTTCCTTCCCATGCTGACAGACTTGGAGAAACACACACCTCTGCAGTGAAGAGCACACAGTGTCACAGTGGCCAGGACCCAAGGACAGGACACGCACTAGAAGTCACAAACCATTAAAATCAAAACAGTGCTTTTTCTGGCTTGATCTGTATAGTGGCGTTCAGAGACATTCCTTAAAGCAGGAGTCCCCAACCCCCGGGCCACGGAGCGGTACCCAGCCGTGCACCGGGCCGCACAGCAGTAGGTGAGTGGCGGGGGAGCGAGTGAAAGCTTCCTCTGCCGCCCCCCATCGCTCGCATGACCGCCTGAACCATCCACCACTGCCCCCCTGCCCCACGGAGAAATTGTCTTCCACAAAACCGGTCCCTGCTGCCAAAAAGGTTGCAGACTGCTGCCTTAAAGTGTCATATAGTTTTGAGAACGTTCCAGTAGAAACTGCTCCAGCGTCGGTCCCAAGAGTCTAAACATTTTGCCTTAGAGAATGAAAGTACCACTCTGATATCCATCCAGCGTAGATAGACACATTCAGGAGGGACAGCTCTGTGGCCTTTACCTACATCCCACCGTCTCTTGTCTCTCTCTCCAGAAATACTTGCTGTTAATTAGGTGGAAGCACTTTCCTCCTTTAACTGATACACTGCAGGTCCTCTGAGCCTCCCTTCTCAACGAATGGTGGGCACTGCAACCTCAAGGCAAAACTGACATCCTCTAAACCTCCAGCAGTTCTAGAATCAAAAGATGTGAATGCAATCTCTTTATGGTTTAAAGGAGTTATATAACCAGCAGAAAGATGCAATAGGCCTAAAAAGGTTAAGTCTCAATTTCAAAATTAAGAGACTTTTAACTATAAGGCAGTCAGCTAATTAAGTCATAAGGTTAGAATAAAGTACAATGATTTTATTAACATTTCTGACATAAGACAAGGTAAAGCTAGCAGTTACACAATGCTATCTTGTTCTTTAATTCCTTCAAATTGAAGAGATTTAAGTGTTAGGGCAAAACATTGTGTTTTATGCTTTTTAAATGTAGGCAAAATAGATACTTAAATTCCTTAATATTTGAAGATTAATCTACTCTTTGAACAAATATTTACTGAGTGCCTGCCATGAGCCATGAAGTGGGCTGGGCACTAGGGATACACCTGGGAATGTGGTAGTGTGGTCTCTGCCCTCACAAAGCCCACAGGAACGAATAGCAATGATTCAGCGTGTAAAGTGGGGAGGGGACAAACAAATTAGATGAAAAGTGAAACTAGGGGATTTTCCTAGAAATCTCAATCATGAAAGGAGCCACATTGGTTTTTAAAGTCTCAGGCAGCAATCGATAGCAATGTGGATTTCTCACAGGATGACGCTGTTGTAATCTGTATTGGTGGTAGAAGATGGCTACAACAGATCTTATGGCTTCCTGTAGCAATGCCTATGCCGTGTGTGTGTGTGTGTGTGTGTGTGTGTGTGTGTGTGTGTGTGTGTGTGTGTGTGTGTGTGTGTGTGTGTGTGTGTGTGTGTTTCCTGGCCCTATAGTCATAGCCAAGGTTATAAAATAAAATGGTGCATTTGGAGAAAAATAATTCCTGAAACTTTTCTATGTGTATTGCCACATTTCTACTGGGATGTGAGAACATGAACTAAATTCATAATAACTATACTTCTATCAATTCCAAAAATAAAATCTTTTGCTTTATGGAAAACAAAAACATCTTACATCTTATAAGCAATGAAATAAAAATTTGGGTAGAATTATGGTTTGCTTTATCCTACCTGCTCCCCAATAATTTTCTGAGATTTAGAGATAATGTTTCAACATTTTGATTATGTCCTTCAATAAAACTCCATATTTAACCATATTAAACCAGTATATAAGAGAACTACTGGCTGAATTCACATTTTAGTCAAGCGTTTAACAGAAAAGGTCTAGATCAGAAGGTCTAGATTACAGTTCTGCATGTCTGCTAATGAAATCAATGACGGATGGAAGGATAAAAAAACAGTAACAATATTTACTGAGCACTTACTATGTGCCAGGCACTGTGATATGTACTTCTCAAGGATTATTGAATATATTTCCACACCGCAATAGGGTAGATAGATGAGCCCGAGATGAAGAAACTGAGCCTGAGAAGGGTTAAGAAACTTACCAGTTAGTAGGTAGCTGAGTGGAAGCACAACCCCGGCAGTCCGAGAACAGCTACACAACTATGAAATAAACTTGAGCTCTTCAGGAAGAAAAACATTATATAAAGAACTTCTTTCTTAGTTAAATAATTATTTTAGGTAAATCTTCTCTGTCTTACATTAAGCCACATATTACGAAATGTTCATTTTCCCAAAGGCCAGCATTCTGAAAATTAATGGTTGGTGCTTCTTCTGTCATTTCTTATTTGAGATAATTTCCAAAATGTGATTCTGTGAAATGCACAGATATTTCCTTCACCATGAGAAGAAACAAAAGCCAAGAGAAACTGTGATTTGACCAAGGTGACATGAGTGGTGGCCTCCGAACCTGAACCCAAGTCTTCTAACCCCATCATATCCCAACTCCCTAAAATCTCATAAAATCTCATACAATGTTTCTTCAAGGGTATTGTCTTCCATTTTTTAAAAAAGATAACTTTCAGTAACATATAACTTAGGGCCTGTAGTTTCACAGGTATAGTTACCTCCAACTACTTAAGACTATTGCCTTAGTGTTTCCAGCATTCATTTATTCTGTGTATTATCCATGGGTTTCCCCATTCACCACAGGAGGGCCATCATATTAGTTACCTCCTTGTCTCTCTCTCTCTATTTTTTCTTTTGTATTTTTTAATTGAAGTATAGTTGATTTACAATGTTTCTGGTGTACAGCAAAGTGATTCAGTTATACATCTGTATCTATATCTATTCTTTTTCAGATTCTTTTCCATTATAGGTTGTTACAAGATATTGAATATAGTTCCCTATGCTATACCATAGGTCTTTGTTTTCTATCTGTTTAATACGTAGTAGTGTTAGTAGTGTGTATCTGTTAATCCCAAATTCCTAATTTATCCTTACCCTCACTTTCCCCTTTGGTAACCACAAGTCTGTTCTCTATGTCTGTGATTCTATTTCTGTTTTGTAAGTAGGTTCATTTGTATCATTTTTTAAAAATTCCACATATAAGTGGTATCATATGATATTTGTCTTTCTCTGTCTGACTTACTTTACTTAGTATGATCATCTCTAGGTCCATCCATGTTGCTCCAAATGGCATTATTTCATTGTTTTTAAGCCTAAGTAATATTCCATTACATATATATATATATATATATATATATATATATATATATATCTCACATATTCTTTATCCAGTCATCTGTTGATGGACATTTAGGTTGCTTCCATCTCTTGGCTATTGTAAATAGTGCTGCTATGAACAATGGGATACATTTATCTATTCAAGTTAGATTTTTCTTCTTTTCCAGATATACGCCCAGGCTGGATCATATGGTAACTCTATTTTTAGTTTTTTAAGGAACCTCCATACTGTTCTCCATAGTGGCTGCACCCATTTACATTCCCACCAACAGTGCAAGAGTGTTCCCTTTTCTCTACACCCTCTCCAGCGTTTGTTATTTATAGACTTTTTGATGATACCCATTCTGACCGATGTGAGGTGATACCTCATTGTAGTTTTGATTTGCATTTCTCTAATAATTAACAGTGATGAGCATCTTTTCATGTGCCTATTGGCCATCTGTATATCTTCTTTGGAAAAATGTCTCTTCTGGTCTTCTTCCATTTTTTGATTGAGTTATATATTTTTTTGACATTGAGCTATATGAGCTGTTTGCATATTTTGGAAATTAATCTCGGTCGCATCGTTTGCAAATATTTTTTCCCATTCTGTAGGTTGTCTTTTCATTTTGTTCATGGTTCTCTTTGTTGTGCAAAAGCTTTTAAGTTTAATAAGATCCCATTCGTTTATTTTTGCTTTTGTTTCCATTACTCTAGGAGACAGATTCAAAAAAATATTGCTGTGATTTATGTCAAAGAGTGTTCTGCCTATGTTTTCCTCTAGGAGTTTTATAGCATCTGGGCTTACATTTAGGTCTTTAATACATTTTGAGTTTAGTTTTTGTATATAGTATTAGAGAATGTTTAAATTTCATTCTTTTACATGTAGCTGTTCTGTTTTCCCAGTACCACTTATACAAGAGACTGTCTTTTCTCCATTGTATATTCTTGCTCCCTTTGTCATAGATTAATTAACCATAAGTGTGTAGGTTTATTTCTGGGCTTTCCATCCTGATCCACTGATCTATGTGTCTGTTTTTGTGCCAGTACCATACTGTTTTGATTACTGTAGCTTTGTAGTATAGTCTGAAGTCAGGGAGTGTGATTCTTCCATCTCCATTTTTCTTTCTCAAGATGGTTTTGTCTATTCGGCGTCTTTTGTGTTTCCATACAAATTTAGAAATTTTTCGTTCTGGTTCTGTGAAAAATACCATTGTTAATTTGATAGGGATTGCATTGAATCTGTAGATTGCCTTGGACAGTATGGTCATTTTAACAATATTATTGTTCCAACCCAAGAACACAGTATATCTTTCCAACTGTTTGTGTCATCTTCAATTTCTTTCATCAGCATCTTAAAGTTTTCAGAGTATGGTCTTTTGCCTCCTTAGGTAAGTTTATTCCTAGGTATTTTATCCTTTTTGATGTGGTGGTAAATGGGCTTGTTTCCTTAATTTCACTTTCTGATCTTTTGTTGTTAGTGTATAGAAATGCAAGAGATTTCTGTGTATTAATTTTGTATCCTGCAACTTTACCGAATTCATTAATGAGCTCCAGTAGTTTTCTGGTAGCATCTTTAGGATTTTCTATGTATAGTATCATGTCATCTGCAAACAATGACAGTTTTACTTCTTCCTTTCCAATTTGGATTTCTTTTATTTCTTTTTCTTTTCTGATTGCTGTGGCTAGGACTTCCAAAACTCTGTTGAATAAAAGTGGTGAGAGTGGGTATCCTTGTCTTGTTGCTGATCTTAAAGGGAATACTTTCAGTTTTTCTATCATTGAGTATGATGTTAGCTGTGGGTTTGTGGCCTTTATTATGTTGAGGTATGTTCCCTCTATGCCCACTTTCTGGAGAGTTTTTATCATAAATGGATGTTGAATTTTATCAAAAGCTTTTTTCTGCATCTATTGAGATAATCGTATGGTTGTTTTTTTTACATGCTTCTTTTTAACGCTGTTTTTTAAATTCAGTTTTTATTTTATTTTGGAGTATAGTTGATTTACAATATAGTGTTAATTTCAGATATACAGCAAAGTGACTCAGTTATATACATATGCATATATCCATTCTTTTTCAGGTGTTTTTTCCCCATATAGGTTATTACAGAATATTGAGTAGAGCTCCTTGTGCTATAAAGAAGGTCCTTGTTGATTATTTTATATATAGTAATGTGTATATGTTAATCCCAAACTCCTGATTTATCCCTCACTCCCACCTTTCTCCTTTGATAAGCATGTTTGTTTTCTAAGTCTGTGAGTCTGTTTCTGTTTTTTAAATAAGTTCATGTGTATCCTTTTTTTAAGATTCCACTTATAAGTGATATCATATAATATTTGTCTTTGTCTATCTTACTTCACTTAGTATGATAATTTCTAGGTCCATCCATGTTGCTGCAAATGGCATTATTTCATTCTTTTTTTATGGCTGAGTAATATTCCATTGTATAAAGGTACCACATCTTATTCATCCATTCTTCTGTTGATGGACATTTAGGTTGCTTCTATGTTTTGGCTATTGTAAGTAGTGCTGTAATGAACATTGGGGTGCATGTATCTTTTCAAAGTATGGTTTCCTCTTGATATATGCCCAGG